>NC_066618.1:30290639-30621889 GCF_025201925.1 Gopherus flavomarginatus | reverse complement strand
AGTCATTCCCATTTTTGTCCACGCGCCCCTGGTCGACCTCAGTGAGGCCAGCCAGGAGCGCCCATGACAGCAGCAGACGGTACAATATGACTGGTAACCGTCATCGCCAATTTCCAAAGCAGCAGATGGTGCAATAGAGCTGGTAACTGTCTCTGCTACCTTGCAATGGCAAATGAATGCTGCTGTGTAGCACTGCAGCACTGCGTCTGTCAGCAGCATCCAGTACACATACGGTGACAGTGAAAAAAGGCTGAACAGGCTCCATGGTTACCGTGCTATGGCATCTGCCAGGGCAATCCAGAGAAAAAGGGCACGAAATGATTGTCTGCCGTTGCTTTCACGGAGGAAGGATTGAGTGACGACATTTACCCAGAATCACCTGCAACACTGTTTTTGCTCCATCATGCATTGTGATCTCAACCCAGAATTCCAATGGGCGGGGGAGACTGCAGGAACTATGGGATAGCTATGGGATAGCTACCCACAATGCAACGCTCTGGAAATCGATGCTAGCCTTGGTACATGGATGCACACCGCCGAATTACTGTGCTTAGTGTGGCCGCATGCACTTGACTTTATACAATCTGTTTTTAAAAACCGGTTTATGTAAAATCGGAATGATCTTGTAGTGTAGACACACCCTCAGATGGACATTCACTCTATGTCCATGAACTCAGTGCAGCAACTTGAAAGCCAGAGCTAAGTGAGATAGAGACCTCAATCTAAAACTAATACTAACGGAGAAACCCTTCCAACCTACCTCTGATCCCAGACAACAGAACCCCTCAACAGGGGACTCTCTGAGAACCTCATCATCAGACACAATGAAAGCTCACTTCTCAAAGAGAACAAGGAAACAAGCCACATCCTTGCCACAGAGAAAACCACTGAAAAAGAAACAGTCTCCTGCAAGGTCACTATCCTCTGTGCCAATCACACCAAGATTAAGCACCTTCAAGGCACCAGGCACCTCTGGCACCACCCACGTGGGGCCTCTGCTGACAAGGACAGGGAGTCGAGAGGCAAACATAAGCCAATCTCCTCCTATATGCACCAACGATGCCAGTTAAAGAGACGACACCAAAACCATCACCAACCGCACAAACAGTCAGTACCGACCCCGGTACCATTGAAAATGTTGGCATCGATGGGCACAATACCGAAACCCACAGAACCATGCCAATTGACACATCATGCCGATATGGTGGTGTCCTCCACTCCAGGCTCATTGCTCTTCAGTACTGCTGGTTCACCAATGCAGATAGCACCGGAACAACTGGACTCTCCCATTGTCCCACCTTTCTGCAGTGATGAGGGTGATGACCAAGAAAAGGGTAACTTTTCCTCATGCCATTTCTTGCCGACTGGAACCAAACCACTGTTGGGACCCATGAGATCAAGGGACCAAATTGCTCGAGACGTGCAGCACTGGTATGGGCAACCATGGATGTGCCCACCCATGCCTTTCCCCGTGCAATGGCCACAATGGGAGGCCTACAGGGCACTTTATCACAGACCTCCCACTTCTCAGGTAAGACGCATATGGTCAACAACAGCCTCCTTACCTGAGACCTCAGAAGTGCCAGAGGAAGTGAGGGAGGATAGGGACAAGGACACAGAACAGGACATTTCACCTGCTCATAACTCCTTATCATCACCTGACAAGGCATAAACACCTCCTGCTGCTGCTGATTTTAAGCATTTCCAGGAGCTGTTCAGATATGTGGTGCAAAGCCAGGACACTCTACTTGAGGAAGTGGCTGAAACCCAGCAAAAACTCCTCTAAATTCTTCATATTTCTTCACTGAAAATAGCACTACCTATCAACGAAGAGCTAATGGAACTGGCAGAAACAGTCTGGTCAATGCTGGCAACCATTCCACTGACATGCAAGACAGTGGATAGGAAATACTGCGTCACCATGAAAGGAATGGACTTCCTTTTCTCTCATCCACAGCGGAGTTCTGTAGTGATGGATACAGCTAACCAATGAGGGAAATAGCTCCAATTCTGATCCACTCCCCATGACAAGGAGTGGAAGAGACTCAATCTATTCAGTTGTAAGGTCTATTCTTCTGCGACCTTACAATTCTGTGTAGCTAACTATACTGCACTCTGTGCAAAATATGGCCATGACAACTATGCCAAATTGAATGAATTCCTTACGGACATCCCACAGGAGAGAAGGGAACAATTCAAGGCCATCATTACTGAGGGACAACTCATGACCAGGACAGTGCAGCAAGCATCCCTTGATGTTGCAGACACAGCGATAGGAACAGTAGCCATAGCCATAGTCATGCTCAGAGCGTCCTGGCTACAGTCATAAGAAATCCCAAGTGAACTTAAATTGAAAGTAGAAGGTCTCCCATTTGACAGAGAAAAACTGTTTTCTGCCAAAACTGATGAGTTTCTTCACCCTGTGAAGGACTCTAGGGCAACCCTCTCCACTTTAGGCGTATATACACCTGCAACAAAGCAAGAGAAGATATCAACCATACCAAAACAGCACAGACAATTCATTCTCATTACAACAAAGACCATATGATTCCCAGAGACAGAGACAATGACCCCAGAGACATCGAACACCGCAGTCACAATACTCCACATCTCAGCCAACTTCGGCCCAGCTGCAATTTTGAAAAATTGGTCGAGGGTCTGAGTAACCTCCTCTAACAAACAGTGCCATCTAAACATACCACTCAGGTCTTTGGCCATCGTTTACACCCTTTTTACCATGTCTGGGCATCAATCACTACGGACCAATGAGTCTTAGAGATCATAAGATTGGGCTACACTATCCCTTTTACCTCCCCCCCACTAACTCTATCCTCCTCCCCATCCCTCTTCAGGGACCGTTTTCATGAACACCTGCTATGACAAGAAGTATATCATTTTCTATAGTTAGATGTCATGGAATTAGTTCCCACACAACACAAGGGGAGGGAATTCTACTCCCATTATTTCTTAACCCAGAAGAAAAATGAAGGATGGAGACCAAGTCTAGATCTCAGAAAGCTCAATAAGTTTGTGTGAGCCCAAAGGTTCAAGATGATCACACTGGCCACAATAATATCGGTGCTGGAAGGGGGGGAGTGGTTCTCAGCCCTCGACCCACAAGATGCCTACTTCCACATCACCATTCATCCCACTCACAGAAGGTTTCTCTAGTTCACAGTGGGAAGAGACCACTACCAATAGAATTCTACCATTTGGCCTTTCCACTGCACCAAGTGTCTTCTCCAAAACCCTTGCAATAGTGGCAGCGCATTTGCGCAAACGGGATAATAATATTTCCATATCTGGAATATTTTCCCACCTGATTGGAAACAACATCACTCAAAGGACAATCCATCTCTTTCGGAATTTAGGGTTACAAATAAATGAACAAAAATTAACCCTAATTCCAGTATAACAACTGGACTTCATCGGGGCACACCTCAACTCCATGGGTGCAAAGTATCACTATTGATGAACAGATTCATGACATGGATCAATCTTATCATGGTAGTCACAAACAGCCCACAAATATTGGCCTGTGTCTGCCTACAGCTATTAGGTCACATTGAGGCCACTACTTTCACAGTTAAGGCATGCACGACTACACACGTGCTGCCTGCAAGGTTGGCTGAGTTCAGTATACATACCAAACAAACACAGCCTGACTAGAAGCCTAACAGTGCCACCAAAAGTCCTGTAATCTTTACAGTGGTGGACACAACCAGAGAATGTATGCACAGGGGTCCCCTTTCTCTAGGACCCACCATCCATACTGATCACAACAGATGCTTCATTGATTGACTGAGATGCCCATGATCTTCTACTGAGATTCAATTACACATCAACCTCCTAGAACTATGTGTGATCCGTAACATGTCTTCACTTTCTCTCACTAATTAAGAACTAAACTGTATGCATGATGAATGAAAACATTGCCTGCATGTTCTATATAAATCAACAGGGAGGAGACTGCTCCCACTCCCTATGCACTGTCGAGTATCAGAGGGGTAGCCGTGTTAGTCTGGATCTGTAAAAGCAGCAAAGAATCCTGTGGCACCTTATAGACTAACAGACGTTTTGGAGCATGAGCTTTCGTGGGTGAATACCCATTTCTTCAGATGCATGTGGTGGAAATATCCAGGGGCAGGTATATATATGCTAGCAAGCAAGCTAGAGATAACGAGGTCAGTTCAATCAGGGAGGATGAGGCCCTGTTCTAGCAGTTGAGGTGTGAAAACCAAGAGAGGAGAAACTGGTTCTGTAGTTGGCAAGCCATTCACAGTCTTTGTTCAATCCTGAGCTGATGGTGTCAAATTTGCGGATGAACTGAAGCTCAGCAGTTTCTCTTTGAAGTCTGGTCCTGAAGTTTTTTTGCTGCAGGATGGCCACCTTAAGGTCTGCTATAGTGTGGCCAGGGAGGTTGAAGTGCTCTCTTACAGGTTTTTGTATATTGCCATTCCTAATGTCTGATTTGTGTCCATTTATCCTTTTCCATAGAGACTGTCCAGTTTGGCCGATGTACATAGCAGAGGGGCATTGCTGGCATATGATGGCGTATATTACATTGGTGGATGTGCAGGTGAATGAACCAGTGATGGTGTGGCTGATCTGGTTAGGTCCTGTGATGGTGTCGCTGGTGTAGATATGTGGGCAGAGTTGGCATCGAGGTTTGTTGCATGGATTGGTTCCTGAGCTAGAGTTATTATGGTGCGGTGTGCAGTTACTGGTGAGAATATGTTTCAGGTTGGCAGGTTGTCTGTGGGCAAGGACTGGCCTGCCACCCAAGGCCTGTGAAAGTGTGGGATCATTGTCCAGGATGGGTTGTAGATCCTTGATGATGCGTTGGAGGGGTTTTAGCTGGGGGCTGTATGTGATGGCCAGTGGAGTCCTCTTGGTTTCTTTCTTGGGTTTGTCTTGCACTGTTCATGCACTGAGGCTATGAAGTTGTGGAACTGGTGCATAAACCACAACATAAATATCTCAGCCTCCTACCTCCTCGGTTTCTTGAACACAACGGTGGACACACTGAACAGGCAGTTTTCCCAGAATCATGAATGGGAACTGAACAACAGAGTCTTACAATCCATGTTCCAATGATGGGGCTTCCCTCCCATCTGTATACATTCACTATATAAGAGACAGATTGTGTCGCTCTTTACAGTGCATGCATACAGTTGTTGCCATACAGAAGTGAGTTGTGTGTAAGAGGATTTAATTATGATTGTTATTTGTTATTACTTTGTCTCTGTTTGCACAGTAAATATTTCAGTGTAAGAAGACTTAATTATGATTATTACAACAGGAAGAAGCCCAGGAACAAAACCCTGTATGCCTCACATCCAGCCCTACTACCTTTCTCTCCCTTGCTGCCTCATACCTAGCAGATGAAAAAAATGACAAAGTGAAGGTTGCCTGAGCAATCTTAACACTATTCCTTTGTGTGTAAATAATCTAATAAACATTTAAATAATTATATTCAGTGTTGTAGTATGGAGCTATTTGAATGGAGTGTGTTTTTAGCCCCCATCTGCTGCTTCACTATATATTTGCTTAGTCTGATCTGAAAAAGTCATTCAGCGTTTAGCATTTAACAGTTCATGCATTTCCCATCTCTCAAATAGGAACATACCTTCCTTTACCTTTCTAGCTAATATTGTATATTTTTAAATCCTAAAGCACAGGGAAAGAAACACACATCACTGCTGTTTCAGATCTCCCACAGTTACACAAAGTCCAAGAAGAATCACCTTTGGACCTCTACTCAAAGAGTCAAGACAAGTCATTACCAAGGGTTTTAGATCAGCTTATCTCAGCAAGGCAAGAGAAAATATCTCCAGAAATCTCCCAGGAAAAGGAAGCACAAGTTGAAGCAACTCTTAAATCCAGTATCCAAGAAAATCCTTCTCTCTTCACATACGAGAACCTAACATTGCCATCAACTTTAATTCCCAAAGGTCAAGTTTCTTTTAAAGACTTACCGCCCAGTCACAAAGTATCTCCTTCCAAAATTAAAGAAGAATCTCGAACAACTCCTGTTTCTCCTATTGAAAAGATACCTGCTACCATATCATCTAAGATTCTGGAAGAGGTATCTGCAGTTTTCACTCCAGAGGATAAGATGATATCTACTACAACTTCTTCTGTCAAAGAAGACAGGGTACAGTATTATTAAATATTATAATTTGAGATATGATCTAATTATTTAGGACTAGATTGTACAACCCTAGCATATGGTAAGCAAGCCATGTAACCTGAGCATATTGTTAACACTTGCTTACATGAACAGTCTCATTGACTTAACGATCATCAATGAAATAGCTAATGTTTACGTTATTTGGGCCATTAGATTTTACATACATCCACTCCCCATACATTTTAGTGGGGGAGTTTACACCTTATCCTTGTTAAGGTTGACTGTAAACTCATGAAAACAACCCTGTATCATGTTACATGTAGCTAACTTTTGGAAAGTTATCTTTGCAATCATTGGAATTATAAACTAACTTTTTTAAAAAATGGTGAAAGTGTAGATTCTTCAAGTGCTGATCCCTATGTGTATGCCACAGCTGGTTACATATGTTCTCCATGCACCTGAGACTGGAGATTTATAGCAAGTAATATCTGTTGGTCCACCTGGACAGTTGCTCTCCTCAAATATAAAGGGTGACATGGACTGAAGTCTTTCCAGTTCTTCTTGCTACCATGTGGCCTGAGTCAAAATTCTCTGTGTCTGAAACAATCTTCCTTCCTTTCAGAATCTGTATAGGTATATTGTAAATAGTTTTTAGTAATCTTAGCCTTAGTGTTTTAATGTTTTTAGTTAGTATAGTTTGATTTGTTTCTCCCTATCTTAGGGAGCTTCTCCTCACAGAGAAGGACTGTGCCCAGAGTCCTGGGATTTAAGAACTGTATCTCCTGCCCTCATTCCTTCTCTGTCAGTGATTAACACCAGCGCTGCCTTTACTGCCTTGGAAAGGCTCACAACTCTTCCAAGTGCAGTATTTGTTGCTCCTTCCTTCCCCAAACCTGTGAGGGAAGGGAACTCCATCTCAGGAAATATCTCATGGAGAAGGTCATGATACCCCAGTTGGCTCCTGGCTGGGGAGATGCCCTTGTGCAATGGCCCAGACAGTGAGCAGGACACGCTGAGCTCTGGAGAAGAAGCTGAAATTGTTAAGTTTAAGAAACCCTCTCACAGAAGTAGGGGACATGATCATAGGCATAAGGACAGATATCTGTCCAGATCGGTCTCTAGAAAAAAAGATCCCTCCCAGACTCAGTCCAACTAGGGGAGTTGTCATGTGCAGGTCCTAGGGAATTAAATCTGCCTAAATCTTCAGACCAAGAGAGCTAAATGCAAAGGAAGAAGGATCTGCTGGCTACAACTGACAGGCCAAAGCATCAACACCTGCTGGCTCCAATTGGAAGTTTTACATTGTACTCCTCATTGATAGTTCCAGCATGCTCCAAGAAGGTTCTGCTCAACACCAGCTCATTGGATGCACTGGATCTGTCATTCCTGAACTCTGGGACTCCTTGAACTCTTGGAAGAACTGAAACATTTACCTGATGGAGGATATTTTCAACTTACCTCACTCACAACATCTTCTATCTGGACCAATCCTCTTCAGAGATATTTCAATATCAGAAAAAACCACCTTGAGGAGAAGACAATTCTCTCCTGTCACTGTCTACAAGTTGGAGCGTTCTTCCACTGGGACCGCCATTGGGAAAAGTAGCTACCATTTCATCAGATGAGTCAGATGTTCCAGATGAACCTTCATGCCCAAGGGAGACCAGCCTGGACAGAACATCTAGGAGGTCTGGGAGTTGCCTTTCTCCTAGATGCAGCTACTAAGGGGACTTTTGGTACTCAGTGCCTCATGGCCAGCCCTCTTCTAGCTGATACCAATCATCTCTATTGTTGTTTTGTAGAAGAGGAAGTTGAGCCAGGTCCACAGGTCTCGATGGTTGTGACAGGTGTGTCATCCTCCTCACCCAACAAGGCAATTGCCCCATCATCCCATATCTGCCTGATATCACAGATAATACCAGGATCTCTTGCAGAAGGTGGTAACTGAGTTCCAGATCCCTCTTGAGAAAGTCCACGACACAACATAGACTCTTGGACATCCTGCAACCATCAGGTCGTAGTAGGATGGCCCTCCCAGAGAACAAGGCTGTTGTGTAATCTGCCAGGACAGTGAGGCATACCCCTACCTTCTGTGCCCTCACTCCTAAAAGGGCTGAAAATGCTATTTTGTGCCAACTAAAGTGGTGGAGTTCTGGTTTACTCACCTAGTGTCCAACTCCTTAGTGGTGTAGGCAGCTACACAGAGGTCCAGGATACAACTCCCCCAAGACTACTCTGACTAATAAGGGTGCTATATGCCTTCACCTTCTGGGGAGGAAGGTATTTTCATTAACCAGCCTCCAATTCAAAATTGCTAACTGCTAGGCTCTGCTAGCAAAATATGATTTCACAAATTACTCGAAATTTGTTGAATTCAGGAACAAATTTCCTCTGCAGGACAAGGATCTCAATAATGAAGGCAAGATGATGGCTAAGATTTCACTCTGGATGGCAGTGGATGTAGCTGATACTGCATCTAGAGCCATACCTGTAGTCATAAGGAATGAATCATGGCTGCACTCTTCAGGGTTCCCCAGGAAGGCCCAGAATACCATCAAGGACTTGCCCTTTAATTGGTCTAATCCCGTCAGTGAGAAGACCGGGGAGTCACTTCACTCTCCTAAGGACTCTATGATGACCTTTCACTCCCTGGGCATTTATACTCTGGCCTTAAAGAGAAAACACCGCAAACAAATTTACAAGCCCAGACCTCCCCATCAGCCATTTTACCACCAGCACCCTTAGGAATTGCCATTCAAACCCTAAAAGGCACAAAGACCCAGGTTTGCGATTTCCTCCACCCCAACTATTGCTGCATTTCAACCTCACTCGCCACCCAGGGGTTTCTTTTGACAGGTCACTTGAGTACTGTGTAAATATATTGATGCCCTTTTGCGGTGCTCCCAAAATTTTGGTGGCTGCCTTACCCACTTTACCCACAATTAGAGGGCAATAACCATGGACAGGTGGGCACTAGAGATCATTCATTCTGGCTACACTATCAAGTTTATGTCACTTCACCACCACAAACCCCCTTCCCAGTGTCAGTCTCTGGGCTCAAGGTGGTCAGGCCTCGTGATTAGAGCTGTAATCAAGAATAGGCACAAGGTTGAAACCATTTGTAGAGTTGGGACTGGGCTGAAGGCAGCACTGAAACCAAGATCGGGGACAGGCTGTGGGTCAGAATGAGGTCAGAGTCTGTAGATGAGCTAAATCAGGATCATAGTCGGAGTCCAGATGCAGGCCAAAGAGTCATTCCAAGGATCTGGGCTCTGAGGAAGTGAGTGTTGGGCTGGAGTGTTCAGTAACAGGGCTGGAGCATGATTGGAGTAGGGCACAGGCAAGGCTGAAGCAGGTTGGAACAAGGCTGAGGCTCAGCTGAGGCAGGACCAGGAACTTGATCAAGGGCATGCTGGAAGCCTAGGAAGTGTGTAACATTGTGTGGCAGTAGGAGGATTCCTGGCCAAGTAGTGCTGTTGCACAGACTAACTTGAACTCTGGCAGGGTCAGTACCTTAGGGTCAACTGATGTAGGCTTTGCCCAGGGATAGGCTGCTGCAGCATGCCTGAGTGCTGAATCACTGCAAGCTCTGCTTACAGGATGAGTAAGTAAAGCCAACTGGTGCAGCATGCCTGAGTGATGAGTCACTGCAGGCTCTTTTGGAGACGTGAGTCATGGCAGCTTGAGTGAGAAGTCCTGGTCTGCCTTGGGGTTTGTCTTATATTTGGCCCTTTTTCAGGGACCACTCTGATGAAGAAACCTTCCTACTACGAGGGGCTATTGAGCAAGTGCCATCTCAACATCAAGGAAAAGGATTCTATTCCCCATATTTCATAGTTCCCAAGAGCACTGGAGGATGGAGACCAATTCTCAATCTATGCCAACTAAATGCTTTTATTTGCAAATCAGAATTTTACACTACCAGTTCAAAGCTGGTGAGAGCACCCAGGGTCTTCACAAATGTCTTTTCAGTGGTGGCAGCCCAGATAAGATACAGAAGCTACACCATCTTCCTGTATCTGGACAATTGGCTCCTAACAGGCATATACAGCCAGGAAGCCTGGTTGGTCATCTTTTGGCATCCTTAGGGATCTGTGTAAAAAAAGGAAAGGCCACTTTGACTCTCATGAAAATCATAGACTTCGTAGGAGCAATCCTAGACTCGACCTCAACAGAGGCCTGGTTTCTGTGGACAGATTCCAGACCATGAACAGCCTGATAACACAAGTCATCCTCAGATCTCAGGCTACACTCAGGGTCTGTCTTTCCCTACTAGACCACATGGCTGCATGTATCTACGTAATGCTCTTTGCCAGGTTTCACCTCCATTGCTTGCAGGCCTGGTTCCAGTCTATTTACTCACCAGACAGAAACAACATGAATACCAAGGTAACAATTCCTCTCAAGGTTGGGGCTTCTCTTGGGTTATGGATGAAACTGGAACAAGTACACTTGGGAGTCCCTTTCCTTCCACCGACACTCTGTGCGACCATAATCACGGAAGCATCCCTCATAAGAAACCCACATGGACAATCACACTACACAAGGCACATGGTCCCCTTAGGAGGTGAGAAAGTGTATCAATCTACTGGAGCTGAGGGCAGTCCATCTAGCCTGCAATACATTCCTCTTCCTTATACAGTTCCATCATATCCAGATAATGTTGCACAATGTGACGTTATTCTGCATTAACAAACAAGTTGGAGCAAAATCTCTTCCTCTTTGTATGAAGGTAGTGAGTGTATGGAACTAATGCATCAGCAACCACATCAGTTTCTCAGAAACTTACCTATCAAGTGCACAGAATCCTCTGATGGACAATCTCATCAGACACTTTTCTATGAATCCTGTGTGGGAGCTACACAATTCTGCCCTGAAGAACATATTTGCCCAGTCGGGGACACCATCTGTTGGCCACCCAGGCAAACAAGAAAGTCAATCTATGTTGCTCTAGGGAAGTAATAGGCCAGAACTCCAGGGATGATGCATTTCTGCTGTCCTGGACAGAGTATCTGAGATATGCCTTTCCTCCCTCCCCCTGTTACTTCAGATTCTGAAAAAATCATCATGACAGAATTAGGGCCATTCTTATTGTATCCAAGTGGCCCTTTGTGTGAATGTCAGCCCATCCTCCCATCAATATTTTACCCTTTCTGGATCTATTAATTGAGGAGAATGGCAGGATCAGGCATCCTAATTCAGACCCTTTTCATCTCATGGCCATGTATTTGGATGGATGTCAGCTGTAGAACTTTCATGCACGGAGCCCATCTAAACTATCTTCAAACACAGCAGAAAAGTTTCCAGCAGAAAACACTACCTGGACACAACCAAAACAGTTATTCCCAGAATTAACAGATATTCCTGCTATTTTAGACTATGTCCTGTCCTTCAAGACATCATGACTTTCTATTAGCTTGCTATGGGTCCACTTGAATTGCTTTCATCCTCTGATAGCAGACCACTGTATTTTTACTCACCCGACCACCATTTGATTTCTGAAAGGTCACATTAGGACAAAACCCATGCCGCAATGGGACATAAACCTGGTACTCTCAATTCTTACTAGACCACTATCAGAACTTATGGCTGTGGGTGGATGTCACACCTATCTGTGAAGGTTGCCTTCTTAATTACCATCATATTGGTCAGATGGGCGAGCAATCTGGGAGTACTCATGGCTGACCCACCATATAACACATTTCATAGAGAGAAAGTCTCCCTCCACCGAAAATTCATTCCCGAGCTAATTTCTGAGATGCATCTGAACCAACCTATTCATGTACCAGTATTCTTCCAAAATGTCATATCTACCAGTGTAAAGCTCAATCTCCTTGGTCTTTTCTTGCCACCACTTGTTTTCGATGTCACAGATTTTCCTTTGGGCTTCAGCCTTGGGTTGCTTGTCTAACTCTTGCATCTGCTGCTGCGATATGTTGTTTTGCCATATGTGACGAGCTTTTCTTTTCTGGTTGAGCAGGCCCTGAATCTCAGCATCATTTTCATCAAACCAATCTTTGTGATGGCGGGTGACGTAGCCAATGGATTCAGCACTTGATGAGAGAATGGAAGCCATTTATGGTCCATGCTCCCATGGTCTCACACCACTTCAAGCCCAAGACAGGTCTCAAGGACAGCAAAGCCATCAAAGTCAGATGGAAGGAACATTTTGAGTCACTCCTGAACCATATGTAACTGTATCTGATGCCACTAACGAATCCATACCTTAACTACATGAAAGAGAATCTCTTGCTGATCCCCCTGCCCTCAAAGAAGTAATATAAGCCATTAATCAAAGCATGAAGAACAAGGAAGCAGGACCAGACAGTATATCAGCTGGAGTCTACAGATTTAGAGGTGAAGAACTGGTAAAGAAGCCCCACAGACTTTTTCTTCAAATTTGGTATAATGAGAAAATTCCAGATGACTTGAGAAATGCCAACATTGTTACAATCTTTAAGAAAGGAAACAAGTCAGAGTGTGGAAATTATCAAGGCATTGCCTTGCTATCTACCGCAGTGAAAATTCTCACCCGTATCCTCTTAAACTGATTATTTCCCCTTGCTGAGGAAATATTGTAGGAATCTCAATGCAGTTTCAGATCATCCCGCAGGACAACTGACATGATCTTCATTGCCCATCAAATCCAGGAAAAGTCTCAGGAGCAAAATCAGGACCAGTACATGGACTTCATCTATTTGAGAAAGGCCTTTGACTCTGTCAATCACAAAGCCCTGCAGAAGGTGCTGGCCATATTTGGCTGCCCTCCAACATTTATTAAGGCTTCTTCACAATCAGATGACTTCCACTGTTCTCTGTAATGGTCTGGAGATGGACCCTTTCACCATCAATACTGGGGTTAAGCAAAGATGCGTTATTGCCCCAACCCTGTTCTCCATTGACTTAGCAATCATTCTGGTCCTTGTTAAAGACCTCCTCCCTACTGGAGTTGACATTCAATACAGAACGGATGGACAGCTTTATAATCTTCGATGTCTCCACTTGAAGTCTAAAGTCCAGAGCATCCATTACTGATCTTCAGTATGCTGATGACTGTGCCATTCTCGTGCATACTGAGAATGACCTTCAGTCCACACTGGGTTATTTTGCACAAGCTTACCAAAGCCCAGGACTCTCATTTAATATCAAGAAGACTAAAATGCTCCATCAGCCTCCCTCAGGCCTTGCACATGACCCACCACAAATCACCATTGAGGGACAGACTTTGGAGACAGTCAAGCACTTTTGCTACTTAGTAGCCAACTCTCCCAAAATGCAAAAATTGACAGTGAGATCCAGCACAGGATCTAGTGTACAAGTGCTTCCTTTAGGAAACTTCTCTGAGTTTTCACAGACAGTTACTTAAGGAAGGACACCAAGATTCAGGTCTATAAGTCAGCTGTCATCTCTACACTCCTCTATGGGTGTGAAACCTGGGTGACCTACTGACAGCACCTCAAGAGTTTGGAGAGATACCACCAACAATGCCTTTGGAAGTTCCTTTTTATTAAGTGAGAAGATTGCCACGCTAACACCAGCATCCTCACTGAAGCCAATGTCACCAGCATTGAAGCAGTGGTCCTTATGCATCAATTTCTGGGCTGGACGTTGTGTGAGGATGCCAGAGTCTCACCTCCCAAAACTAGTCCTCTACTCTCAGCTCACCTATGGTCAGGTATCCTGTGGTGGTCAAAGGAAATGCTGCAATGGCCTAGTCTACACTGGGGGGGGTCGATGTAAGATACATCGACTTCAGCTATGCTATTCTGGTAGCTGAAGTTGCGTATCTTATTTCAACTTACCTCCCGTCCTCATGGCGCAGGATTGATGGCTGTGGCTCCCCCGTCGACTCCACTACCACCGCTCACCCTGGTGGAGTTCTGGAGTCGACAGGAGTGTGTTCGGGAATCGATAGATCGATCTCCGATAGATCGATCACTACTCGCTGATCCGATGGGTAGTCTGGACGTACCCAAAGACACACTGAAAGTGTATCTCAAGAAAACTGATGTGGACATCACAAGCTGGAAGGAGCAAGCCACCAATTGACCTCAGTGGCACCACATCCTCCATCAGGCAGTGGCCTGCTTTGAAGGGAAGCGCCTTGCCCTTGAAACTGAGAAGCGAGAGAGAAGGAAGGAAACTTTCTCCCAGCAGGCAGCTGACCCACCAGGAAATGTCTGTGCCTGGTGGTGAATCTGTGGTTCCAGGATTGCACTCCTGAATCATCTCAGGACCCATACGTAAATCTGTGGTAGAGATCATCCTCAAATTGAGGGATCGCTGAAAAAACTTTTCCCAAAACGTCATGCTTCTAATGAAGAAAAGAGACTGCACTCTCTTGATGTTAGATGTGCCTTGGCCTTTTATATGTAAAGAACTAAACCAATTGGGAAAACACCCAGACTATTTGTCAATATAGCAGAGCGATGGCAAGAAAAAGCATTATCTGCCCAGAGACACTCCCAGTGCACCTCTGGAAGCTTCATTTTATGTTATCAGTTGGCATGTATTGCTATGCCAGATGGGCCCACAGCACGAGAGAACAAGCAATGTCATAAGCAGGGCCGGCTCTAGCAATTTCACTGCCCCAAGCATGGCGGCACACCACGGGGGGCACTCTGCCACTCGCCGGTCCCGTGTCTCTGATGGACCTCCCACAGGCATGCCTGCGGATGCTCCACTGGAGCTGCGGACCACCGGACCCTCTGCAGGCACGCCTGCGGGAGGTCCACCGGAGCCGCCTGCTGCCCTCCCAGCAACCGGCAGAGCGCCCCCCACGGCATGCTGCCCCAAGCACTCGCTTGGTGTGCTGGGGCCTGGAGCCAGCCCTGGTCATAAGCACCTCTTTGAGAACTACCTATACTGGTCATTTGTATGATGGCTACCTGGAGCTCCTTCAAACATTTATGAAGCATTATGCCATAATCATGATCTCTTCTGCAGCTGCAGCTGTGGGGACCACAGTATTACAGACCTGCATATCAACTGTGTCCTCACACCCACCTCCAGTATGAATACTGTTGATCAATCATCCACATGTGGAATACACATGGGGACCAGCACTCAAAATAGAATTGGAGATTACTTACCTGTAACTGAAGATTCTTTGAGATGTGTGGTCCCTATTTGTATTCCACTACCCACCCTTTTTCCCCTCTGCTTCTCATCTTATATAATTTGCACTAAGAAGAACTGGAGGGGTATTGTGTGTGCCACCTTTTATGTCCTTGGTTCAGAGCACGAGAAAGCAACTGTGCAGGCACAGACCTGTGGACACTACTTGCTACAAATCTCCAGTCTCAGGTGCCTGGACAACATGTGTACCCACATGAGGAATACAGATAGGGACCACACATCTCAAAGAACCTCCAATTACAGGTAAGTAACCTCCATTTCTCAATAATCAGAATATATTGCATGGACCATAATGAGCACAGTAGGCAGGCAGGGCTTTGGATACCCCAATGTAGCTCTTTGTGAATAATCACACTGCACAGCAGAGTGTCTCAAAAGTCAATATTTACAGTTTAAATTATTGATGCAAATTGATAAATTCCTTGATATTGTAGTAAGTGCATTAAATAGCAGTAACATTCAAATTCTAAAATACACATTTATATAAAGCCTAAATGTAATAAATGAATAATCAAATGTACTTGAAATAGGTAGCATGACATTTATCTATTAATACTTCTTTTGGATTTCTAGGTTTTTCTGGGAGATAGTCAAGAACTACTTGAAGTTTATCAGGTAAAACATTAATGCAAAACGTTTTATGCTGTAAAAGAGTAAATATTTTAAAGCTATTCACTTAATGTAAAAGAGTGCTTAACTGATCACTAATGTGTTTAAACAGAACTTCATAGGTAAATATTTCTCCAGACAAAGAAACAGTGTAAATAGGATTATTGATCATAATTACTCCAGCCCTCCAATTCAAAGGTGACCAAGATATATAGTAGTTATTGGGACGTGATCAATGTTTTATTTGAATTTGCCTCAGGATGATGTGTGCTTCCCTGAAGATGGCCTGAAAAGTCTAATGATCTGCTCCTTGAAGGTCCAACCCCTCTAGGAGAGAGAATAGTCTTAGACATGCAGTTCTTTCCTATAATGGATGATGTGATCTTTATTTAACTGCTCAATTGAGTCACCTGAGCAAATTGCCTGTTACATATACTTCTTGGTGTCAATGATGCTTGACCAAATGAATGGGTATACTATCAAGCATTAATGTTTTCAAAATTAGTAGATCTATATAATTTTCCATTTAGTACTTGGATGCAGAACAACGTGACAGATGTTACTTGAACTGATTATTTTCTGGATATTTGAGAATTTTAAGGGGGTTTAAAGGACTTTAAGAGAACCAAGTCTAGCACTGTGAGGCTTAAAGTTGCAAAATAAAAATAATGAAGTTTCTCATTTCTGTCTGAGTATTTAGATGAAAGTCAATATTGTAATAGCTTAAAAATGTACAGATGAAACTTAACTTTGAGATCTGCAAATAAAAGTATTCTCTAAAGTGTTGGATACCTTGCTGTGAACGTTAAAATACTACTAAATAACAGATCATTGTGATTTTTGTATAGGTCATCTTGGCTAAATGCGTGTAGAAATATATGTTAAAAATAGAAGTTTATATTTTATCTTAATTTACTGGTTTGCGTTGATGAAGTCATTGAGCAAGTGTTAAGTCTGCATTAATTAAATTGTAAGATTTATTATTAAGAATATGCTTTTTAATATAACATCTCAATGTTTTTGGAATAAAATACATGTGTCACGTGTAACCCCTTCACCTTGCTTTTTTAATTTCTAGGATATTCAGCCTTATGTACAAGATTCTCCTAAAGCTTATGAGGTAAAATATAATACAAAGTCTTTAAATTACAAATGAGAAAATATCTTAAATAATCCTTTTAATGCATTGGGTGGTTATCACAAAGGGAATAGATTTACATAAAAATGCATAGTAAATATTTATAATGAGGGGGACACATTAACATTAATTAAGTTTTCTACAGACGAGGGGGGCCTGAAATATTAAGAGTAAAAAATGTCCAAGGCTGACAATTCAGGGATAGAATGCCTATGTACTTTCATCAAAGGCAATATGTACCCTTTGTCCTGGTTGAGACAACACACTGCCAAACTGCCACTTCTTATAATATTATAAAACTATACCATACTTATATCCCGAACTCTCAAAATGCTTTGCAAAGGTTGGTAAACATTATTATGCAGTTGGTCCAGGTGGAAAACTGTGGCAAAAAGAGATTGTAGCTTGCCCAAAGTCACCTAACAAGCCCTGACAAAGTTGATAATAGAACTCAGGTCTCCTGAATCTCAGGTCTCTGCTCTAGTCGCTAATAATGCTCTGGGAGAAAGAAAAAAGCTGGATTCTATTCTGACTGGTCCAAGTTTTATGCTTAGTCTGGGGTTTATGTGCCTCCTCAACACAACTTGGAGCACTCCTAGAGACTGCTCTTGAGTTCTGATAGCCTTTAGTGCTTGCCTGTGAGCCTATCCACCAGAAAGAATAGCCAGAGAGCAGTGCACTCAAGCCCAACTGACTCCCCATCTTGCCAATCTTCAAGCATGCCTCTTGCATGTCACTGGCATACTAGGGCCCATGTAGAAGGATAGCATAGGACTGTTCCATTGTGCTTCTGAATTTCCTAGGGTAGGCAAGGCCTTATTGTGTCATGTGGCTCCTCCTTTTCATTACTGTAGAGTCAGCCAGGATAACTTCCCTGATCTGATAATAAAGTTATAAACAACACAAGTAGAAAAGACTACTAGATCACTTAGCTCAGTCCCACTGCCACAAAAAAATGACCTCATATATTTGCTGGTGTTTTCTACAGTCTAGTTTTAAATGTCCCAAATGATGGTGTTTCCACTTCTTACACTGGGAGGTTAATCACAGTCCAGCTCTAATAATCAGGAAGTTACATTATTGTCCATCTGCTATTCACTTTTTCAAATGGTTTTCTGGTTGAAGTTCAACTGTCATGTCCTGTAGTGTTTCGTAAAGATAGTTTTCACTCTTTAGCATGCCCTCAAGGACAAGACTACAGCCTTGGGACTTGTGATCTGAATACCTCCCCTTTCACCTTTAATTTTTATGAAAAGAAATGTGGCTAGAGTCTTTGCTGATTTATATACTTGTATTTAAATAGAAAACTTGAGAATAAACCAGAAGCCCCAGAGAATTTTGTTTTTCAATTGCACTTCCTGTGAAATTTCCAACCACTTAGACCCAGGTCCTGCCATGTACTTCATCTTCAAATCGTTTATTTTAACCCTCTTCATTTACTCAGACCCCTACACTGTTGTCAGTGTAAGTCAATAATGTCTTTCAGTATAGTGAAGATTTTGCTGTCTTTCAAATAAATGACAATAGTCAGTTCAAGGAGAAATCATTTTAAACTCCAGAGGTCTATTTTACCTGACATTGGTTACAAATGTCCTCACAAAATCCAGTTGTCCAAACTGTCTGTCCCAAATCTGGAGGTCTGTTCTGTGAAGCCACAATGTTGTCTATATGGTGGTAATGTTCATTTAAAGTAGCTTAGCTCGATGAGAGCATCCAATTTTTCATTAGAATTTGAACTGTATAAACAAGTAGTGGATTCAAAATCTGCTAGTATGGTTAGCCCTTTTCCAAAGCTGTCCTGTTCTTTTTTCCAATCTAGTTTCTGATTCCTTGGGATTTGAAAGAGAGAAAAATTACAGTGCTAACGTTTTTGGCCTACTCTGCCAGAACAGTTCTTTCCTTTCATGATAACTTCCCCACGAGGTAATCAGTGGCTTGGCAACATCCTGCCTAGCCTTTCTACAGTTTCAGCACAATCCTTCGTTAGAAAGAAAGAAATGGAAATTCTTCCACTTCCCCCATCTTTGGCTCATCATGTGAACAATCTCTGGAGTGGGGATAAACAGTCTGAGTTACTTCTGTTCCTTCGGGGGAAAAATAAAAGGAGAAAAATCCTTAAAGAGACTTTGTCCTAATTTCTTTGAGTCATAATTAGAATTGTTTATATACAATGAAAGGAAATATGCTAAAAATTCCTCATGTTTTGTGTTGTTCCTATTGCAGCTGCGTCTACGTGATTACTCTGTAAATGCTGTGCTGCCCCTATAAAATTTAATACAGCACCTTAATGCTTGTTATGAAGTATACTGGAGCATTGTAATAAGTAACACTTTTTATATTGCTTATTGATATGCAGATGTTTGTGGAACTGTACAAAGATTAATTACAACATTTTTGTTTTTAGGATGTTCATGGGCATCTAGAAGAATTTCATAAAGATCAAAAGGTAAAAACAACACAGAACTGAAACATGTAAAAAGTATTTTTAGGGTATTCTTGAAACTTGAGTGCATGATAATCTAATCAATACTGTATTTGCAAAGTAGAATCTTCACTTACTGCAAGTTTAGAGCTTCTAGAACCCACCTGTACGTATGACTTAGGGATAATAGCCACTCTGTAAATTTCCAAGTTGGAAAAGTTTTGAAAAATTAGTGTGTGTGTATGGGAGTAGGGGGGAGAGTGAACCACATAACATTGTTCTATTGCATTAAGTAGCAAAAAATGGAATGAAGGGGAGATAGGGAAAAAACAAACATTTAAAATTTAGAAAAAATTAAGTTTACAAATAAAAGAAGATTGCAATTAGAAAGGCAATAAACTTAAATTTCATTTCATTGTGAACTTTTCTATAAAAATGAAAAAAAAATCCAGCTTGAATTAAAATTTTTTCCCAGACATTTTCACAGGGAAAAAACAGATATTTCTGCTAGCTGTACCCATAACTGCTTTGACACCCCCACTATCTTTCTGCAAGTCGATTTCATTGTATTCTTCAGTGCATCCTTTATGTTCGTTTCTCAAAACCATTTGCTAAGACTTTCCTTTTTTCTGAACATTGTAAGCTAATTTTGTGCCCCTTTAATATTGCTTTGCTTTCTCCAGAGTATATGAGATCATAGCAAAAGACCTTTAAATGATCAAGACGTAAAAACAAAACATAAATGTTTTAGGTAAAATGTAAAATAGGAAATATTTTAAAGCTATCTTTTTCAATGTGGTTGTATGATCATGTCAGTAGTAATGTTTTTTCAAAAATGCATCATAAAATGCACTTTATCCAAAGTGCAAATCATTATACTTATCGGTGTGTATGTATATCTGTGTGCAATATTTTTTGAACTATGACTTTTTCTCAGTGAAGACAGACTGTGAGATCAGTGGGTCAGAGAATCGTCTTCCTTTGTGTGCCTTCCTTTTAAATTTACTAGTTGCCTTAATAGTTAAATAATGTTATTTCAGTATTTTGAGGGATTCCGAGCATTCCCTATAGTTAAGTTGAGTAAGTTTAGATACTACGGCAACTATTGAAGTAACCTTTAGTGATCTAAACCTACACTGGCAAGTTTTTAAAGGTGACCATGGACTGTATGGTGCCCCAAAAACTATGTTCAATCAATAAAAAATTTAGAAAATATAGTACTGAGATTCAAGATTAACAATTTATATTGTAATACTGTATCTTAATGATTTTTTAATCATAGGTATTAGAATATTGTGGCATGTCACCATTCCATTATTACTTTTTGAGTTCCAGGTTTCTCAAGAGGATATTCAAGGCCTTCTTAAAGATCATGAGGTAAAATATACTTTCAAATAATGTGAAAAAATGTTTTTTAAAAACAACTTCTATATTTTGGAGCATGGTGATTTCTATAGTAATGTGTTAGCTAAGAAGAATCTTCAGTATTTGCAAATTGGTCAAATGGAATTCCAAGTTCTATAAGTACTGTTGTTGAATAAATTAATTATTTGGGTTATTTAAAATTAATCTACTTTTAAATCTTATTGTTTAATGTTGCATATATTAAAGGTCAAATCAAGGTCACTGGTTCACTGAAACTTCAGCCAGTTCCTTCTGAAAAATTGCAAATAAAGTTCTTTAATTCTTAAATGTATCTGGTTTGATCTGGAACAGACTGATGTTAGATTTATCTGACTTCCTTCTAGAGTCAGTTTCTTGCAAATGATGTTCTAATATTGAACCAAATAGGTGAAGAAATTGTAGCTTAATCTTACTAGAAGTAGTTATAGCTATATTTTGAAAATTACTGCAGAAAGCAGTAAACTAGTATAGAATAACTACTGAGATTTCTGTTGTAAGTATAGATGCTTTATATTGAAAGATCATTGTTATTGTTACATGTCAACTTGGCTAAGTAAGTTTAAATTATAGCTTTTATTTTAAAAATTTTTAAGTTTTCATTTTATTTAAATTACTTCTTATTGATTTAATGGGAAGATTTCCTTGATTAAATCCCAAGATTTAATCTTGAAAAATAGATGTTACTTATAATACCTTAATATTTTCTTACATCCATTTTATGTGTTATATGTTGTTTTTTAAATACTATACATGGTGCCAAATTCCAGTCTGGTGCCTGGTAGTGGACATTTTTTCTTTGAGTGTCCTCTACATATTCCCACTCATGAGATACTCCAAGGAGAGTAATCTGAATGGTAGAACTCTAGCTAGCAGTCACTGTTGGAGTGCTGACATTTCTCGCTCAGCACTCCCCTCAATGAATGTTGAATCCTCCAGGATAAAGTGTATAAAAGGGGCATGGTTCTCCAGCTGCCTCAGTTCCTTCCAATGACGACCAGCAGAAGAAATCAGGAATTCTCCAGGATTCTCTCAGATCCACACTTGTTAGTTATAGTGGTCTGAGTGAGTAGTTGTTAGTTAATTAGTATTACTTTAAGTTAGTTCTAGAGATGTCAGAACTGTAGGCTTAAAAGGCCAGTTTTAACAACTGTGTGTCATATCCAGCAATGTTCCCAGTGTCCAATGCACATGCCAGATGCCTGGCATGTTTGGGATGACAATCACCCTCAAAAAGTTTGGTTTTCACAACACGGGGAAAGGAAAGATAGAACAGACTTCAGTTAATTTCATTGCAGGAAGCGTTCTCAGCAAAACCATCTGGAACTGAAAGTTGATAGGATTCAAGCAGACCTCAGAGACCAGTGTTGGCTCCAAGTGAGTCAGTCAAAAAGAAGGACAAACCTTCCTCCTTGGTACTTACTACTAATCTGGGAGTGGCAAGGATCCAAAGAAAAAAATGACTGTGGTGTCGGCCTCTTTTTCCAAAGCCAATCAAATTCAAAAGGACTCAGCTGTCCTCATGAGTGCTGGTCTCTGTGCAAAGAGCCAATCCAAGAGAGAAAGACTTATCTCACTAGATGGTCTTCAAGGGACCTGTTCTGAAAATAAGTTCTCATGGTAGGATCAAGAGCTATTCTTCTTCAGATCTGATTGTGTCAGATACAGATGATCAAGTTCCAAAAGTGAGAGCTAATGAGCTGACGATAATGTGAATCTATAAAGATTTGATAATCACTATCTATATGGCACTGCAAAAAATGGTTCATTCATTGGATCCATATCCGGTTCTGTCAGTGACTGAACAGGTATTTCCTTTTAGTAGGCATTAGATATTTTGTTATAGCTGACCCAGCTGTTTGGAAACAGAAGGAGGCTTGCAGAAGTCAAGATCTCTCCTTTACTTCTACCACCTAAGACCACTTCTGGATTTCCAGAAAAGATTTTTTCTCCATTCTCCTGGATTCAGCCAAGGAAGTTGTCTCCAGTTCCTTCCAAATCAAGAATGGGCTTGGATAAGAAAAGGAATACATATTAGAGAATGGATCCTGAGAAAGAATAATATAGGCAGTTCTATTCATATGCTCTGGAATCATATGGACAAAAGTATTTCCAACCAGATCTGAATAAGGGGTTTTGGCCTGAATGGCAAGTACCCCCTTGGGTTCAATGATCCCATTGGCAATCTTCTGCACCTTTTCAAGAGGGCTTTATGTAAGGAAATAGGTCTTCATCAGTTTAGTACTGAGATGGCATTCAATTGTCAGATCCAGAGGATACAGATCCGACAATGTGGGTAAGTCCTGATTAGTCCCCTACAGTAGTAAGGGAGTTGTTATCTGAGGAAGATGAATTATTGCAGTTCTCAGAGGCTGATCCAGATTTTGGTGGGATGTCTTCTCCAGCTAAAATGTAAGGGCCTCTTCAGCATTATAGCCATTAGGGAATGTGGTAGCATTCCATGAGTTAGTGGATCATATGACAAAGACATTAAATATTCTCTCAGTTTTTATTAAAGAATTCTTTCATCCTATTTTTGATATTTTGGGGAGAGCTACTAGACAAAGGGTCATGCATCCTTTGTTGGAGGGATTGTTACAACAAATGAAGGCAATTTCTCTCATCCCCTCAGCCTTTTTTGAAAAAGGCTGACAAATTATACCAATTCCCTCATGATGAAGGTCTTGCTATGTTTCATACGAGTCCATCTCTTAATTTGTTATTGGTAGAGGCAGTACTTCAAAGATCAAATTGTCCCAGGTTCACTGTACTCCATCTGATGAAGAAGAGAAAAGATTAGAAATATTTGAAAGAAAAATGTTTTCTTCACCTACATTAGCCTTGCATATATCCAATTATAAGCTGTCACGTCTAGATACCAATATCATTTATGGTGGGAAATGTCATAGTTTCTCAATACTCTACTAGAGAAACACAGAAGGTTAGTGAATGCCCTTTATATGAAAGGAAAGAATGTTGCTGAACAGCAGTTAAGAGTAGCATTTAATTCTTTGGATGCTTCAGCTAGAGCAGTAGCTTTGGCGATTGCATTAGGAAGGCATGCATGGTTGAGATCAGAGAATCTTCTTCATGAGACAAAGATGAGGATTGAATATGTTCATTTTGTAGGAGATGGTCTGTTTAGCAGGAAGACTGATGAAGTGCTAAAAATGAAAAATGTAAGATCTACAGTTAGATCTTTAGATTTAAGAACATAAGAACATAAGAACGGCTGTACCGGGTCAGACCAAAGGTCCATCTAGCCCAGTATCTGTCTACCGACAGTGGCCAATGCCAGGTGCCCCAGAGGGAGTGACACTAACAGGCAATGATCAAGTGATCTCTCTCCTGCCATCTTTAATACAGCAATGGGATCATCTTCAGCTCAGTTAGGGAATCATTTATCCCATGTTCAGATGCAAAAGACAATATCCATCTACAGCTCTTGTGCCACATTTTGACCTCCAGGTTTGTCATTCCTTACATGGGACTGCATCTCAGGTGACTTGAGACATGGCTAAGGTCTGTGTAAACCTCAAACAGACACAGCCTTTCCAAACATATCACTGTATTGCTTAAAGTTCTGGGCTCTCTCAGCAAGTGGAAGGACTCACTGAAGGTCTGCATGGGAACACTGTTCTCACGTCCCCCACCCTCAAAGATCCTCACAACAGATGCATTTCTTATGGGATGGGGAGCTCACTTGCACGGGGCACAGCACAGGGCAAATGCTCTGTGCAAGAGACCATGCTCCACATCAACTAATAAAGCTAATAGCAGTTTGATATGCTTGTCAACACTTCCTTCACAACATACAAGGTCACTCCACCAGGATAATGCTGGACAACCTTGTATTGTATCAACTGACAGGGTGATGCAAGATCCCAGTCCTTATGTGTAGAATCACTAAAATACTGGAACTGCAGCATTTCCCATCAAATAGACATCTCAGCAATGTACCAGGCCTCCAGAATACAACTGCACTTCCTGAGCAGGAATTTCCATCAGGATCACAAATAGGAGCTCAATGACTCTGTCTCCACAATATCTACCAAACCTGGGGTCTCCCAGAAGCAAACCTCTTTGCTACCCCAATTGACATGAAATATCACTTTTTCTGCTTCAAGGGCGCAAATGGGCACAATTCATTGATCTTATAGTGCTGTGGCCCCATACCTTGCTATATGCTTACTCACTTCTTCCTCTAATTCTCAAGTCCTTGCTGAAACTGCTACAAGAAAGAGCGAGGGTTATTGTCACAGCATCATCCTGGCAAGACAATTGTAGTACTTGAACCTCCTTCACCTATCTGTGGTAATGCCTCTCTGCCTTCCTCTCAGGAGGGATTTCCTGTTACAGAACTCAGGGAACCTTGAACCTGAGAACATGGTTCCTAGATGGTTCTTGAGCATGGAATAACCTGTTCAGATAGTGTCCAGTCAGTTCTATCTAGCAAGAAATGTACTACTCACAAAACCTACCTTCAAAAGTGGAAACACTTCCATTCCTGGTGTTCTCTTCATTCTTCTCAACCACCAGAAACTCCACTCTCCAAGATCCTACACCCCTGTTGGATTTAAAGACACAGTGTCTATCAATGAGCTTAGAGAGTACATTTGTCTGCCATTATGACCTTCCACTCATCCATTGAGGGCTTCTCAATTTTTGCACACCCTATTATGACCAGATTTTCTTACACAACTTATTTTCTCCTGTACAGAACCCAGTTCCCTAGTGAGACTTAAATTTGATTATCAATGCCATGAGGTAACCCTTCTTTGAACTGATAGCTCTCTCCTCCACCTCTCCCTCAAAACTCTCTCTTCCATCTCTCCCTCATTCCTGATAGCCATCACTTCAGCTAAATGAATGGGAGAACTAGGTGCCTTATGGCAGATCCACTATTCACTACCTTCTACAGAGATAAAGTTACACTACATTCCTATCTTATTTCTTCCTTAAGGTTTCTTCAGAATACCATAGTAATAGGGAAATCCGTCTGTCAGTGTTCTATCAAAAGCCTCATATTTGCAGGAAGGAAACCAGCCTACATACTCTAGATGTCAGGAGTGCTCTCACCTTCTACCATTTGTGGGGAGGCAGGGGTCCCCTCTGGACTCCACTTCAGGTCCTTATACTATCTTTTTCTCCCCCTCCCCTCCCAAGGGGCACCATTTCAGATTTTGGGGTGGCAACTTTAACTGATTCCAGGAGCTACTTAGGCACCTGAAAACTGTAGGATTTTTTTTTTTTGTGCAGATAATTTATAAATTAGCTCATAGGAGCACTGTATCTAATTCCTATATTAAAAAAAGAAATAAATATTGGATCCACTCAGCTCTCATACTAACATTTTCTCACATCTTGTGTCAAGTCACTTAAGGGGCATTAGTTAGTTTTAAAATTTTAATGTATATTTTTACTTTGTTACTAACCCTTGAATACAACAATTGTAGAAAAATCTAGATTACTTTCTATCACTTTTTTGCAGTTCACCAAGCTTGGAATAGATCATTTGACTTGGGAAATATCCTATGAGGGTAAGGCCCCATGAGTTTATAATGCATCTGCCTGGGGCTCTAAGAGTGTTATCTTACTACAAATAATAGACTAGAAACTGACCTTAAACAGGAGTGAAACTGACACTTTCAAGCCACTTTCACAGTATTGCTAATCCCAAATATTCAAAAATCATGAATCGGGCAAACCAAAAATCATGAGATTGGCTTTAAAACCATGAGATAATGTAAAAATAACAGATTTGGTGTTATTTTTATTTGCCTTCTGCTTTTTGAGCCTTTGGGTGCACTGGGGTTACATTTTGAAGTTTTCTCCATTGCCACAAGGACTAGAAATTTCATTTTTCTTTAAGAATGAAGGCTGAAATCATCACATATTCACTTGACGCCAGGAGCTTGGGCTTTAAGGAAAACAATAGTTATCATGAGACTCATGACAAAATCATGAGAGTTGGCAACAACTGCTTTCATTTGTGTTTAAAGGCTAGTTATTTTCCAGAAGGCTCTTAAACACAATACTACAGTGATTGAGTTCCAGTTCTCACAGGAGAATATTTAAAACCAAACACAAAGAAAATTTCACATTTTAAAGTTGAGAAAAAAATGGAGACTTCTGAAGTATATCAGGGCCATTGCAGTCAGGAAAGGAAAATAAACAGGCACAGTAGCCTTGGGCGGATCTTCCACTTGAAAGAAAATTGGAGGATCAAATCTTCTGGTCCTTAATCTAGTAAAACTTTTATTGCCATCAGCTTCTCCACTCATTGATATTAACATGTGCTTAATAACTATACACTTCATACTTAAATAACTAAGCCCTCTTATCCAGGGCTACACATCTTATACATATTGGCTCAAGGACTGCATTTTCTGGCATATTCTGAATAGTGCTGAGCACACAGATGGTGCCCAGTGAATAATACAAATCATGACAATAGTCGTCAACTTTATGGACTCTTCTGGTGCAGTTTCTGTTCTTTATTTTGGAATTTGCCTGGATACAGCTGAAACCATGGGGGGTGGGTATTGTATGCAGGGGAAGGCCATGCCTCCCCAAACAGCCTAGCATGGCCCTGCCTACAGTCCTCCAGACCCCCTCCTGCCTGCTGCTTCCTTCTGTGGCCGAAAGGCTAGGGCAGGCGGACTGGGGGCCATGGTGCACAAGGCCAGGCCATGTCACACATCCTCCGGGCACTGAGACCACGCTAGGGTTGGGGGCGCTCTGGCAGCCCGTCCAGCACTGGGACCACACTGTGGCCAGGGGCACTCCAATGGCACCACCCACCCGCTGGGCTGTGGTGCTCTGGCCGTGCCACCTGCCCAATGTTGGGGCTAGGGGCGTGCTGGTCAGGCCACCTACCCGTTCAGTGCTGGGGCTGGAGTTGTGTGGGGGAGCCAGCGGCCACGGGGGTCTGTGTGTGTGCTCCGGGCTCCAGTGGGGAAGCAGAAGGAGCAGGGCCTCAGGTAGAGAGGGAGGGACCGGGGGCTAGCCTCCCCCAAGGGCATGTCACCTGCCTCCTATGGCTGAAACCCTAAGAATTAGAGGCATAAACAATCTGATACTTATATGACACTTTCTGATTCCTTCATTTTCTCAAACTCAGAACAAAAAATGATTAAACAAAAGTGGTTTTCAGTTAAAATGTAAAATTGCACAGTAGCCATTGCTCTATATACTAGCATGGGGCAGAACATGCCACCTCTTGGGATTTAAGTGATCCCTTCTCATCTGACTCTCATTCTCCATCCTTCCTGACTTCTGTGCTGCTTTTCATGCTGTCAAACATGATATCCGTCTCAACCTCCTGGGACCTTTTGCTGGCGTCTCAGAGAACTGGCCGCCTTGGTTTTGCTCCTATCTATCAGAATCGTCTTTTTTTACAGCATTCAGCAAAGAGATATTAGCTGCGCAGACCAGCCCAGGGAACGTAGACTGTCAGTAATATTTAACTCAGATGCATCTACATACGGATGGGAAGTCCATTAAAACAGCAATTTGTTAGTTGGAGCTCATTGATCCTGTAGACATGTGGACTCATCCCTGTGGCACCTCCTGCTGGTCTCCCAGGGAATTACCTCTTTTTCCAGCTCCGGATCACCCTCTGCAGGCCAGTGATCTGCCTGTCCTGTGGCCCCGTGTCCCTCCCAGGATCCTGGTGCCCCATTTACATGAGGTGCTGCCTCCTGGCAGTAACCCCTCAGTCTTAGGGTCTCCCCTCCCCAGGGAACCTCCACCCACTATTCCCACCTTGCCTCAGTATAAGCCTACTGCCAGTCATCATATAGCCCCCATGCCCTGGGGCAGACTGCAGTATCAGCCTACTCATCACTGGCAAGGTTGGGTTTGGACCTGCTGCCTTTGCGTACCCTGGGCTGCCCTCTGCAACTCCCAGTACCTCTTGGCCTTCTGCTGGCCTTCTCCCCAGCTCCTCAGCCTGTCCCCAGCCCTGCTCCACTCAGGTACTCTGTCTCTAGCTCCCGGCAGCCAGGCCCTTCTCGCTCTGAATGCAGAGAGAGACTTCTTGGGCGTCTGGCTCCCAGCCTTTTATAGGGGCCAGCTGGGCCTGGTTGGGGCATGGCCACAGTTGAGCCTACTTTCCCCAATCAGCCCAGGCTTCTTGCCCCAGCCACAGCCCTCCCCTGGACTGTTTCAAGCCCTTCAGGGCAGGAGCAGGGGACCACCCCGCTACAGTACTGGACTTGTCGCAATGACAAAGGATGGTTTATCAACCATATTTTTGATGTTTTCATCTAATGGTATGGGGAGTCAGACTCTGGAATTGTTAGAAAACTATTGCTTACTAGAGGTACAAAATGTAACAATGAATTCCAGGGAAGCGTTCACATGAAATTGTTATAGTCATAAATGGAAAAGATTTTTATTGTGGATTTCTGTGTATGTTGTAGATGCCTGTTCAGCCCCAGTTAGTTATATATTAAAATCTTAACAAAGCAACCCTGTCACTATGTTCAGTGAAGGTTCATCTCTTTGCTATAGCAGCATACCATTTATCATGTTTATTAATTATACAGTTAAAAGACTCGTAAAAGGCCTTAATAACTTATATTCTCCAATAAAGAAACTCTATGCCATCTTGGGATTTAAATTTAGTGCTCTTACAATTGTTGAAACTTCCCTTTGAACCTTTGGGAGACTGGACTTTGTTCCATTTGTCTATTAAGACAGCATTTTTGATAGCTACGACTTCTGCAAGGCATATAAGTACCTTAATGGCTGACTCGCCATTCACTGTTTCTCATAAAGACAAAGTAATTCTTTGCACACATCCTCAGTCTTTACTAAAAGTGGACTCAAATTTCATATAAACAGATCTATAATTTTACTAGTTTACTTTCCCATCCTAACCATGAGGCTTGGGAAAGCTAAATTACATATACTGGATGTTAGAAGGACCTTAGATTTTTATGTAGACAGGACTAAGCAATTTAGACAATCTTCATAATTGTTTATTGCTTATGAACAGAACCGATGCTAGGGGTTTTAGCGCCCTAGGCGCATGGCAATTTCGCCGCCCCATGCCCTGGTCCGTGGCTCCGGTGGAGCTGCCGCAGTGGTGCCTGTGGGAGGTCCACTGGAGCCGCGGGAGCAGCCGACCCTCTGCAGGCACTACTGCAGCAGCTCCACGGGAGCCGCCTGCCACCCCCTCCGGCAAAATGCTGCCCACCAATAATCCTGGTGCCCTAGGCAATTGCCTAGGCTGCCTAAATGGAAGGCCTGCTTATGAAAGGAAGAACAAGAGAAAAGCTGTTTCTGTGTAAACACTATCAAAATTAGTTAGATTATGTATTAATGAAGCATATAAATTAATGGGTTGTCCCTTCCCCAGAGAATTAGGACATTCTACTAGATCAAAGGCAGCCTCTGTGGCTTTTTGTAGACATATTCCTCTAATAGAGATATGTAGAGCAGCAATGTGGAGTTCTGTTCGCATCCTTAGTAAACACTACTCCTTAGATTTAGATCTGTTGCAAAATCTGGCAAAACCATTATGCAGTCCTTATTCAATTAGGACTCTGTGGTCTCACCTTTCTGGATCAGAATATTGATTATTAATCTATTTCATGAGTGGGAATATGCAGAGGACACTCAAAGAAGAAATGAAGGTTATTTATCTGTAACTGAGATTCTTCGAGATGGCCTCTGCATAATCACACTCCCTGCCTGCATTTCCCCACTACCTTGGAGTTCTGCTTACCAAATGGCTTGGGGTTGCACAAGAAGAAACTGAGTTGACTTTAAGGCATGCCCCCTTTATGTCCTTGCTCTTCTTGGAGCATTTGACTTTCATTGAAGGGAGGGGTGAAGGATACGTGTGAGTGCACCAATGGCTACTGAGAACTAGAGTTATGGCATTCAGGCTGCACCAGTTGGAGTATCAGAGCACGGTGCACATAGAATATAGCAGTATGGAGAAGATACAGAAGATGGCAGGGAACAAGATATCTATACACACAAAAAAGAGATTATACAAAAGAGAGGAAGGGATGACTCAATAAACAAAGAAAGGGAAACAATGTAAAGGAAATGATGGGGAAAGGTACACGATTGCTTTAGAAGGCGAGATAGCATGCAGGAGAAACAAAGGTAGGGGGCATGGAAGAAATGGCAGAGAAATACAGTCTTAAAGGAAGAAAGAGAAAAGGCAAAAAAGATTGAGTGAAAAGGTAAAGAGCATGAGTATAGGAGAGAAGAAGTGCCAGGTTAATTAGCCAAAAATGTGAAAACGGGAAGCAAAACTCTTTGGGGCAGGGACCATCTTTTTTTTTCTGTGTGTAAAGTGCCTAGCACAATAGGGTCCTTTAACATTAGTAGAGCTTCTAGGCACTATGGCAGTAATAAAATAATAACAACAATAATAAAACAACATAGGAACATAAGAATTGCCATACTAGATCAAACCTGAGGTCGATCTAGTCAAGTATCCTGTCTCTCACAGTGATTGGCATCAGACATGTCAGATGAAGTTGTATGAAATCTGCAGTAACTGATGTGGGCTAATTTGATCCCCACAATAAGTCTCATTCTGATATCTAGTAGTTAGAGATTGGCATACGGCCTGAAGGATAATATACCTTCCACAAAATTTTTGTTAGTAATTATTAGGGCTGTCAAACTATTAAAAAATAATTGCAATTAATTGTGAGATTAAAAAAAAAGTTGCCATTAATTGCATTTTTAATTGCACTGTTAAACAATAATAGAATACCAATTTAAATTCAGTATGGAAGCATCTCCCCTGGAATGGTGGTCAAAGCAGAAAGGGGCATATAAATGTTTAGCATATGTGGAATGAAAATACTTTGCAATGCCAGCTACAACAGTACCATGTGAATGCCTGTTCTCACTTTCAGGTGATATTGTAAATAACAAGTGGGCAGCACTATCTCCTGTAAATGTAAACAAACGTGTTTGTCTTAGTGATTAGCTGAACAAGAAGTAGGACTGAGTGAACTTACAGGCTTTAAAGTTTTACGTTGTTTTGTTTTTGAGTGCAGTTATATAAAAACAATAATTCTATATTTGTAAGTTGCACTTTTACAATAAAGAGATTGCACTACAGTATTTGTCTGAAATGAATTGAAAAATAGTATTTCTTTTGTTTATTTTTACAGCACAAATATTTTTTAATAAAAAATAATATAAAGTGAGTACTGTACACTTTGTATTCTGTGTTGTTATTGAAATCAATATATTTGAACATGTAGAAAAGCATCCAAAATATTTCTAATACATTTAAATTGGTATTCTATTATTGTTTAACTGTGCAATTAAAATATTATTAATTGCAGCAAAGAATCCCGTGGCACCTTATAGACTCACAGACGTTTTGGAGCATGAGCTTTCGTGGGTGAATACCCACTTCCTCAGATGCATGTAGTGGAAATTTCCAGGGGCAGGTATATATATGCTAGCAAGCAAGCTAGAGATAACGAGGTCAGTTCAATCAGGGAGGATGAGGCCCTGTTCTAGCAGTTGAGGTGTGAAAACCAAGAGAGGAGAAACTGGTTCTGTGGTTGGCAAGCCATTCACAGTCTTTGTTCAATCCTGAGCTGATGGTGTCAAATTTGCAGATGAACTGAAGCTCAGCAGTTTCTCTTTGAAGTCTGGTCCTGAAGTTTTTTTGCTGCAGGATGGCCACCTTAAGGTCTGCTATAGTGTGGCCAGGGAGGTTGAAGTGCTCTCCTACAGGTTTTTGTATATTGCCATTCCTAATGTCTGATTTGTGTCCATTTATCCTTTTCCATAGAGACTGTCCAGTTTGGCCGATGTACATAGCAGAGGGGCATTGCTGGCATATGATGGCGTATATTACATTGGTGGATGTGCAGGTGAATGAACCGGTGATGGTGTGGCTGATCTGGTTAGGTCCTGTGATGATGTCGCTGGTGTAGATATATGGGCAGAGTTGACATCGAGGTTTGTTGCATGGATTGGTTCCTGAGCTAAAGTTATTATGGTGCGGTGTGCAGTTACTGGTGAGAATATGTTTCAGGTTGGCAGGTTGTCTGTGGGCAAGGACTGGCCTGCCACCCAAGGCCTGTGAAAGTGTGGGGTCATTGTCCAGGACGGGTGGTAGATCCTTGATGATGCGTTGGAGAGATTTTAGCTGGGGGCTGTATGTGATGGCCAGCGGAGTCCTGTTGGTTTCTTGGGTTTGTCTTGCAGTAGGAGGCTTCTGGGTACACGTCTGGCTCTGTTGATCTGTTTCCTTATTTCCTCGTACGGGTATTGTAGTTTTGAGAATGCTTGGTGGAGATTTTGTAGGTGTTGGTCTCTGTCTGAGGGGTTAGAGCAGATGCGGTTGTACCTCAGTGCTTGGCTGTAGACAATGGATCGTGTGATGTGTCCGGGATGGAAGCTGGAGGCATGAAGGTAGGCATAGCGGTCGGTAGGTTTTCGATATAGGGTGGTGTTAATGTGACCATCACTTATTTGCACCGTGGTGTCAAGAAAGTGGACCTTCCGTGTAGATTGGTCCAGGCTGAGTTTGATGGTGGGGTGGAAGCTGTTGAAATCGTGGTGGAATTTTTCCAGAGTCTCCTTTCCATGGGTCCAGATGATCCAGACTAACACGGTTACCCCTCGAATATTATTAATTGCTACTATTTTTTTAATCTAGTTAATTTGGTTTGCATTAATTGCTTGCATTAACTGTGATGAATTGATAGCCCTAGTAATTATGGTACCCTAGGTAAAAGACAAGCTAGCCCTGATCTAACCTCAACTATTGTTCCTAGTTTAGAGAAACCCTTAGAGAAGTTGCGCATAAAGAAATGGCAAGATATAGACAGAGCTTGGACTTGTGAGTCTAAAGAGAGGTCTGAGTTAAAGATGATGTTCTGGTCATGAACCTGAGTTACATGGAGGTTGGTAGCATTGTCCACAGTGAATGACAAAGTAGGAAGGGGTGAATAATTGGTGGAAGAGTAAATATTAAGTGATCAGTTTTGGCTATGGTTGTCTTAAATTGATGGCTGGATATGCACAAGAAGATGTTAGAAAGACAGTCCGAGATTTTAATTTGACTGAATGGAGACTTGCCCAGAGTGGAGAAGTAGATATGGGTAAAGACGACAGCTGAAGCTCTGTTTTCTAATAAGATTGCCTTGACATAAAGTGTAGAGGGAGTAGAGAAAGGAGCCAAGATCAAAGAGCACTGTGGAACCAGTACTGAAAGTTGAGGAGGGTCCGCTGAATAAAATGCTGAAGAAATGATTAGAGAGGTAGGAGAAGAACAATGAAAGGAGAATCATGAAAGCTGAGCTAAGACAAGATTACAAGAAGGAAATTATTGCTAGTGGTGTCAAAGGTACCTGAGGGGTCAGAAAATGAAGACAGAGTATTTGTCTTAATATTGGTGAGAGCTATTTTACTGGAATGTAAAAAGTGGAAGCCATATTGGAGTAGAACTAGGGAGATACTGGACCAAAGGATCTTCATATAGTGGTTATACGCTGTGGTTCCCGAGCAGTGAGTATATTTAACCTAGAAAGAATTGCACAGAAGTGGTCACACATATTTCCATTAACCTAAAGAACAAACTTCACTAAGATGTTAAAAAAGAAATTGATTGTTGATATATAATTGAACTATCATTTCATATTATTTGCTATTCTCTTTTTATTGATAGACTATAATTTTGGAGAATATTTTACCCAGTGAAAAAAGTCTTCCAAGGATTTACAAAGAGGCAGTAGATCTTAAAGGTAAACATTTTTTTCTCTTTTCCAAGAGATGGAGAATGTTTGATAATTGGAGCCATCATGCCAAAATACATTATGGAATGTGGTGTAACACATTTCACATACATAAGTGACTGATCTTTTGTTAAGTGCTATACTTATTATAAACTGAGGAAAAATTCTTAAAGCAATCAATTTATTTGTTAGCCAAATTGTATTTTGTGAACATTTATGAAAGGCATTCATTTATAATGATATTCTGGAAAAGCTATTTTCCTTTGGGAGCTTTACACCCTCAAAAAAGATGGTTCATGATATAAATTTTTATTAAAGCTAGCGTGCACTGCTTTTAAAAATAGATTATATTGTATTGTCTTAAATAATCTCTCTTATGTAGATAAGAGATGAGCTGTCAGACAAAAGAAGGCTTTCATTTGCAAAGCTGCCATCAAACAAGCACAAACTCTTACAACAGTTCAATTAGAACCAAGAAAACCATTGACAAGTGAAGAATTAATAACACATTGTTTGAAAATTATTACTTTCATAGAGTCTTCTGGGATTTTCATGGTTTATTTGCTATGCAATGTAATCATTCTTCAGTAAACAAAATGACATTTTCTTAAATGACATCTTAACTCCACATCACCTAGATTATCAAGAGAACTGAAGACACCCCTCACCCTTCCAGGGACACTATTAGGATTGCTGGGACTCTTACCAAAAATCAGTATGGAACATTCACTCACATGGCTTGTGCACCAAAAAGTATCTCCTTGCTGAAAAGTGTAGCAACATAAACAAAACCTTAGACTTCTCTATGTAAATTAAAACCTCATTCTTGGTATATAATTTAAAATAAAAACAATTAAAAAACCTATAGTTTTATGAACGGTACCTGTGGTGGAGTGGTGCCCCATGCCCTGAGGAAAAGGGCTGAACCAGGCCAGAGAGTCTCTGTGGACCAGCAGCCAATCAGTGAAGGCCTGGGGAGAGCCAATCAGGGCAAGAGAAGAGGCAGCCAATCAGGACCCAGCTAGGTCCTATATAAAGGCTGCCTAGCTGGGGAGACGGGCCTGCCTGCTGGGAAGTGTACCAGTGTACCAGGGTACCTGAGGTGGAGCAAGGCTGGGAAAAGGCAAGAATTGCTGAGGAGCTCCTGCCTGGCAACTCCCCAGGCTGCCGGCCTTGTGGAAAGCCAAATATGTACTGGAGTTGCAGGGGGCAGCCCAAAGGTAGGCATCGGCAGCAGATCCAAACCCCCCTTGCCTGTGATGAGTGGCTTGTACGCTTCAGTCTGCCGCAGTGAACGAGGTCTAGATGGTGACTGGCAGTAGCCTTATACTGAGGTGAGGGAAAGACTGCTGTTAACAACAACCCCCTCGCCCCTGGAAGGGGGTGACACTAAACTAGTGGGCACTGCCGAAGGGCAGTGTCCTGAAATGGACGAAGACTGTCCTGAAGAGAGCGTCACCGAGCAGGCAGCAACGCAGGCCCCAGGGCAGCAGCAAAGATGATGGGCCAGACACCATGCATTGAGGGTACTCCGTAGCAGTCAAGAGCTAATTCCTGGAGCGATCAGTCGGAGGTGCTAACGGTGGTGAGTTGAACCTCGTCACCGTACCCTAGAAAAAACAATGTGATTTACTACATTTAATTGAAATTAAATTAATACCACACAGAACAGCATTGGTTTTAGAAAAATATGAGTATTTCAGTGACTCACCAAGAACACAAATGCCTCCAAATACTTGGAGGAGAAATGAACCAAACCATTTGAAGAATGTGTGTGTGACCTTTGTACAGGAGGCAACATCGGTACATGGATAAGGCAATGCATTAAGACTCAGGTGATGTGGATTCTAGTCCCAGTTCTGCCACTCATTCACCGTTTGATCTTTTGCAAGTCAATTCACTTCTTTGTACTTAAGTTTCCACTTCTGTAAAATAGAGATGATACTTAAGATACTTCGTAAATCACTTTTTAGATCCATGGATAAAAGGCACTATATAAGAGCTAATTATTAGTATTATTATCATTATTATTTATCTCTGACTGCTAGAGGTTTGAAAGAGCTTGCAATATATTTGCATATGCTCTGGCTTGCATCTACACATACTACCATATGTGTAGTAGTGCAGTGCTATGTATTAAATCTTCCCCAATACATTATACCTAGTATTTATCTCTTCAATGTGTATTTTTTACCAACAAACCCAAAATGTTACTATAAACACTTTTTCTCAAGATCTATATTAATATACTCATCTTATTTTTGCAGTGCCATTTTGCAGATCTTAGCCTTTTCTATACCTTTGAACTTTTTGCCCACATGAATTCCACTAGCAATTATCTACCCCCAATATTTACTGGAAAGAATGCTTTCAACACAATAAATCAATGTCTTGGTCATATGCAGTTGTGGCAAATTACCCATTTGCTTATGCTGATCAGAGAGTCAGTAAACTGACAAGTCCATTTTAGCCATGTCCCTTTACCCAAATACTCCCTCTGTGCTGGTAAAGAGGCTTTTGTAGTAGTACAGCATTATTGTCACAGAGATGGGACTTGGAGGTGAGATGACTCTTGCAGCATTATGCAATAAACATATAGTCTCATTACTTACTTATATGTAAATCTGGCATATTATATTGTAAATGGGAATATTATCTTAATTCTTAAGAGAGGATGGGGGAGAATCAAGACTTTATGGGAGGGATCCCAATGAGAGGGATCCCTGTCAAACATTTCAAAACTTTTACTTTTCAAGATAAATTCAAAACATTGTTAAATGGGTATTATTTTTACTGATGACCATAATGGTTTATTTGGAGTGGTTGTTTATTTACATAAAAAGCTTTAAATTTTCCTTTACATATTCAAAACACAATGCTAGTGATACGTGTTCACAATAACATTTAATGATATGATGACATACTGTTTCTTGAATAATATTGTACTATAGAGTTTTTTACAGGATAACTTACAAGTAAATGATTTTAAAAAGAGTCATTGTGCATTCAACCTTAACTTTTGCATTTCCGGAATTTTGAATGTTTAAATGAGCAAACATAAGATACATTAATTTTAAACTTTCATGTAGACTAAAATATTCAAAGTCAGTGCCTGATTTTCAGATGTGCTGAGTACTTATAGGTCCAGCTGAGATAATTGTAAACTGTAGATGCTCATTCTGCATATCAAGCCTTTTATGACTAAAGGTAGGCTCTCAAATCTATATTTAGGCACAAAAAAAGGAGTAATTTTGCTTTCTGAGGTGTTGACCATCCACAGCTCAGAGGTTAATTTAATTTCTGAGCCTAACTTTGATGTATATATATTTGAAAATATTTACCCCTAATTTCTTAATATTTTTAAATAAATAAAAAAGCAAGAAAAAATTCTCTGTTTTGTAGTTAACAGTCCCAAGTCAGAAAAGGCTAATTGGTGTCTGTGTCATTAATAAACTGCGTATGTGCAATCTTAACAAGCACTATTTGACTAAAGGTTGACTAACAAATTATGAATGTAGTGCATTATCACTATCAATTTAAATTTGTTATATTTTTAAAACCATTGTATTAATTTTTCTCAGTTATAGCTTGAGTTTTATTGAGATATACAAAACATACCAAGTTTGAAAAAAAATGGTTTGGTTTTACAGTTATGAATGTTTAATTTCAGCAAGTTTATGAAAAAATTTCCTATCTGTTAACTAGCCACAAATATATATACAGTACATCTTTCTTTGAGACACATTCTGGCCTCATTGTGTCTCTCAGGGAAGAATCAGCTGGAGCTCCTCAGCCTCACCTAGCTCTGTTGTCATGAACACTTGAAATCCTCTGCTAGGAAGGGAGGGTTTTGGTTACAGGGTGGTGGCAACATTGCAGCTAGATCACATGCTAGGGGCCTTTGGAGATGACATCAGGGAGGTCTTATGCGAGTGTAAAATGTCCATGGAGGTTGGTTTCCCTGTCTGATGTTGGAGATCCTTAAAGGAGCACAATAATCAAAACAGCAGATGACAGACTAAGGGCTATGTAACACACTTCAGTCTGTAAATGAAAGCTAAGAAACTGCAAAAACTGATGGGACTACAAGAGAACTGCATCTGCACTATATCACAGGGAAATAGCTTAGTCAAACGTATTTCCATTTGTTACCATGGTATCTAGGTGCTTTTAGGCATATTAGCTGTGTATAAAATATATAAGTACACTATGGAAATATATTAAGCTAATGTGACAATGGGAAGGTAAGTTTTATGTAGGCCATAAGTATAACTGGGTTTAAAAACAACACTGGTCCACAATTTTTGAGAAGTCGTCTGCTTCAGAGATAAAATGTGATATTTATTATATATTTTGATGTGCTGAATTCAAATATGACAATTAAAACAACTGATTGGTTACTGTTTCTAAGATATTTAAGTTTTTACATTTTATGCCTATGTATATTGTGTAGATAGTAGAGTTTTAATCATATATTGTAAACCTAGGTCTTTTCATGTGTTTATGGTTGCTTTACATGATAATATTTCACCTGTCCTGCTTATGTAACACTTTAAAAATGAGCAAAAGGGTTCTATAAATAAAATTTATTATGAAACAAAAGGCAAAAAACTATTATGTACATAGTTCAGTGTCTACTCGGCGCTTCTTGGCTTGTCTCTTGTATTCATTAAATGGAGCATCTCTTGTCACTGTCCAGCAATAGTCTGCAAGCATTGAGGGGCTCCATTTGCACTGATAGCCTGCCAGGAGATTCCACTGCTGTAGTCTGGAGCCCAACAGCTCTGCCTTACTCTTGGGTAGTTCCAAATCCCTGACAAGGTCATTCAGTTCACCTTGTGTTATGAGGTGTGGTTCAGAGGAGGAGGATAGGAGAAAATGTGGGTCCTGTGACATTGATGGTTCAGGACCAGAAGTTTCATCCTCTTCCTCTTCCTCGTCTGACTCAAGTGAGAATGATTCTGGTGCATCAGGAACCGGCAGTCCTTCTCCGTGGGGTACTGGGCGTATAGCTGATGGAATGTTTGGATAATGCACAGTCCACTTTTTCTTCTTTGACACACCTTTCCCAACTGGAGGCACCATGCAGAAGTAACAATTGCTGGTATGATCCGTTGGCTCTCTCCAAATCATTGGCACTACAAAAGGCATAGATTTCCTTTTCCTGTTCAACCACTGGCGAAGATTTGCTGCACAAGTGTTGCAGCATATGTGTGGGGCCCACCTCTTGTCCTGATCTCCAATTTTGCAGCCAATATAAAGGTGATAGGCTTTCTTAACCAGAGTGGTTATACTGCGCTTTTGTGATGCAAAAGTCACTTCACCACAAACATAGCAGAAGTTATCTGCACTGTTCACACAAGTACGAGGCATCTCTGCTCACTTTGGCTAAACAGAAATGTGTCCCTTTGCGAAGTCAAACACTGACAAAGAAGAGAGCACGACACTGCATGATTTCTAGAGCTGATATAGGGCAATTTGTTCAGCAGAGTGATGTAAGCTTCTTTATGATTGCATCATCCATGACTTCTAGGAATAACATGATGCAATTCATATCATGTATGAGGCAATACCAGCTTCAGATTGCATCATTCATTGTTTTGCCTAAAAAGCAAGTACTGTCCAAACCCAGTCATAGATTTATTCATAGATCCAGTCAAAGATGTATTTTAGTCATTTCTGGTTTAAACTGAGATCCCTTCCCTTTATAACTCACTTATCCTCCGCCATTCCCAAGTCAAGGGTCGTATATACTGACCCAATAGCATATCTTGAAAACTAGAGCCAATTAACAATTTTAAGCATCATTTTCGTTCTCAGTGACCCAGAATTAGTAAAGTTGGATTACATTTATTTCAGAAGCATTTTGGTTGTAGAGCAGTGCAATTAGATAAACTCCTGAAGGATTGGTCCGTCAGTGGCTATTAGCCAAGATGGTCAGAGATACAACTCCATGATCTGGGTGTCCCTAGCCTCTGATTGCCAGAATCTAAGGATGGACAACAGGGGATTAATCACTTGATGATTGTCTGTTCTGTTCATTCCTCTGAAGCACCTGGCATTGGCCACTGTTGGGAGACAGGATATTGGGCTTGATGGACCATTGTTCTGACTCAGTATAGCCATTCTTAGATGCTTTTTAACTGGTCTTGCTGGACAATTCTTTTAGCTTCCTTGTTTCCTGGTACATGAGGACATAACAATATTAGAATTTTTAGATGTAGGAGAGAATGAACAGATAATTTCTTCTGTTTGAGATTGAAGAGTTATTAGAAAAAAGACTTCATTTTGTAGGTCATGTGGCAGATCTGAAAGATATGTACCAAGCAGAAACTTTTGCAGCACTCTTACTAGAACGCATCAGAACCTTTGGTAAATGCAAATGTAATAGTGAAAGAATATATTCATCAAAAAAATTCTGAGTTAATTGAAACTTTGTATTATGAAAACAGAATACAATTTCTGATCACCAAAAGTCTGACAAAACTTTCCTAATTCATCTGTACATGTGATTTAAAAATTTTTTTTGCTGTATTAAAAATGTAACTTATCCTGCAAAGAGTGGTCAATGGAAAAAAATTTATTTCTCTCTGAGGGTTTAAAAAATCCTGCCTCACACAGATATGTAAGGTTCCCTGCCCTGTTACATGATAGTCTCCTTTAAGGTTCCTGTCTGTCTAGAACCAAGCCTGATCAGTACCTAAGGATTTTGCTCAAACTTTAAAAAAAATTCATCTTTGAGCAGAGATCAAATTTCAGGCCTAGTGATGAGTGGTTTGGAAAGTTGTAAGTTTGTGAAAACAAGGTCTATCATGGAAATGATTTTAACCATAATACACCACTCAATACTAATTAGTGGAAAATATTTAGATGAGCTATTGCATAGTTTCTGAGAGAAGAACCATCATTAGTTACATGTGATCAGTTGTTACTTCTGATTAGAGACAACTATCATTATGCTAGATACATATTCTCAATGTGCAAATATGATTTATATAACAAAATATTATTTAACTATACGTCAGCAGATAAACATTTGAGATTAGAAATTTAATGAGTAAAATATATGATTATTCTGTTACCTGGATCCTACCTTAAAATTTGTGCATGTTTCCATAAGGTTATGACAAAGAGAATTTTCAACAAGTTACTTTCTCCTTCTTTTGCATTCCCCAATGAAATAGAAGATTTATCAGACACAGAAAGACTTCTGTTACCAAATCAGTTGAAAAATCTGAATGAGATTCAACAAGCACAGACTCTTATTCTGGTAGAAGCAGGACAAAACATTGGTAAGTGGAAGTTAATCATTTAGAGATCTAGTAAGCAATTATGAGTTCTCTGAAGACTTTGGTGTCTTGCCCTAAGTGAAGCTAAAATTATATATCTTTCTTTCCCACAAAACTTGAACTCCTGCCACTGACTACCTTATAATACTCCAGAGTGCAGAAGATGCAGAAACTGCTCTACTGTTGAAGATGACTCAAAAAATTACAGACTAATGATTGAATTTAGGATATTCCAAAGCAAAATTTGAAATCTAGAGGAAAGGACCCCAGAATTAGTTTGTCTATGATAGGCAATCATGTAGAATTTTATCATAGAAACTATGAACTTCCTTCCTTTTTCTGTATATCGTGCCAAAGGGGTCTAAGTTCTTCACAGAATGGGGTCCCTGTTACAAATGTACTTTCCAAAACTGAAATAGGCCAAAACCAAGTGCACCCAGATTGGAATAAACAGAGTCTTCTACTATTGAGCTAATAATAGTGTAGTGTAATAAAATAAGATTGTTCCAGAGGTTGAAGACGATTCTTTCAAACTCCTTCCTATCGGGACTCCTTTAACAAGTAAGTCTAGGTGCTAGATCATATTGTAGTCAAACTATGTGCCCTTGTCATTCAAGTATCAGAGGGTAGCCGTGTTAGTCTGGATCTGTAAAAGCAGCAAAGAATCCTGTGGCACCTTATAGACTAACAGACGTTTTGGAGCATGAGCTTTCGTATTCATCCACGAAAGCTCATGCTCCAAAACGTCTGTTAGTCTATAAGGTGCCACAGGATTCTTTGCTGCTTGTCATTCAAGTTCACCTTGTACCGCATCTGACGAAGTGGGTATTCACCCACGAAAGCTCATGCTCCAAAATGTCTGTTAGTCTATAAGGTGCCACAGAACTCTTTGCTGCTCTGATACTTGTACTGCATAATGATTTAAACATCAGGTTTGAAATATTTAGATTACAGATTCAAATGGCAGTAACATAGACTCATCCCTTCATCTATCTGAAGTTTGGATAAATTGAATTTTCACTGTTTACTGTGTGTACGTCTTCTACATAAGAATTTTTTAAAATAAAATGAGGTCCTGTATGCTTTGGGTAGCTATTAATGGTCTCATAGCACTTATCATAATACAACCGAACACTCATAATCAAAATTGACTAGGAGTGAACAGCCTTTTATCTCCATTAACATGCATTATCTTGACATTGACAAGAGCCTTCCAGGTGGGCAACCTGGAAGCCTAAAAATTCAGTTTCAGTTCTCCCCAAATTAATTTTTAATGTAAATAACTCTCCATGAATATTTTTGCATTTTCAATATTTTGCTCCAAACTTTTTGCAGAAAGGGATTCCCTTTTCTTGGCCAGCTCTATGATCAACCTTTCTAATCATCTCACAGTAGCCACTGAAGGTGCACAGCTGCCATAGCTGTGTGCCAGAATACGTACCACCACGGCAGGCTGTAAAGACCCTCCCTTTCCAAAGAAAGTATCACCCAAACATGGGTAGAAAATAAATTGGGAATTTAAAAAATATTGCCACAACTGCAGACTAGTTCTGCTCCTGCCATCCATCATACAGGAAAGTAGGGATCCAAATAAATTCAGTCAGTACCAATGAAGCTGGGTGAATTAGTTCACACTAAGCTAGTACATTTATGAGAGAAATTAGAGAAAACCCAAGAAATAAAACCTCTTCCCTCTGTTGCACCTTCCTATTCCTATGCTACTCTGTAGCCCCAGTATAATTTAGATAGCTCTGAAAGCCTGTCTGAGTTACCTTTCTATGTGCCCTAGCTTTCCTTGGGCCACAGCACTGCTGGGAATCTCTACAGGTCTGTGTACTGCATCTCCATTTATGACATGCCTCTCCTGCCCTCACCCTCACCCCTGACATGCCCGTACACTGGGCTTGCAATGGGGTCTTCCCCAGTTTCTGAACCAGGGGAATCTTCCTCTGGCCAGATATGCAGAGCTCCTTTTTACCACTCTGTCCTTTTTTCCCAGCCGGTGTAAGGAGGCTGAGTTGGGGTGAGGAGCTACCTTAGATCTCTTACTCTTACAGGTTTAATTGGGAAAAAAAGGTCCTGGCATTCTTCCAGGCTCTGCCCACAAAATAAATACTTACTACTTGAGATGCTGTAATGGAAGCCACTCTCAGTATAGTGTGCAGATGGTCAAAACAATCATGTATGCTGTTTGGGCTCCATGAGATTTGTCCCCCTCCATGGGATCAGAATGTACCTCTGGGTTGTGATGAGCTCCTTGGGCTTGGCTCCTCCTCTTTGGAGCTTAAATATGCCTTTCTCTTCAAGTGCTGATATATTTAAAATAGTTAGTTATTTTTATTGAAGATAAAATTTCAATATTTTCAATATTAAATATCTTGTCTGTCTATTTCTAGTGAAACCTGCTAGAAATTGTTTACATTGTTTCTTTATTGGATGGTATCTCAGAATAAATTTTTGTCTCTATGCAGGGAAGACAATAGATGACCTCTCAGACAATAGAAAAAGTTTGCTTGCAAATATAGCATCAAATACAGAAGTTCTTCAACGTATGGTGGCTGTTGAAGCTGGCCAACCAGGCAGTAGCAATGGTAAATGCGTTATTTCTTCCTTTTACTCACTGTAACACACAAGAAAAGTCACTGCTCTGTGCAGCTCACAATCTGGACACAGAGGTAGAGGGAGGTTAGGGAAAATTAACTGAAACATCAATAGTTGACTTAATGCACTATAAACATAACAGAAATTTGTCTTTAGGAGGAATTTAAATGTGGACAGGTTAGGTGCTTTAAGGGTAAGCTCATGGAAGTCATACCACACAGAGGTGGCCATGTAGAAGAATACAGACTGTATGACTAACTGCAAACAGGTAAGAAAGGCTAGGAGCATTAGCAGAATACAGATTATTAGAAACAGCGTGAACTTTGAAGGGAGAGAATAAGTAGGGAGGGTCAGAGTTGTGGAGGAGTTTGTGTGGTAACAAGGGGTAAAATTTTGCAAAGTGACTAAGTCACTCAGGATCATAAATCCCATTAAAAGTAGGCTTAGGCTCCTAAATGACCCAGGCACTTTTGAAAATGGGACCCTAAGTCACTTAGGCATTTTTAAAAATTGTACTTGAAACTTAAATTTGATGTGATAGAAGATAGGAATCAAGTGGAGTAATTCAAATGGGGGAAGAGGACTAGTGGAGGCATCTACATGATCAAATCAATGGGCAAGGAAAATGAATTTAGAAACTGCATTTTGTATAGACTGAAGGGAAGCATTGTGTGTGTTTGGGTGATGAGAGAGTGGCGAGTGGCAATAGAAATTTGGCTGTGGGTGGGATAGAAAAGGACAGATCTTGGAGATGTTGTGAAAGAAGAGGAAGCAGAATTTGGATATGATCTGGATGTGTGGGGCAAGGTAGAGGGAGGAATGAAAAATAGCCCTGAGATTGTAAGCCTGGGTGACAAGAAGCATTACTAACAACATCACAATCCTAGACAAGTGAGGGTATAGAATGTATGGGAAGTATGTCTATTTTGCCCAAGTTTAGTTTAGATCATCTGTTCTCAAACTATGGGTTGGGAGCCCAAAGTGGGTCGTGACCCTGTTTTAATAGGGTTGCCAGAGCTGGCGTTAGATTGGCTGGGGCCTGGGACCAAAGCCTGAGCCCCACTGAGGTTGTTAGCCCTGAGTGGCCTGGCTCAAATTACAGGCCCCCACCTGGGGCTGAAGCCCTAGGGCTCTGGCTCCCTGCCTGGGACAGTGGGGCTTGGGTGGGCTCAGGCTTCAGTCCCCGCTCCTGGGATTATGTAGTAATTTTTGTTGTCAGAAGGGGGTCACGGTGTAATGACATTTGAGAATCCCTGGTTTAGATGATGACAAAACCACCAAAGAAAGTTGAGAGACTGAGTTATGTGATAGGATAGGAGCAACCAATTTAGTGGCACAGTGGTTTAATTTGAGAGTCATCAGCATAGAGTTTATAGCCTAAAATGGACTAGTTGATGAGATTGCCCAGAGACAGGGTGCAAACTGAGAAGAGGGAACTGGGAGAGAATAGAAGGGCCTACCAAAGATATACTGATAGAAAAGAGAGTTAGGAGGAGAACCAGAAGAGGACAGTATCTCAAAAGCTTGGTGTGTATATATCATCAAGAAGGAGAAGATGATCAACAGTATAAAAATGGTACAGTTAAGAAGGATGAAGATGTAGAAGGTGAAATATGATGAAATTCTTCATACATTGAGGGCTTCAGTCATCTTCAGTGGTATGTACAGAGTTGATCTATATTCTTTACTCAGCTAAAACTCAGTAGCAGTTCTCCATGGCTATGTGGAGATTGGTTGAGCCATATTCAGTAGGTGTTTTGCCTGAGTAGGCAGTGCAGAATTAGGCATTTATAACAAAGATCCAATCAGCAAAATGAAGCATTTACATGAGTCTCTAAGGGGAGAATTCTAAACAAATAAGGAATTGAAGGCAACATCTCTTTTGTTTCCCCTATGGGGAAGTGACCATATGCTAAAAGAAAGTGCTGTCCTCACATTGAATAAGGATGTTGTAGGCAGACTGATTTGCTGCTGTGTATTCTTTAAAGGAAACGTTTGTTTTAAATAGTTGACATCATTTAATTATTAAGCATTTTCAGTGTCAGAACCATGATGGTCCAAATATGCTTCACCAGTCTACTTCTGATCAATGTTTGCCATAGCAGAACGCTATTATAATAAAAAGGTAAAAGTTTCGGCAGGCAGGAAACGATTTCCTTTATTTGTCAAGATATATTTAGAGAATTCTTAATACACATACTTTTTTACCTTATAGATCACTATAGTTTGTAGAATTTTTTTCTGTAATCTAAATGATCTTTTTAGACAATTTTGGGTGCCCATTGTACCTTAAATATAGTTACCGTATTTATTACAGAAATGCAAAAGCCACTTTTCAGTGTTGATTATCTTGACTATTTCGTGTTTCCAGGAAAGCCTGTGAAATGTTTTTGCTATTTAATGCATTAAAATGTTCCTCTTTCTGTAGAGAGCAAAGAATATGAGCCAAGAGAGCAAAGAAGGATGATGGCTGCAAGTCTTAAAGCATATCTACATGACCTGCAGCAAGCACAAACTCTTGCAGCAGGCCAAGTAGGAAAATGCAGATCTGATGGTGAATAATGACTTAATAGCCTATATGTACAATTAGCAAAAAATGATAAGTTCTTCAGGAATTCCATGAAAATTCATTAATTTGTGAACCAAAAATATAAATGATCTTTCTTCCACCTATGGGGCTTTCTCATTCTGCTTTTATGTACTCAGTGTAGAAGAGATCCATATGGCAGTTGGTTGTAAAGGTGGCTGTGGGAATAAATTAGTACATTACTTATTCATGTAGAGTGAATGAGAAAGATGTTTTCTAGGTGATCTGAACATTGTGGAAGAGAATGTGCTTCAAATTCTTTTGTCCTATCCAGAGGCTTGTGCAGAACTGGAAAAGAATCTGGAAGCTGCCCCAAATCCCTCCCTACCCCTGCTGACAGGTCTCAAAATGTAATTATGTACGGGAAATCATCACAGAATGGGTGTGGAATTGTATTATGGATTGGTAGACTATTTAGGATATGTCTACACTGCAGTCAGAGCTGTAATTGCAGCATGTATAGATAACCAAGCAAGCTTTAGCTAGCATGTAGAAATAACTGTGAAGCCACAACAGGAAGGACTTCAGTGTGCTGTCAAGTACTATACAAGTAAGTACCAAGGGTCCTAGGTGGACTTGTATAGCTTACACTGAATCCCATACTTCACTGCTAGTGGTACTGGTGCTAGTTAGATTAAAGCTAGTTTAGATTTGTCTACATGTGCTGCAATCACATCTCTGATTGCTGAGTAGACATACCCTTAGATCAGTTATTGTTGATATACAGTGAACACTTTTTTCAGTTTAATAGTCTTATTTCATGTCATTCAGATTGAAAAGGAAACATTTAAATTCACTCTCTATTGATGACTCAACTGTTCCACCTTTATAGAGAAAGATATAAATAAACTATCAGAGAAGAGAAGATTTCTGCTTACCAGATTGAAATCAAATTTGAAAGATCTGCAACAAGCAGAAGCTCTTGCTGCTAGCCAACCAAGCAGTATGAATGGTAAGTAGAGAGTTATGGCTCAATCCTACTTCTTTACCTGAATAAAACTCTATGGTAGCTTTGTGTGGCTAAGTGTGGATTCATTGAGCCATACTCAGGCATTTCTCCTGAGTTAGGATACAGGATTAGGCCTTTATTAACATAAAGATCTATTAATCAAGAATTAGTTCTGGGAGTTCTCCATCTGAATACCTCTTATAAATTACTAAGAGATTTCAAGGCAACATCTGTGTTATTCTCCATATGTAGTAGAGAGCAAGTATTAAAGGAAAGTGCTGCTCTCACTCTGGCAAAAATGATCATACATAGCTTGTTTGCCATTCTGAATGCTTGAAGTGAAAGCAGGTTTGTTCTAAGTACTTGTCATCATTTAGTTGATAAACATTTCTGACCGTTCCAATATGCTCTACCAGTCCACTACTGCCCATTGTCTACCTTCGTAAGAGGCCATTATACTAAAAAGGTAAAAATGTAAGCAAGCGGGAAAAAATTTTAGTTTTTCAAGATAAATTTAGAACATTCTTTAAACATAAACAGTATTTTTACCTGATGGTTTCTGTGAAGTGGTTTAATTGTATAATCTGATCTTTCTGATCTTTATAATGATCTTTCTAGATGTTTTTCTGTCACTATTGTAGAAAATGTATTTAGCAGAGTTATTAGAAAAATTGAAAAGCAATTTTCTTTGTTAAATATCTTGTCTATTTCATGTTAGAGAACACGTATCAAATGTTTATATACCATTTTTCTAGTGTAGTGATTTTCAACCTTTTTTCATTTGCAGACCCCTAAAAATTTTGAATGGAGGTGCAGACCCCTTTGAAAATCTTAGACATAGTCTATGGACCCTAGGGTGACCAGATAGCAAGTGTAAAAAATCAGGAGACTTTTTTTTCCAGAGGGGTGGGGTGGGGAAGGGGAATAATTGCCTATATAAGATAAAGCCTTTAATATTCGAACCTTTGGTCACCCTAAGCCCAGGGCTCCCTAACACAGCTCAGATGACTCAAGTCCCACTAACCCTGCGCTTAAACTGTGGTACAGACTCACCCAAAGTGGCCACTGACTCTCCCGCCTGACTTTATAACCATCCCCACCCCTGCTGCGGGAGATAGTTGGGAGAGCACACATGGGAAACTGCCCCACATCAAGGCACCATCCGCCTCTGCTCTCTGCAACGGACCCCTTGGTGCCCTCCCTGCCTCTGTCCACTGCAGGATGCAATCGGCAGCTAAACGCCCTCATTGGGTCACGGCTGCTGGTCCAGGCAGGGTGGCATGGTGGGGGCCGGGGAGCTATTTACCCCACTGGCATGCGTGGTGCCCGGCACTGAATGGAGCCCACGTGCCACATGGAGCTGTCCGTGCGGTGAGTGGGGAGTGGAGCTACACGGTCTGTGGGGTGGGGTGGTGTTGGGGTCCCCTCCAGATGCCCAGACCCAGGCAGTGGCAGCTTCCCCAGTGGCGCTGCTCAGCCGCTTCGGGGCAGGCTTCTCCCCCAGCTCGCAACTGCGCCAGCTCACTGTGCTTCCCAGGATAGTGGGAGCCCAGGGTGGCACTCTCCAGCGCTCTGTGCCACACATGGGGCCCCGACCCTAAGAGCCAGAGGGACCGGCCAGGGGGTGAGGTGGGGGAGTCCTGGTGATGATTACCTGGAGCGGCTCCTGGAAAGCATCTGGCAGGTCCTTCTGGCTCCTAGGGTTGGATTGGGTGGGTGGGTAGGCGGAGGGCTCTCTGTCTGCTGCTGGTGCCTGCAAGCCACACCCCCACAGCTCTGATTGGGCAGGAGGGAGCCCGTGCAGCACGTGGAGACCGCCTCTGAAAAAATTCTCTATGCCTTTGTGCCTAGGGGCTGCCAGCATTGCAGGCTCCTGCTGGCAGGCAGGCAGGCGTGCCACCAGGAACTGCCCCAGGAAGTGCTGCCACGCCAGCCCCTGGACTTTGGCGATGATGGGGAGTGGTTCCCGATATTGGGACAAAGGGCATCCCGACCAATGTGTGGTCGGGACGTGAGACAAATGTGTTAAAATTGGGACTGTCCCAATAATATCAGGATGTCTGGTCACCCTAACGGACTCCCAGAGAACCGCAGACCACAGGTTGAAAACCAGTGTTTTATGATAATGACACCCTTTTGCAGACCCCCTAGACATCGTCTGCAGATCCCCAGGGGTCCGTGGACCACAGATTGAAAGCCACTGTTCTAGTGAACACACTAAAAGTTTTCTGATTTCTGTAGAGAAAAAAGTATATGAGCTAACTGAACAAAGAAAGATGTTGACTTCAAGTTTAGAAGCAAATCTACAAGATCTGCAACAAGCCCAAGCTCTTGCAGCAGGCCAAGTAGTAAAATGCAGACCTGATGGGGATGGTGAGTGCAGAATTGATAACTTACTTGTACAGTCAGAAAAATTGAGTTCTTCTGGAGATTCCTTTTTATGCTAATGATAAAATTCTTAAAAGAAGAATATAAATTAATTACTTTTTTTCCACTTATAAGGCTTTTAAGTCTGTCATTTGGATTCTTTATGTAAACTGGCAAGAGGCTCTACAATTTCCAATTTAAAAGAAGCAGTCCACATATGAGATGATTTACTAGTGTCTGAACTGAATATGGACTAAGGAAAGAATCTCACAGAAGATGAAAAATTGACTGCCTCCTTAGCAACTAACTCCTCAATAGTTTTCCCAAAAGTAAATTCCCCCCCAGAAAAAGACCCTTGACAAAACATTCCAAGCGTGGTCCCTAAAGTTAGGCCATAAATCCATATTTGGCCCTTTAATGAGTGTCCTGATTTTTCAGAGATACTCAGCTCTGATTCAAGTCAATTGAAATGGATAGCACAAGGGACCTGTTTTTTATGGTCCACTTTTGGAGACTGATGGAAACACTGAGTTCTTCTTTGTGTGGCTTCTGTATATTCCCACTCTAGGGGTGCACTGGCTGCTCAGTTCTGATGGAACTTTCTCATAGCAGTCATGTTGGAGCATTCTCATGCACCCTTTTTCCCCTCCCCTCACTGTTTCTCAATATTCTGAGGGCAAGGCTATAAAAAGGGGCATGGCACTCCAGCAACCTCAGTACTTTTGAACTCAATTGCAAATATACCAGGTCTGATCCAGATTCATGGACTCAAGACTCAGGGTATGTCTACACTACGAAATTAGGTTGAATTTATAGAAGTCGATTTTTATGGAAGCGATTTTATAGAGTCAATTGTGTGTGCCCCCACTAAGCACATTAAGTCGGCAGAGTGCATCCACGGTACCATGGCTAGCATCAACTTTAAGAGCATTGCATTGTGGATAGCTGTCCCACAGTTCCCGCAGTCTCTGCTGTCCATTGGAATTCTGGGTTGAGCACCCCATGCCTGATGGGGCAAAAACATTGTCGCGGGTGGTTTTGGATACATGTTGTCAGTCGCACCTCCTTCCGTGAAAGCAATGGCAGACAATCATTTCACAGCTTTTTTCCATGCAGACACCATACTATGGCAAGCGTGCAGCCCGCTCAGCTCAGCTCACCAATACTGCTGCTGTTGTGTCTTGGGTGCTGCTGTCATCAGACGGTGCAGTAGGACTGCTAACCGTTGTCATACACTGCTTCCACTGCAACTCTGCTCTCCTGCTCTTGTCTCGATAGTGAATTTCTCCATGTTGTCTGTCCTGGAGTCCCGCGTATGTGTGTACTTTCTCGGGAAAAGTGTGTGGTGCTAACCATCATCCTCCACCACTTCCACTTCACTCTGTTTTCCTGCTCTCCTGGTGCCATGAATCCACCTCGCAGGTCCTCTTGTCGTTTTGTATAAATATATATTCTCATGGCATCCATCGTCATCTACTGATTCCGCTGCTACTCTGCTCTCCTGCAGATGCCATACCACAGCAAGCATGGAGCCCGCTCAGCTCACCACTGCTGTTGTGAGCATTGTAAACACCTTGCGCGTTATCCTGCAGTATGTGCAGAACCTGCAAAAGCAGGTAAGGAGGCGATGACAGTGCGATCATGATAGTGATGAGGACATGGACACAGACTTCTATCAAAGCATGGGCCCTGGCAATTTGGACATCATGATGGCAGGTTCCTGCCATGGAATGCCGATTTTGGGCCCGGGAAACAATCACAGGCTGGTGGGACCGCATAGTGTTGCGGGTCTGGGATGATTCCTAGTGGCTGCAAAACTTTCGCATGCATAAAGGCACTTTCATGGAACTTGGTGACTTGCTTTCCCCTGCCCTGAAGTTCAAGAATACCAAGATGAAAGCAGCCCTCACAGTTGAGAAGTGAGTGGCAATAGCCCTCTGGAAGCTTGCAATGCCAGACAGGAATCAATTTGGAGTGGGTAAATCTACTGTGAGGGCTGCTGTGATCCAAGTAGCCAATGCAATCACTGACGTTCTGCTATCAAGGGTAGTGACTCTGGGAAATGTGTAAGTCATAGTGGATGGCTTTGCTGCAATGGGTTTCCCTAACTGTGGTGGGGTGATAAATGGAACTCATATCCCTATCTTGGGACTGGACCACTTTGGCAGCCAATACGTAAACTGCAAGGGGTACTTTTCAATGGTGCTGCGAGCGCTAGTGGATCACAAGAGATGTTTCACCGACATCAAAGTGGGATGGCCGAGAAAGTTGCATGACGCTCGCATCTTCAGGAACTCTGGTCTGTTTGAACAGCTGCAGAAGGAACTTACTTCCCAGACCAGAAAATTACCATTGGGGATGTTGAAATGCCTATAGTTATCCTTGGGGACCCAGCTTACCGCTTAATACCATGGCTCATGAAGCCATACACAGGCACCCTAGACAGTAGTAAGGAGCAGTTCAACTATAGGCTGAGCAAGTGCAGAATGGTGGTAGAATGTGCATTGGACCTTTAAAATCTTGCTGGCACAGTTTACTGACTAGGTTAGACCTCAGCGAAACCAATATTCCAATCGTTATTACTACTTGCTGTGTGCTCCACAATATCTGTGAGAGTAAGAGGGAGACGTTTATGGTGGGGTGGGAGGTTGAGGCAAATCGCCTGGCGGCCAATTACACACAGCCAGACACCAGGGCGATTAGAAGAGTACAACTGGGTGCCCTGCACATCAGAGAAGCTTTGAAAAACTGTTTAGTGACTGGCCAGACTACAGTGTGACTGTTCTTTTTGTTTCTCCTTAATGAAAACCCTCACCCTTGGTTTACTCTACTTCCCTGTAAGCCAACTGACCTCCCCGCTTTAATCACCACTTTCAGAGGCAATAAAGTCATTGTTTCAAAATCATGCATTCATTATTAATTCATCACACAAATGGGGGAAACTCGCAAGGTAGCTTGGGAGGGGTGGGTGAGGAGGGAAGCACCGGGTGAGGTGGTGGAGGAGGAAGGACAAGGCCACACTGCAGTTCAAAACTTATTGAATGCCAGCCTTCTGTTGCTTGGGCAATCCTCTGGGGTGGAGTGGCTGGGTGCCCATATCGTCCCCCCACGTTCTTGGGCTTCTGGGTGAGGAGGATATGGAAGTTGGGGAGGAGGGCAGGCGGTTATACAGGGGCTGCAGTGGTGGTCTGTGCTCCTGCTGCCTTTCCTGCAGCTCCACCAGATGCCTGAGCATGTCAGTTTGCTCCCCCATTAGCCTCATTGCATCCTGTCTCCTCTCAGCGTGCTCCTCATGCCTCTCATCACATTCATTTAACGCTTTCTGGGCTCTGCCACTGTTTGCCTCCATGCATTCTGCTAAGCTCTTTCAGTGCGAGAGGACTGCATGAGCTCTGAGAACATGTCATCATGAGTGCGGTTTTTTCGCCTTCTAATCTGTGCTAGCCTCTGGAACTGAGATGATGGGGGAGCGTAGGAACATTTGTAGCTGCAGGAGGAAAAAGGAAGAGTAGTATTTTAAAAGATACATTTTAGAGAACAAAGCGAAGACTATTTCACACTGAATCAAGCGATTCACATTACATAGCACATGTGCTTTTGGTACAAGGTCACATTTTGCCTCTTATATTGAGTGCCTGCCAGTTTGATGTGAGACATCATACACGCTCGGCTGGGCAACAGAATTCAGCTTGCAGACAGATATGGTAAGGCAAAGGGTTTACGCTTCTTCAACCTTCATAACATGTGGGAACAATTTCAAACAGCAGCACCCTCCTTTCCCATACCAAGCAAAGCCCGTTGGGTTGGCCATTTAAAAGGAAGGACTGCGGTTTTAGAGTGAAGGTGCAGCACAATCCAACCCCAACCCCAACCCCACCCCCAGCACCCAATTCTCTGGGATGATTGCTTCACTCCCCTCCCTCCACCACCACGTGGCTAGTATCAGGGAAGATCCCTGTCAGCCGAATGCGAACAGCTTAGCATGAACCGGCCTCCTGCCACTGCGTGGCTAACAGTGGGGATAATTTCTTTTCAGCCAAAGGCAAACAGCCCAGCAGAAACAGGCACCTCTGAATGTTCCCTTAAACAAATTTCCCATATTTCAACCAGGTGACCATGAATGATATCACTCTCCTGAGGCTAACACAGAGAGATAAAGAACAGATGTTGCTTGAATGCCACCAAAGCCTGGGCCCATTCGCTGCAATGTTTTGTTCTGCAATGACTCCAGGCTACTTGCTACTGGCTTGGCGTGGTAAAGTGTCCTACCATGGAGGACGGAATAAGGCTGCCCTCCCCAAAAACCTTTTGCAAAGTCTTTTAGAGTATCTCCAGGAGAGCTTCATGGAGATGTCCCTTGAGGATTTCCGCCCCATCCCCAGATACGGTAACAGACTTTTCCAGTAGCTATACTGGCTGCGAATGCATGCCAAGTCTTCAGGGCAAATTAATCATTAAACATGCTTGCTTTTAAATCCTGTATTATATTTACAAAGGTACACTCAGCAGAGGTGCCTTCTCTGGTTTGATGGTCCAGAAGCCTGCCTTGGGAGGGTTGGGAGGGTGTTGGCTCCAGGGTGATGTACGGTTCCTGGCTGTCAGGGAGAAGGGATTCTCTGCTTGCCTGCTATGTGCTATCCTCAACCTCCTCCTCCTTCTCATCTTCCTCATCCACAAAATCCTCATCCCTGTTGCATGAGACTCCCCCCTTGCAGGTGTCCACGGACAGTGGTGGGGTAGTGGTAGGCTCCCCCACCCCTAGAATTGCATGCAGCTCATCATAGAAGCAGCATGTATGGGGCTCTGATCCGAAGCGACCGTTTGCATCCTTTGGTTTTTGATAGACTTGCCTCAGCTCCTTAACTTTCATATGGCACTGCTGTCTGTCCCTGTTGTAGCCTCTGTCCATCATGCCCTTGGAGATATTGGCAAATATATTGGCATTTCATCTTTTGGAACAGAGTTCTGCTTGCACGGATTCTTCTCCCCATACAGTGATCAGATCCAGTACCTCCCGTTCGGTCCATGCTGGAGCTCTTTTGCAATTCTGGGACTCCATGGTCACCTGTGCCGATGAGCTCTGCATGGTCACCTGTGCTCATCAGCTCGCCATGCTGGCCAAACAGGAAATTAAATTCAAAAGTTCCTGGGTTTTTTCTTTTGTACCTAACCAATGCATCTGAGTTGAGAATGCTGTCCAGAGAGGTCACAATGGAGCACTCTAGGATAGCTCCCAGATGCCAGTACTGTCGAATTGCATCCACACTACCCCAAATTCAACCCAGGGAGGTTGATTTTAGCGCTAAACCCCTTGGCGGGGAGGAGTACAGAAATTGATTTTAAGAGCCTTTTAAGTCAACAAAACAGGCTTGGTCGTGTGGACAGGTGCAGGGTCAAATTGACCTAACGCTGCTAAATTTGACCTAAATTCATAGTGTAGACCAGGGCTCAGTGCTGTACCTAGTTCTTAATGTAAGATTAGTCTCTTCAATTTAATTTCTAGTATTTCCCTAATTCATTTTAGGATGTTTGATCAGTTCCCATGCCCCAGTGCAGATCTGATGACAGATCTGAAAGAAAAAAGGCCAGGATTTACTAAGTGTGCATCTTGTCCTTCTGTATTCTCTGCTTCTTCTTCAAGTACTTGTTGCATATACATTCCATTTTGGGTGTGTGCACTCACAACGCACTTGAGCAGGAGACTTTTGGTAAGCAGTTCAGATTGGCATGTGCCTTGAGTGCTCTTGTGCCTCCAAGCAAAGGCCACCCCAACTCCGTCTCAGTTTCTTCTCATCACTCAGAGCTACAATTTGGAGCTTGCTGTCCCACCTTGCAGGTCACTGTTCTCCTCCAAGTGATTGTGCACATATATATTCCACAGCAGGTGTATACGCACCCAATGCATTAGAGTCAAAGACTTTTGACAGCAGTACCATGAGGGGGGTGGATATGCATAAAAAGGGCATCTGCTGCCTCCTTCTCAGTTCTTTCTCATCACCTGTGACAAGAACTGTCTGTAGCATTTGCTTTGGTTAGCAAGCATCATAAAGCTTTAGTGAATATAGTTACATGTGGTGTTGTAGCCTTTTTGGTCACAGGATATTGGAGAGATTTCCACCACAACTTCAACAACCACCCCCTGTCCATTAAACTCTCTCTGGAACACCTCCACACAAGCATCTACTTCCTGGATAACACAATCAGCTTCAACAATGGAACCAAATAGGCAACTAATACAAGAAACTCATGGATCACCACACCTACCTTCATACATCCAGTTACCTAAATACATAACAAAATCTGTTATCTACAGTCAGTCACTCACATACCACAGAATATGCTCTGAGGAGGAAGTCCAGGATATACACCTTAACACACTCAAAACTGCCTACACCAAACAAGGACACTCACCAGAGAAGTAGACAGCATAATGGAATGGGCCACACAAATACTGCAAAGAGAACCTGCTTCAGTACAGAAATAAACCCCCTTCTGACAACACCCCAGTAGTTGTCATGTATCACCCCACCACGATACACCAACTCAAAGCGGCACCTAGAACAACAGATGCAAAACCTGCAGACATATTTCCACTGCTACAATGATCAACACCCCCCACGACACAATTTTCAAGATCCCTGGGTCCTACACATGCCTATCACAATATGTGGTGTACCTCTTCCAGTACGCTAAATGCCCTAATAGCAACTTTGTGAGTGAAGCAAGGCAATCACTGTGGTCTCAAATGAACTCACACAGGAAAATTATAAAAGACAAAAACCCTACATTACCTGTGTGTGAACACTTTTCACAAAGCAGTCACTGTATATCTGACCTATCAGTCCTCATCTTCAAAGGAAACCTTGAAAGCCCAAGAATTCCAAAAGATGAGCCCCAAAGCTCAAATTCATAACTTTGCTAGACACTGAAAATCACAGACTGAATAGAGTCAATGGATTTATGGCTTGTTACAACACTCTATAACCCACTAACAACCTCTCCATCAACTTCCCCCACTCCTTCCTTCCTATGACTGGAGGGGTGTTAACAGGCCACTTTACCTTGTATGGTTCTTTGAAATATCTGTTAACCACTTATTCTAAACAATCTGTTTCATCTTGTATTTAGCTGTGACTCTCTAAGTAAGTTTTCCAGACCTGAAGAAGAGCTCTGTGTAAGCTCAAAAGCTTGTCTCTCTTAACAACAGAAGTTGGTCCAGTAAAAGATATTATCTTACCCACCTTGTTTCTCTAATATAGTTAGACATATTCAGTAGTAGTTTAGCTAGTTATAGTTTAGTAGTTCCCTGGAGGATTTTAGTGTGAAAAAATCACCAAGTTTTAAGCAGGGTACCACATACAGGGATGTTATCTCTGTCAGATAGGCACAAAACCCTCTTGTTGAGGACCACATGAAGGCCAAATGCTTCATTTGTACCTTCTTCCCAATCAGGAGTAAAAACAGGGATTTTCATCTTAAAGTTCACTTCATGCAAGAGGTGATTTGCCCTGTGTTGGAGTTTAGCCCCATCCGTGAGGCAGGGGACTCAGAATTGACCAGAAGTGTCCCTCCAGCTGTTTCTGATTCCAACCATGAGTCTGGTGGCAAATGTCATGCTTTGTTTTCACTGTCAGCCTTGTTAAAGCGCTCCAGGCATGCTGATTCTGACAGGTGCACAAAGTGTTGGATTTCTTACAGAAAGTCCTCTGATAAAAGGTGTGAGATTTCACAAATCCAATGCTCATCGGTCTCATCTGAGGCAACACTGTCGACTCCAGGTCCTTCAGGGCTGTCAAGACTAGTATCTTCACTCAGGCTGGGTCCTTCTTCCTCCTTTCAGCCAATTCAATGTACTCATTCCACTGGGACTATCAGCACCAATACCCTTACCTGAGGTGCCCTCTACTCATAGACTCTAAGGTCAGAAGGAACCATTATGATCATCTAGTCTGACCTCCTGCATAATGCAGGACACAGAATCCCACCCGTCAGCTTCTATAACAAACCCCTAACCTATGTCTGAGTTATTGAAGTTCTCAACTTGTGGTTTGAAGATCTCAAGCTGCAGAGAATACTCCAGCAAGTGACCCGTGACCCATGCTGCAGGGGAAGGTGAAAAACCTCTAGGGCCTCTGCCATTCTGCCCTGGAGGAAAATTCCTTCTCGACCCCAAATATGGCAATCAGTTAAACCCTGAGCATGTGGGAAAGACTCACCAGCCAGCACCCAGGAGAGAATTTTCTGTAGTAACTCAGATCCCATCCCATCTAACATCTCATCACAGACCACTGGGCATACTTACCTGCTGATAATCAAAGATCAGTTGCCAAATTAATTGCCAAAATTAGGCTATCCCAGCATACCATCCCCTCCATAAACTTATCAAGCTTAGACTTAAAGCCAGATATGACTTTTGCCCCCACTACTCCTCTTGGAAGGCTGTTCCAGAACTTCACTCCTCTAATGGTTAGAAACCTTCATCCAATTTCAAGTCTAAACTTCCTAGAGTCCAGTTTATATCCATTTGTTCTTGTGTCCACATTGGTGCTAAGCTTAAATAATTCCTCTCCCTCCCTAATATTTATCCCTCTGATATATTTATAAAGAGCAATCATATCCCCCCTCAACCTTCTTTTGATTAGGCTAAACAAGCCAAGCTCTTTGAGTTTCCTTTCATAAGACAGGTTTTCCATTCCTCGGATCATCCTAGTAGCCCGTATCTGAACCTGTTCCAGTTTAAATTTATCCTTCTTAACCATGGGAGACCAGAACTGCACACAGTATTCCAGATGAGGTCTCACCAGTGCCTTGTATAACGGTACTAACACCTCCTTATCTTTGCGGGAAATACCTCACCTGATGCATCCTAAAACTGCATTAGCTTGTTTAATGGCCATATCACATTGGTGACTCCAGTAGCCTTCTTTTTGGCAAGGTATCTTATTTGCCTTTCCCTACTGAGCTCTCCTTTGCTGCAGCTGACATCAGTGTCCTCAGCTCTATTGATGCATCTGGCACCATGAATGTGCCTGGCACTGTCAATGCATTCAGTTCCATCTCATATAGCATCAGCTTTTTGACCTATTATAACAGCACTTCATCCTGACCACTTTGTCCTGACCACCCCGATCCTCATTTTCCTTGGAGCCCAATGTATCTTCTATACCCAGACCATCTAGAATCCCAATGGGGACTGCTCCTTTCTGTTCTGAAAAGTTTTACATTTCTTCTTTGGACTCTGAAATGGAGGAACCTATTTTACCTCCAGTTGATTTTAGATCACTTTATAGCTGTTCTACCATTATGAGACCTAAAGTCCAGGACTGGTTTTCCTATAGGGAAGTTACAGCATGGGGTCTCCGAACGTGGATGGCTCACACCATGCAGTCCCTTCATAGCCTTGTTGGTCTTGGGCTGCTCTGAGAGCTTGGAGACCTCCATCATGATCACTTTTAAGAGGAAGTCTTCTCCTCCTCCAATGCGAGAAACTTCTACTCAGGGTCCTGCTACTATCCCTATGCTGGACCCCACAGAGGAGAGGGAATTAGATGTTTCCTCAAATATTTATTCATCTTCATCATATGAAGCTGTTACTTCAGAGTCAACATCTCCCTTCACATAGCACTTCAAAGTTTTTCAGGATCTCATATGGAGATTGGCCACTTCTCTAGATATATGGGCAGAGCCTGTGCAAGAGAACCCTCACGCACTCCTTGATATTTTACAGACTCCTGTTCCAGGAAGGACTCCTGCTCCTGCCCTTTGTATCAATGAAGCATTACTGGAGCCAGTAAAAACCCTCTGGTAGACCCGAGCCTCCATACCTCCTACAGCCAAATGAGTGGAAAGGCCAACATCAAGTCCCTCAACAAGATTTTGACTGTTTCTTTACCCATCCTATTCCTAGATCTTGGTGGTCAGAGATGCTAAGGAGCAGTTTAGTCCTGTCATCAATTCATTCCCAGAAATAAGGAATTTAAGAGGCTTAATTTATACAGCCAAAAGATTTATTTCACTGCCACCCTTCAAATGAGAGTTGTTAATTACCAGGCTTTTTTTTGTCAAAATATAATTTTATTAATTTCTCTGAAATTTCAAAATTTGATGCCAAATTGTCAGATGTCCAATAAAGATCAGTTTTTGGCTTTGGTTTCTGAAGGACACCTTACAGCTCAAACATCTCTTCAGGCAGCAATAGACACCACTGATATGGCCTCACATTCCATAGCCACTGCAATGGTCATGAAGCGCTTTTCCTGTCTGCAGACTTCTGACATTCCAAAGGAGCTGCAGAACACAACAGAAGATTTAACTTTGAGGGGTCCAAAATTGTTTTCTATCAAAACAGATGACACTATGCACTTACTGAAGGACTACTGTACAGTGCTTTGTTCGCTAGAGTTTGTACTCCATTTACACAAGGGTAACAGTTTAGGCCTCAATCTTACTCCAGGCCCTCTCTCCAACAGAGGTCACAGTATTTTTCCTAGAGAAGCTCAAGACTTCCTTGATGTTGCCAGCTGTCTTCATCAAACAAAAGACCTTCTTACTATACAGCTGCAACCTCCAAACAATCATTTTGACTTTTTGATCAAGAAGAGCACACTAACTGTATTTTGTCCCGTGGATTATGCCAGTCCTCTTTGACTGTGCTTGAGAAGACATTACATCAGACAAGTTGGTGCTCAGCACAGTAAAAGAAGGATATGTTATCCAATTTGTTTCCATCCCTTTTCCCAGCCCACTTTCCTCATCCCTTTTCAAGGATCCTTCTCATGAGACTATTACTTCAAGAACATGGTCTCTTCTAGATTTGGGAGCAATACAAAATTACCAGTACAGAGGGAAAGGTTTCTATTCCCAGTACTTCTTGGCTCCAAAGAAATCTGGTAGTCTTTACCCCATTCTAGATCTAAGTAAGTTAAACTATTTCATCAAGAAAATCAAGTTCAGGATGGTCACCCTCACTTCTGTTTCCATTCCCTGGAGGCTGGAAATTGGTATGCTAACTTGATTTACAGGGTGCATACTTCCACATGGCACTACATCCCTGCCACAGGAAGTACCTTTAATCCGTCACAGGCAACAACCATTACCATACACAGTGCTTCACTTCGGGCTGTCATCAGACCCAAGGATCCTCACCAATTGCATGGCATAGGTGGCAGTCCACCTACATCCTTTGGGCATCCAATATTTCCTTACCTGGACCAATGGCTGATTCATAGAATATCAAGCAACCAGGTCCAAAACAGCACCCTAGTCAACTGGACTGGGCCTAGGCCTGCAACTAAATTTGGACAAGTCACAGTTACAACCAACAAATAGAATCATAGAACTGGAAGGGACCTCAAGAGGTCATCTAGTCCAGTCACCTGAACTTGTGTCAGGACTAAATATTATCTAGACTATTCCTGACAGGTGGTTGTCTAATCTGCTCTTAAAAATCTCTAATGATGGAGATTCCACAACCTCCCTAGGCAATGTATTCCAGTGCATAATCACCGTGAAAGCTGGAAAGTTTTTCCTAATGTCCAACGTAAACCTCCCTTGCTGCAATTTAAACCCATTGCTTCTTGTTCTATCCTCACAGGCTAAGAAAAACAATTTTTCTTCCTTCTCCTTGGAACAACCTTTTATGTACTTGAAAACTGTTATGTCCCCTCTCAGTCTTCTCTCTTCTAGACTAAACAAACCCGATTTTTTCAATCTTCCCTCATAGGTCATGTTTTCTAGACCTTTAATCATTTTTGCCGCTCTTCTCTCAACTCTCTCCAATTTGTCCACATCCTTCCTTACATATGGTGCTCAGAAATGGACACAATATTCCAGTTGAGGTCTAATCAGTGCAGCATAGAGCAGAAGAATTACTTCTCGTGTCTTGCTTACAACACTCCTGCTAATACATCCCAGAAGGATGTTAGCTTTTTTTGCAACAGCGGTACACTGTTGACTCATATTTAGCTTGTGGTGCACTATGACTCCCAGTTCCCTTTCTGCAGTACTCCCTCCTAGGCAATCATTTCCCATTTTGTTTGCGTGCAACTGATTGTTGCGTGCAACTTCCTAAATGGAGTACTTTGCATTTGTCCTTATTGAATTTCATCCTATTTACTTCAGACCATTTCTCCAGTTTGTCCAGATCATTTTGAATTTTAATCCTGTCCTCCAAAGCACTTGCAATCCCTCACAGCTTAGTAATGTCTGCAAACTTTATAAGTGTAATCTATATGCCATTATCTAAATCACTGATGAAGATATTGAACAGAACCGGACACAGAACTGATCCCTTTGGGACCCCACTCGTTATGCCCTTCCAGCATGACTGTGAATCACTGATAACTACTCCTTGGGAAAGGTTTTCCAACCAGTTTTGCACTCACCTTATAGTAACTCCATCTAGGCTACATTTCCCTAGTTTGTTTATGAGAACAAGTATCAAAAACTTTACTAAAGTCAAGATCTACCAAATCTACCACCTCCTCCCTATCCACAAGGCTTGTTAAGCTGTCAAAGAAAGCTATCAAGTTGGTTTGACACAATTGGTTTTTGACAAATCCATGTTGACTGTTACTTTTCACCTTATTATCTTCTAGATGTTTACATATTGATTGCTTAATTATTTGCTCCATTATCTTTTTGGGTACAGACGTTAAGATCATTGGTCTGTAATTCCCTGGGTTGTCCTTATTTCCCTTTTTATAGATTGGCACTATATTTTCCCTTTTCCAGTCTTCTGGAATCTTTCCCATCTTCCATGACATTTCAAAGATAATCGCTAATGGCTCAGATATTTCCTCAATCAGCTCCTTGAGTATTCTAGGATGCATTTTATCAGGCCCTGGTGACTTGAAAATATCTAATTTGTTCAGTAGTTTTTAACTTGTTCTTTCCCTAGTTTAGCCTCTTCTGATCTTCCTCATTTTCACTGGCATTCACTATGTTAGATGTCCAATCATCACCAACTTTCTTGGTGAAAACAGAAACAAAGAAATCATTAAGCACCTCTGGCATTTCCACATTTTTCTGTTATTATTCTCCCTCCTCCCCATTGAATAATGGGCCTACTCTGTCCTTGGTCTTCCTCTTGCTTCCAATGTATTTGTTGAATGTTTTCTTGTTACCCTTCATGCCTCTAGCTAGTTTGATCTCATTTTGTGCCTTGGCCTTTCTAATTTTGTCCCTACATACTTGTGTTATTTGTTTATATTTATCCTTTGTAATTTGACCTAGTTTCCACTTTTTGTAGGACTCTTTTTTTATTTTTAGATCATCGAAGATCTCCTGGTTAAGTCACGGTAGTCTCTTGCCATAATTCCTCTCTTTCATACGCAGTGGGATAGTTTGCTCTTGTGCCCTTAATAATGTCTCTTTGAAAAATTGCCAATTGTCTTCTATTGTTTTTCCCCTTAGACTTGCTTCCCATGGGATCTTACCTACCAACTCCCTGAGTTTGCTAAAGTCTGCCTTCTTGAAATATATTGTCTTTATTTTGCTGTTCTCCCTCCTACCATTCTTTAGAATCATGAACTCTATAATTTCATGATCACTTTTACCCAAGCTGCCTTCCACTTTCAAATTCTCAACCAGTTCCTCCCTATTTGTCAAAATAAAATCTAGAACAGCCTCTCCCCTAGAGGGCATAACCTTCATGGGGGCAGACCTCAGTGCCATTACCGCCATGGGTTACCTTGCAAAGCAGAGAGTCCTTTGGCAAATAATTATCCACTGGCCATCTCCAGTCAAAATACAACTTCTAAGCAATTATAGCAGGCCAGAGAATCCAGCTCATATAATGAAATATCTCATGTAAATCAATTTTAAAGGGAATATTTAAATACAATTTAACTATTGATGATTCTAAAGTATTTTTCTTTCCTTAGAGAGGAAACTATATGAGCTATCAGAAGCAAGAAAGGTTTTGCTTGCAAGTCTGGAATCAAATCTGAAAGATCTGCAACAAGCACAGGCTTTTGCATCTAGCCAACCAAGCTCTATGACTGGTAAGTACAGAGCTAGGCTCTGATCCTGCACTCCTTACTCAGACAAAACTGCAGTTGAGTTGTGTGTTGCCATATAAAGGCTTTTTGAGCCTTTATAAAAAGAGCTTTTGCCAGGTTAAGGAGTGCAGAATAGATACTTTAGTAATGTTGTATTGGTAAAGCGGATGATTCTCAGGCCGAGAAAGTTGTTGGGTTTGCAAACCCGTTTTTTACTATTAAAACATTAAACTTAAGTTTGGTTTGTGCTTTGTATGGTATAGTGCTTTCATTGCTTACACTCAGAATGAAATATTTTTAAAGCCTTTTGTCAAGCCCACAAGAAGATAAACATTTGGAAAAGTTAGGTCAAACTTTGTCAACTATTTTCTTTATTCCCTTTCCTTTAGCTGTATAAAATATTTTAAAAAGAAAATTTCTTTGATAGTTTTTTAGGTGGCATTAAAAGCCCTTATTGGCATTAAAAGAATAAGTTGTTGAAGTTTGACCTTGCTTCTTTTTAAGACAAAACAAAACAAATGCACACACAGGGAGAGAGGAAAGATAAGTGAGGTTCTGTAACTTAATAAAAATAGTAACTTGAAGGTTAGCTGCTGGAAAAACATTGTTTCCCAGGGTAAATTTTTACCAGTATTAGCTTTCCTTTGTGAACACCTCAGTGTTATAAGAGATTACTTGTCCTGGGCTGGCTAAACTGGACGCCTATTAGAGAAGTCATAAAGAGAAAGAAGAGTTAGAAAGATTAAAGTGGGGGGAACTGGCACATTAGAGATGTAATAATATTAGGAACCTCAGACTCATATCTCATATATTGCTCAAGATTTAATCAAGCTGATGGATGGTGTGATGCAACTTGGTTCCCCCTCCTTACCCAGTCTGATCAAAGGGTACGTCCAGACTACCCGCTGGATCGGCGGGTAGCGATCGATTTATCAGGGATCAATATATTGCGTCTCATCTAGATGCGAGATATCAATCCCCGAATGTGCTCCCCGTCAACTCCGGAACTCCACCAGAGCGAGCGGCAGTAGCGGAGTTGATGGGGGAGCCACGGCCGTCGATCCCGTGCCGGGAGGATGGGAGGTAAGTCGAAATAAGATATGTCAACTTCAGCTATGATATTCCCGTAGCTGAAGTTGTGTATCTTACATCAACTTCCCCCATCAGTGTAGATCAGGCCAAAGCAACTTTCTGGATTAGGAAAACAGAAGTCCAATATTGTATATTTGTGTGGCCCAGCAGGTGGCAGCAATTGTGATCATGAGGCTAGCTGATATGCAGTGCATTCTCTTTCTTCTCTCAGTACTTTCTTTGTGTAAGCTTAAGATAATTGACATGGAGAAAAACAGTATGCAGAAAGAGGATGGCAACTTGGTCCTATCAATCAAAACACATATATTGACATCATTCCAATGCCATCTTAGTATGTTGCTATAGCAAATTTGTAACCTCACAAGGAATTTTGAACACTCATTTAGCTTAAGCACATCCAGTTTGTACTAGTTCTTTGTCTCTAACTTTTGTTTATCTTATGAAATGATTATATTAATAGATTCCAAGGTCAGAAGGGACCATTGTGATAATCTAGGAAGACCTCTGTATAACATAGGCCATAGAACTTGCCCAAAATAATTCCTAGAGCATATCTTTTAGAAAAAAAACATTCAATCTGGATTTTAAAATTGTCCATGCTGGAGAATCCACCACAACGCTTTGTAAATTGTTCCAGTGGTTAATTGCTCTCACTGTTAAAAACTTATGCTGTATTTCTAGTCTGAATTTGTCTAGCTTCAGCTTCCAGCCATTGGATCATCCTATAGCTTTCTATGCTAGTTTGAGGAGCCCATTATTATATATTTGTTCCCAGTGTAAGTACTTGTAGACTATAATCAAGTCAACTCTTAACCTTTTCCTTGTTAAGCTAAATTGAACTCCTTGTCTGTCTCTATAAGGTATTGTTTGCTAATCATTTAATCATTCTTGTGCTCTTCTCTGAACTCTCTCCAAATAATCTTCCTCCTTCTTGATTTGTGGACCCCAGCACTGGACACAGTATGCCAGTAGCGGTCACATCAGTGCCAAATACAGATATGATATAATCTCTCTACTCCTACTGGAGATTTCCCTTTTTATGCATTCGAAGATTGCATTAGTCCTTTTGGCCACAGGATCACACTGGGAGTTCATGGTCAGCTGATTATCCACCACGATCCCTAAATCTTTTTCAGAGTAGTTGTTTCCCAGGGTAAAGTTCCCCATTGTGTAAGTATGGCCTACATTCTTTGTTTCTAAATGTGTGTGTGTGTGTGTGTGTGTGTGTGTGTGTATAATTTACATTAATGGTTATATTAAAATGCATATTTTTTGCTTGAGCCCAGCTTACCAAGCAGTCCAGATCACTCAGTGTCAGAGACCTGTCCTCTTCCTTATTTACCACTTCCCCAATTTTTAAGTCCTCTGCAAACTTTATTAGTGATGATCTTATGTTTTCTTCCAGGTCATTAATAAAAATGTTAAATAGCATAGGGTCAAGAACCAATCCCTGTGGGATCCCAATACAAAATTCAAGGATGATCCTCCATTTCAATTACATTTTGAGATCTATCAGTTAGCCAGCTTTTAATCCATTTCATGTCTGCATTGTTAATTTGTATATCTTTCTAGTTTTTTAATCAAAATATCATGCAGTACCAAATCGAATGCCTTACAGAAGTCTAAATATGTTACATCAACACTATTACCTTCATTAACCAAACATATATTCTCATAAAAAAAAGTCGTTACTTTGAGAGGATTTATTTTCCATAAAACCATGCTGATTGACATTAATTATATTACCCTTCTTTAATTCTTTATTAATTGAATCCTGTATCAGCCACTCAATTTCCCAGGATCAATATCAGGCTGATAGGCCTTTAATAACTCAGGTCATCTTATTTACCCTTTCTAAATATTGGCACAACATTAGTTTGGTTTCAGGCTTCTGGAACTTCCCTACTGTCCCAAGACTTATTGAAAATGAACATTAACAGTCCAGAGAGGTCCTCAAGCAACTTTTAAAATTTTCAGATGAAAGTTATATTGACCTGCTGATTTAAAAATATCTAATGTTAGTAGCTGCTATTTAATATCCTCCTGAAATGCTAGTGGAATGGAAAGAGTTATATATATATAGCATCATCTCTTTTTTCCTCCAAATACAGAATAGAAATGTTTATTGAACACTTCTGCCTTTTCTGCACTATTATGGATAATTCTACATTTCCATCCAGTAATGGACCAATACCATTGTTAGAATTCTTTTTATTCCTAATAGACTTTAAAAACTTTTTCTTATTGCCTTAACTGTGCTGGCCATATATTTATACTTATGTTCCTTTGCTTCCCTTATCAATTTTCTACAATCCCTAGCTTCTGATGTATATTCATTACTATCAATTTTCCCTTCCATTTAATATATATTTATATTATTTTTATAGCTGCCTTCACTTCCACTTCATGTACATTGGCCAAACCGGACAGTCTCTACACAAAAGAATAAATGGACACAAATCTGGCATCAGGAAGCATAACATTCAAAAACCAGTGGGAGAACATTTCAACCTCTCTAACCACTCAGTGACAGACTTGAAGGTGGCAATTTTGCAACAAAAAAACTTCAAGAACAGACTCCAAAGAGAGACTGCTGAACTCAAATTAATATACAAATTAGATACAATTAACTTAGGTTTAAACAGAGAATGGGAATGGTTGGGTCATTACACTAATTGAATCTATTTCCCTATGTTAAGTTCTCCTCACACCTTCTATGGGTCATCTCAATTATCACTTCAAAGGTTTTTTTTGTTCTGCAGATGATAGCTCATCTCAGTCGATTGGACTCTTCCAGTTGGTATGCGTACTTCCACCTTTTCATGTTTTCTATATGTATAAATATCTCTTGTCTGTGTGTTCCATTCTATGCATCCAAAGAAGTGAGCTGTAGCCCTTGAAAGCATATGCTGAAATTAATTTGTTAGTCTCTAAGGTGCCGCAAGTACCCCTGTTCTTTTCATTTCCCCTCTAAGTCAGGTTGTTTTTTTAACAAATACATCCTTCTTATTTGATTGTGGCTTTTGGGGCATCTAGAAAAGTGTTCTTAAAACATCCTCAGGGCAGAGCGGGAATTGGAGCAGCCGTGGGAAAAAATAAAAGTCAGCACTTATGCATTGATCCATGAGCATTCAAGATCGGTTTCTTCTGAGTTGTCAGTGACTCAGAAACAGGTAATGCCATTTTTAACATAGACTGCAATTCCCATTCCTCTTTTGCCCACTTGATACTTTCTAAAATCAAATGATTATAATGTATATAACCTTCCAATCATGGGAATCATCCCACCAGATTTCAGTAATGCCACCTAAATCAAATTTATGCTCATAAATAAGCTATTCCAATTCCTTTTTTGTTACCTTTTGTTTATATAATATGTTGAGATGAATTTTGTAACTATTCACCTGGAAAGATTTAAAGTGCGCAAAGCTTAAACTGGAACAGAAGATTGAGTCAGTAAAAGTTAGTTTTTTAATTCTTCCTCTGGGTATCTCATGTAGACTAGTAAGGAAGATAAAGAAAACACTTTTACTAAGTGTGGAATGGAGTATGTACTAAAGAATATGTTGTTCTAACACCAGAAAAGTGTCACATAGGTTGACTACAGTTGTGTATGCTTTAGGAAGAATATGTTTTCTTTTAAATGTTTGCCATTATTTGGTTACTAGATATTTCCCAGCTCAGGACTGTGACAATTCAGATATACACTGAAGGCCTACTTTTGACCATTGCCCGCCTTTGTAGAATGCTGAAACAGATAAAACAATGTATAAGAAGGAAGGAGACTTTGTTTTATTTTTCTAGATGTATTCTTAAATATAAAAACTAGATACAGTTTTTACTGAATGGAACATAATGGTTTATGTGGTTTAATTCTATTGTCTAAAAGATCATTTTAGATTATTGTCTGTAGCAATCGTAACTACCTGTACATAGAGTGGTTATTGCAGAAATGCAAAAGCCCCTGTTTAGTGTTCTATATTTTGTATATTTCATTTTACAGAGTGTACCTATTCAATATTTTCTCTATTTAATGCACTAAAATCTTCCTCTCTCTTTAGCAAGCAAAGTAGATGAGCTAACCAAGAAAAGAGAGATTCTGGCTGCAAAGCTGGAAGAAAATCTAAAGGATCTGCAACAGGCACAGGATTTTGTAGCAGGCCAGAATGGAAAAGAGAGATCAAGTGGTGAGTGCAAAGTAAATAACTTACAGTCAGTAAAAATGATGATTTGTGGGTGAGGGAGTTTTCCATGATCCCCTGTGGACTGAATGCTTGAACCAAGAATATAAATTCTGTCATTTTCACTTATGAATACTCAGGGTTAGATCCACAATGGGGAGTTAGACTCAGCATTGCAACATTTAGGTGCCCTACTGCCTTTTTGAATCCACAATCCTAAATTACGTTCCCAGGCTCCTCTCCTTGGGCAGAATTAGGAGCCTTAGAATGTGATTCACAAACACCAGCACACTCTGTGGGGAGTTTCCTAAGCTGGCAGCTAGGAAGCTGTTCCACTTTGTATAAATACCTAAATATTCATTGGGGCAGAGAGAGAATGAGAGTGATTCTGTAGGCCAGTGGTTAGGGCACTGGGAGACCCAGGTTCCAGTCCCTGCTGCAGTGTGTATTTAAGTATTTCAGACAAAGTGGAACAGCTTCAACAAAAGATTGAGACTCACCCCAGAATATACTGTATAGCCAAGTGATAAGGGACTATCCTACAAGGTAATTGGTCTAAGTCCCTACTCCAGTTCAGGCAGAGTAGGAATTAGAGCTTGATCGTCCATATTCTGGGTGAGTGTCTTCTGACTATCTCAGATTAAATCATGCAGTTTTGTAAACCATAATGAAGAACAAAGTGAAATGTTTAGGATTGGTAAATGACACTATATGCAACCCATACTGTTAAACGGCCATTAGCCAACCACTGTCCTATTGTAGTTTGACAGTGAGGTATATATTTTCCAGGGATAATGTGAAGTACAGTTGTTCTGCATTTGTGAGTGTCTTCAAGGCAAGATGTGAATCACTTTAGCACCTATGAAATCAAGTTGACAGGTAGTGACATTTGACTCCCAAATATCTTATGAACATTACAAAAACATGCCGATGTTCCTAAACAATGACATTTGTATGGGAAACATATATAGAGGTTTACATTGATATCAACATAGTCTACCAATCTGTTTGCCTCAGGCACAGTAGGTCAAATTCAGCCCTGACGTAAGTGGGTACACCTATTCCTGTACTCAGTGGAGTTTCCCCATACATATAGAATTGAGTAACTTATGTTTTAAGACTTATGTGAAGTCTGAAAATAAATTCTAGTTGCCTGAAAGACTGTAATAGCTTTTGTGAACACATTACTTTCCATCATTTAAATATATTTGTTAAATTATTGTTAAATGAACTAAGTAAAAAAGAAATCTCTTTTTAGTGTGAAATATTTGTGTTTTAAATTTAGGTGGGGCTGCTATATTATGCTGAAATAGAAAGTATAAATGTTTAATAGGTTAAATAATCTCTCTGTAGAGAAAGATAGACTACAATTACCAGACTTTAGGAAGGTAGCAAGTCAACTATCAAATTCGCAAATACCAAAGTCAGTGTCATCACTTGCAAGTCTGCAGCTAACATTAAGTGAACTATCTGGTGAATACAGAGTTAATATTTGTTAAAACTACCACATATTAAATGCCCCCCAGTGTCATTAATGCAGAGTTAAGATTGCCCAGTGGTGCCTTGTGCCCTTCCAGAATATTGAGAATGGCTAAACTTGAACCTCTGAAAACAAGGAAACCACTCCATCCGCATAATGCAACCTTAATTCTGCCCTCTGGAGAATAATCCCTGGGAATGGTTCAGTAAAGTTGGTGCCATAATAAGTAGAGCTAAGGAAAGACTATGAGAAGGTCCCATTTTTGTGTTGTGTTCAAGATTTGAATTGCATAATTTATCTGCATGTACTCCAGCTTCATTTACTGTGTGTACTGAATGATGGAGCAACATCCAAGAGGGTTGGAAGAGTTGTCATTGTGATGCAAGGAGAGGTGCATGTGTACCTTGAGGGATTAAGTATGCATCATTTTATAGCTGAGTTCTGTCCTTGTCTTGAGGTCTTGTCATGAGACCTGTCAGGAGTTGGCTGTTACATCCTGCAGCTGCTTCACGTACAGCAATATCCCTCACTGAGCACCTATCAACCCTAGTACCTATCAGAGGCTCCAGTTTGGCTGACAAACAGAGTCCCACAGCCTGGGTGAAATTGAATCCTGTGTCCTTACCAATGGCCGTTCTGGACCCAGCCCACTTCCAGGTAATCTCCACACCCTCCCCACTCTACTTCATCCAGCCAAAGTCAGGAGCTGCCCACTCGGATGCAGCAGGTAACCAACCTCAGTACTGGGCCCGGTGTCAAGCAAGAGGAAATTGCTTCAGTTGCGCTTCCCTTGGTGGAATTGAAGGAGATTCCACTGGTCCTGGCTTTGGCTTCTGCTTCCTCCTCCTCCTCCTCCTCCTCATCCAATGAGGCAATGATATCTGAGAGTGCTTCTCCAGTGCTGGTTGATTATAGAGCCCATCAGGACCTGTTCAAAGAGGGTGGCATCTGCCTTAAATATCCAGATAGAAGAGGTTCAGGAGAAATTTCAGGCTAGTATACCTCCTACCTTCAGTGGGATCCTCTTGAGTGGCTTTCCCAGTCAATGCAGCTATTCTGGGGCCCATTGAAATGTAGTGGCCGACCCATCTTCCCTCCCACCTACAGCAAAAAGGGCAGAAAGAAGGTATTATGCCCCCTCATAGGGTTTTGAACATATTTTACAACCAACCTCCCTAGAGTCTCTAGTAATCTCGGCTGCCAATAAGAGAGAGTGACAGGGTCATCAAGCATCTACACTAAAAGGGAAAGAGGCAAAGAAGCTAGATCTCTTTGGCAGAAAGCTTTATTCCGCTCATAACTGCTATCAGACACTGCTGTCATGTTATGATTTTAGCCTTTAGGATAATGTATTAAAGTTCAAAGATAAGTTGTCAGAGGTGGTGAGACAGGAGATTATCACAATGATGGATGAGGATAAATTGGTGACCAGGCCAGTTTGGATGCTGGGGATTTGGCAGCTTGGGCCATAATGATGCATAGTGTGTTCCTGGCTTCAGTGATCTGGTCTCCATCAAGAGGTCAAACTGGCCATACAGGACCTGCCCTTTGAGGGGCCATTGCTTTTTTTTTATGTGCGAACAGATGACAAGCTACATAACCTTGATGACTCAAGGGTGATGCTCAAGTCTTTGGTCACTTATATACCTGCCACAAAGATGAAGCAGTTTCATCCACACCAGCCTCACTGGTATCTGCTTTCATGCCTTGCAACAAAGGACCTAACTAGAAGAAAGGCAGAATTTACAGGAAAAGACCACTGCAGCTACCAGCTCATCAGGGCAGCCTAAGAGTTCCAAGAAAGCACTTTGATGCATTAGTTGAGGATAGCATACCAGTTCCCAGAGTGCTGTCCTGCTTTTTGCCAGCTGTCTGTTTCACTACCTAAGTTCTTGGTTCTGCATCACTGTAGACCAATGGGTCTTAAGCACGGCAACATATCAGAACTACAGGAAATTCTTCAGATTTGTGGTCAAGAAATCCCACTACCAGTTTACTTTGGATTGTCTGCAGCGCCTCCTGTATTCACACAATGCATGGCAGTAGTGGCAGCCTTCCTGAGAAGTCAATTCACATGGTTCCTTATCTGGATTACTGGTTGCTAAGGAGTCAGTCCCAGGCTCAGGTACTGTCTAAGGTGATTCTCATCCAATCCACCTGTGATGTACTAGGTGAAGTCACACACACAGAGAAGCCAGTACTGTCATCTGTACAAAAGATAAAGTAAATAAGGGCACTCTTGTACTCTATGAAAGCTAAGGCCTTCATTCCACAGCTAGGATGCCAAATGATGCTGGATATTGCTTTGTATCTGAAGGCCCATTCTATTATGACAGTTCAAAGTTTCCTCAGGCTTCTAGGACATGGCCTCATGCACTTATGTAATTTGACATGACCAGGCTTCATTTTAGGAAACTACAAGGGTGGTTAGCATTGGTATACTTACTGATCTGCCATGCTGTAGACTGGCTAGTTTGGATTCCCAAAAAGTCTTGACCTCTCTAGATTAGTGGACAGACCCTCCAAATGTTTGTGTGAGAGTTCTGTTTGCTCCTCCTCAATCAGCTTTCACCTTAGTCACAGACACTTCTGCCCTGGATTGGGGGGCTCACCTTAGGTCCCCACAGACTCAAGGTTTAAGGCCTGCCCATGATTTGACTCTACATATAAATATCAGAATTGAGGACCATCTGTGTAGCTTGTTTGGCCTTCCTTTCCCGTGTCTGGAGTGGTTCATGACTATGAGTGCCTACCTCATGGCAGACTGTCAAAAACATGGCAGATACCCCTGTGATACTCTGTACCTCAAAGTAGCACCTGGGAACTCCCATATTTACTAACGTCATATAACTATGATATGTTATGTACGAAGTATGGCTTGTTAGATTGTATGTTACTGAAATATGGTGTGAGGTTGGGAACCCACAACCAGCCTTTCAGTTACAACAAAGGTGTAGTCCTCAATAGCCAGATGGTATTAATGGCTCATCAACACACAATCCACTATCCTAGAGACTTCTCGGAGAAGGCACATATGCTATGGCGGTGAACCAACCCACATCACATGCAAAGATTTTTCCAGCAAGCTGGAAGAAAGTATAAAAGAGAGATAATGACATCATCACTTGGCTTCTCTCTCCTCCTGCCCCATCTCAACACCTGATAGTCCTGTCACTGCTCCTGCATTATCTCCTCATCTCATGTCTCCCTGCTTGTCCAGCCTAGCCCTGTTCTCCCTCCTCAGTCCGTGGAGAAGCAGCTGTCAGCATGGGAGCAACAGCCTAAGAAACTGGGGAAAAGATGCAGGGACTAGCATGGAGTCAGTGGGACATATTTAAAAGAGGGCGTGGACGTAGGGTCGCATTGATGTGTGGGATTTCTAGGTCACAAAGCTGAAGCCCTCAACATTTTCCAGTGCACTCCTCTGATTCCTTCCTTTCTATCTCATGCTTCCCTGCAGAACTCCAATGCTCCCCTGGTGTTGTCAACTACTCAGACTTCCCCTTATCATCACTGCTTTTACATTGCTTCAACTTCTCCAGCATACATTCTATCATGCCTGTTGTCCTGACTACTACCACATCCACTATTACTCTGAGCCTCCCCCTCTTCCCCCACACCAGTTCTCTTCCTCCTTTATATCTGATGCAGTCATTGCAAGGTGCTGGGGCTGTGAAGAATGCATAAACCAGATGGAGTCTGGAAGAGGAGGAGAGTAGAAATATGGAGTCCTAACCATACATCTGGGCCTATGTATTTGGAAGGGGCTCCACACATCCATCTGCAGCATAGGAAACTCAGAGAGGTGTGAAGTGGCCCATTCATCTCAAAGAGAAGGTCTCACCCAAATGAGGTCACCCAGCTGAAATGAATACAGCTTGAAACATTTAAACAGTGACTGGCTCATCCTTAAATATAGCAGAGCAACAGCAAGAAAGTGTGTCCATCCTGTGCTACCAACATCCTTACTCTTCTATGAAATTAAATGCAGTTTCTTTCACAAAGGGCTCTTTCAGGAAAAGGATTGATAACTTAGACTGATCATTCAAGTACTTGCCCACATGCTTAATTTTACACATTGGCTTTGGAGAGGCTATTCATGTCTTAAAGTTAAGCATGTGAGCAAGTGTTTGACAGATAGGTCTGTTTAGATAACTTCATGTTCAACAAAGAATCTACAGTTTTCCTTAGGTCAACTTTCATATAGTGAAATCATAATTTAGAGACCCCAAGTTTTTATTTTGGAACATATGGTTCTATCTGTTTTTATCTGTTGCCTGAGACAGGATGAGTTATCTTCTGTACTCTGTACTCTCATGTCAGTTCTGTGCCATATAAACAAACTACAGAAAAAGCTAAGCATCTTATGAAAAATCAACACATTGCACGATCTGTTTTTTCCTTCCCCATTAATGAAACAGCAGTTGAGAGACCAGTCTAGAAACTTTGTGTAGTGTAACCTCTTTTTCGGCAAGTAACACTGCTCTACAGCCAAAATGCTTCTGAAATAAATGTAGTCCAACTTTACTAATTCTGGGTCACTGAGAACGAAAATGATGCTTAAAATTGTTAATTGGCTCTAGTTTTCAAGATATGCTATTGGGTCAGTATATATGACCCTTGACTTGGGAATGGCGGAGGATAAGTGAGTTATAAAGGGAAGGGATCTCAATTTAAACCAGAAATGACTAAAATACATCTTTGACTGGATCTATGAATAAATCTATGACTGGGTTTGGACAGTACTTGCTTTTTAGGCAAAACAATGAATGATGCAATCTGAAGCTGGTATTGCCTCATACATGATATGAATTGCATCATGTTATTCCTAGAAGTCATGGATGATGCAATCATAACTAAGCTTACATCACTGGTGAACAAATTACCCTATATCAGCTCTAGAAATCATGCAGTGTCATGCTCTCTTCTTTGTCAGTGTTTGATTTTGCGAAGGGACACATTTCTGTTTAGCCAAAGTGAGCAGAGATGCCTGGTACTTGTGTGAACAGTGCAGATAACTTCTGCTATGTTTGTGGTGAAGTGACTTTTGCATCACAAAAGCGCAGTATAACCACTCTGGTTAAGAAAGCCTATCACCTTTATTTTGGCTGCAAAATTGGAGATCAGGACAAGAGGTGGGCCCCACACATATGCTGCAACACTTGTGCAACAAATCTTGACCAGTGGTTGAACAGGAAAAGGAAATCTATGCCTTTTGCAGTGCCAATGATTTGGAGAGAGCCAACAGATCATACCAGCAATTATTACTTCTGCATGGTGCCTCCAGTTGGGAAAGGTGTGTCAAAGAAGAAAAAGTGGACTGTGCATTATCCAAACATTCCATCCCCTGTACACCCAGTACCCCACGGAGAAGGACTGCTGGTTCCTGATGCACCAGAATCATTCTCACTTGAATCAGACGAGGAAGAGGAAGAGGATGAAACTTCTGGTCCTGAACCATCAATGTCACAGGACCCACATTTTCTCCCATCCTCCTCCTCTGAAGCACACCTCATAACACAAGGTGAACTGAATGACCTTGTCAGGGATTTGGAACTACCCAAGAGTAAAGCAGAGCTGTTGGGCTCCAGACTACAGCAGTGGAATCTCCTGGCAGGCTATCAGTGCAAATGGAGCCCCTCAATGCTTGCAGACTATTGCTGAACAGTGACAAGAGATGCTCCATTTAATGAATACAAGAGACAAGCCAAGAAGCGCCGAATAGACACTGAATAGGACTAAACTATGTACATAATAGTTTTTTTGCCTTTTGTTTCATAATAAATTTTATTTATATAACCTTTTTGCTGATTTTTAAAATGTTACATAAACAGGACAGGTGAAATATTATCATGTAAAGCAACCATAAACACATGAAAAGACCTAGGTTTACAATTTATGATTAAAACTCTACTATCTACACAATATACATAGACATAAAATGTAAAAACTTAAATATCTTAGAAACAGTAGCCAATCAGTTGTTTTAATTGTCATATTTGAATTCAGCACATCAAAATACATAATAAATATCACATTTTATCTCTGAAGCAGACGACTTCTCAAAAATTGTAGACCAGTGTATTTGTACTTATTGTTTTTGTTGTATTTGGTTCTAATCTCGCAGACTCACATCTGCCTAATTTCACTACTATATCTATCCCATTGAATTTAATGAGACTACTCATTGTAGTGAAGTTGAACCCATGCTTAAGCATTTGGAGGACCAGGGCCTTAGTGTTTCAAGGTACTAGACAGGAAAGGGGCCCACTAGAGCTGGATGCTGATGATAAATGACAATTCCTGCCCTGAAGATTATTCAATCTAAGGCCCTGCTCCTTCAATTACAGGGGCACAGAACACATTGTCCTCTCACACTGTAATTTGCAGCATCATGGTTTAAAAAGACAAAAACAGACTAAGGCACTGTCTACACCACAAACTTGGGCAGACCCAAGTAACATTGGTATACAGCTGCCCACGTTAGTATAATGCTTGCGTGTGTGCATACTTGGCTGCTTGTATCAGCACTGTGCATATGTTGAGGAAAGTGCGATGCACCATGGGTAGGTATCCCAGCATGCAATGTGCCATTGTTCAGAGTAATGCCTTTTGGAAAGTTTTCACAATGTGTTGTTAGGTAGAAATGAGCCATGCAGGGATCTGTTGGAGCTAGGATTCAAGATCCCAGCATGCAAATTTCTCCATCTCATAAAGCCATCCTTAGCCTGTAACTTTTGAATCTTTTTAAAAAATCCCACAAATGCTTGTGGCACTTTTTGTGTCTGCTATCTTTGATAGAAGCATGGAACGCACACAGCTGTTCACAGCTCTCATGAACATTGCAAATACAGGACACACAAATCTCAGTATTTGCAGACCTGCCAGAAGAACTACAACAACTGGAGACAGGATGATTTCTTCAAGGACAGATTGATAAGGGACATAGTGAAAAACAGTTCATTGTTCTTCTTTGAGTGCTTGCTCATATAGATTCCAATTAGGTGTGCGCGCGCTGCATGCACGATCGTTGGAAGATTTTTACCCTAGCAACACTCGGTGGGTCAGCTGAGGCGCCCCCTGGAATGGCGCCCTTATGGCACCGCATATATGCCCCTGCCGACCCAACGCCCCCTCAGTTCCTTTTTATCACCCGTGACGGTTGTTGGAACTGTGGAGCGTGGCATATATCATAACATTTCTTCCCAGTCTGGACCTTAGCGTCCAAAATATGGGTGTTAGCATGAAAACCTCCAAGCTTAGTTACCAGCTTGGACCTGGTACCGCTGCCACCAGCTAAGAATTATACAGTGCCTAGCTCACTGTGGTCTCCACAAAACCTTCCCTGGGGGACCCCCAGACTCAGATGCCTTGAGTCTTACAACAAAGGGAAATAACTCCCTCCCCTTGTTTCCTTGTTACTTCCTCCCAGGCTCCCCTCCCTGGACGACCCTAGGAGATTCCCTGCTTCCAGTCCTGGAAACACAAGTACCGAGAGATCTAATCTCTTCCCCTCACCCATAGGGTATGCAAAGTCAGGCTTAGTAAATCTAATACAAAGAGATTTAGATTTTCCCCTTGACTTCTTCCTCCCACCAATTCCCTGGTGAGCTGCAGACTCAATTCCCTGGAGTCCCCACTAAAGAAAAACTCCAGCAGGTCTTAAAAAGAAAGCTTTATATAAAAAGAAAGAAAAAAGGACATTAAAATAGGCTCTGTATCAAGTTGACTATATACAGGGTCAATTGCTTAAAAGAAAAATGAATAAACAGCCTTATCCAAAAAGAATACAATTTAAAACATTCCAGCAACTACACACATGTAAATACAAAAGAAAACAATATAAACCTATTGTCTTACTATCCTTGTACTTACAACTTGGAAACAGAAGATTAGAAAGCCAGGAGATAAAAAAATCACTCTCAGAGCCGAGAGGGCACAGACACAAGACAAAGAACAAAGAACACACACCCAAAACTTCCCTCCACCCAGATTTGAAAAAGTCTCGTTTCCGGATTGGTCCTCTGGTCAGGTGTTTCAGGTTACTGTTGTTACCCCTTTACAGGTAAAAGAACATTAACCCTTAGCTATCTGTTTATAACACACCGCATATATGCCCCTGCCGACCCAACGCCCCCTCAGTTCCTTTTTATCACCCGTGACGGTTGTTGGAACTGTGGAGCGTGGCATAGCTGATCTCTACCTCCCTAGCTTTACTCATTGTACTGGAGATAGTTGTTTAGTGTAGTTGTTAATAGTTTAGCAGTTATAGTTTAGTTAATAGTAAGTTTGTATATAGTGTAGATAGTATTTGGAGGGAACTGGGTTCACCCCCTTCTCTCCTCCCTGGTACCAGGGTCCATGCCCAGGTCCCCAGGTTTCAAACCTTGCTCAGCTTGTCTCAAGTCGATGCCTATGGGAGACCCCCATGACTCCTGCTTGAAGTGCCTGGGGGAATCCCATCAACCAGATAAGTGTCACATTTGCAAGGCTTTCAAGACTCGAACAAAAAAGGAGTGGGACTTTCATTTAAAACAGCTCCTAATGGAAGTGGCACTTAGCCTGGCGCCTTCGGTATTGTGCGCAGACAAGATGCCATCGGTTCGAAGCGCACCTCTGGCACTGGAACAACCTGGCACCCCCAAAGACTCTCGCCACTGGACGTATCTAGCACTGGTACAGTCGTGACATCGTTCGCTGTCTCCGAAGCCCAAAAAGCAGCACAAACCACCTGTTGCTTCTGTACAATTGCAGACACTGCCTGTGGCCCCATTGCAGCAACAGCCCAGACCGGACTGTCCCACTAAGGCTCCAACTCCGGCACTGCCGACTTCAGCACTGTCGATTCCGGCGCCACAAGGGCCGTTGAGTCCGGTGCACACAAGCTCCCCGGTGCGCACCGTGGTTGAGCTCTGCCTGCCATCTACTCTGGAGACCTTCTCCACCGCTCGCAACCTGATTGCGCTGATGGAGACTGGATGCGGACTGTCCAATCTATAGGCAAACCTGCCTTCATGCGACCCTCCTCGCAGAGTGAGACAGCTCAGCACCTATCTCAATCCCAGTCCAGGTCGCAGTCCCGATCCCGCTGATGGTCTTGGATCCGGCACCGCTCGCAGTCCCGGCACCGATCTCCATCTCGGCGCTGGTCAAACTCACGGTGCCTCTCCACTTCACTCAGGTCTCCCTCCTGGTACGATTGGTACCGATCCCAGTCCTGGCATTGGTCCTAGCACCGGTCGCCTCACAGCCGATCCTGACACCGTGGATCCTCGTCGAGATCTAGATCAGCCTCCTGGCACTGTCATGACCGTCAGTCCCAATCCCGATACCGCTGAAGGTCCCAGGACCGGTCTCCAGCTCCCAGGCGCAAACTGACAGAGCGGGATGGTGCAACGCCACATGGGCATGTGGCCCCTCCTTGGCCTTCACGACCAAATTCATCGTCATCCCAAGTGGGGAGTGGCTACCATATCCAAGGCCATGATGCTGATGGTGCTAGCCAGGGGCAATATGAAGGACGGGATCCTGATCAGGGACACCCACAATGGTCCTTCTGGACTCCTTGGGCATACTACCAAGCCCAAGGTGCCCCCTCAGGCGCTTCTCAATCTGACCATTTGGAGCATCGGATGCCTGAGGCCACTGTGAGCCGTCCTGCCTCAGTAGACTCGGAGATGACTGTCCTGCCACCAGATCAGGCCCATGCCACCACCGTAGTGGACCTAGGGCAGCAGGACTCTCCTCAAGTAGAGCTTCCCCACGATCTGCTTGTCCTGGGGCTATCCTCTTCCTCCTCCCCTGATGAGGCAGTGGCAGACACATCCTCCTCTGGCCCACGGCCTATAGATCTTTGTGCACACCAGGGTCTCCTGCACAGCGTAGCACAAAACATGAACCTACAGGTGGAGGAAGTGATAGAAGTGGAAGATCTGGTGGTGGACATTTTATCTGCTGATGCCCCCACATAAGTTACCCTACCCTTCATTAGAACCATCCAGGCTAATGCTGATACAATCTGGCAGTCCCCAGTGCCTATTCTTCCCATGGCCAGAGGGGTGGAGAGGAAATACATGGTGCCCTCAAAGGGCTATGAATATCTGTATGTTCACCCTCACCCTTGCTCCCTTGTGGTGCAGTTGGTGAACGAGAGAGAGTGACATGGCCAGCAAGCACCCGCCCCTAAGTCCAAGGATGCTAGGCTCCTGGATTTATTTGGTCGCAAGATTTATTCCACTGGGGATCTACAGCTCAGGGTAGCTAACCAGCAGGCGCTCCTGACCCATTATAACTATAACACCTGGACCTTGATGGGGAAGTTCAAGGAGTTGGTCCCCTAGCAGTCCAGACAGGAGTTTGCAGCCTTGCACGAGAAGGGCAAGAAAGTGGTGAGGACATCCCTTCAGGCATCTTTAGATGCGGCGGACTCAGCAGCTAGAATTCTAGCCTCTGATGTGTCTATGCGCCGCATCTCATGGCTAGAAGTGTCCGGCCTTCCATTGGAGCTGCAGCAGACCATTCAAGACCTGCCCTTTGATGGCCAAGGGCTGTTCTCTGATAAAACTGACCCCAGACTTCAGAGCTTGAAGGACAACCAGGCCATCATGTGATCACTGGGCATGCATACCCTGGTGATGCAGCACAGACCCTCCGGCCCCAGTCTCAGCGCACCTACCCTAACCCTCGACCACGGCAAGACTTCACCAGAAGGCGTGGCTGTGGTAATCAGAGGAGACAATCTGGTCCTCTAGCAGGCCAGAATCAGGGCCCTCCAAAGCCATCGGCAGGGCCCAAACAAAACTTTTAAAGGTGCGCTTGAGGACGGAGCACCAGTCTCCTTACCAGATCCTTTCCCGCCTTTCTTCAACCGCCTCTCTTATTTCCTCCCTGCATGGTAAATGGAAAGGATACTGGCATTGCTTACTTACAAGATTGGATCCCAGTGAGAAAAAAATCCTTATGGTTATTTCTGCTTGTTGTGTCCTGATTACTATCTGTGAGGCAAAGGTTGCCACCAGGGTGAGAGCAGAGGTGGAGTGACTGTCTGCTGAGTTTGAACATCCAGACACAAGGACCATTACAAGAGCTCAGTTGGGAGCTATGCAGTTGCAGGAGGCTTTGAAAGAGCATTTTAGCAGTCAGCCACATGTTCTGTGCTGAAGTGTGTTCTGGGCTTGAAGGTTTGAGAGCTGTTGAGAATTGTATTGTGCTTGGTGTACACTTATAAATATCACACTGTCTCTTACTGAACCTACAAATTAAGTGGTTCTTGCTGTACATTTATACATATGATGGTGTTTTCTTCAACCTATAGATCTATGATGTTGTATGCTTACCAGTACTGGGTGCTTTGAGTACCATGTGTTGTGAACTACTAAGATGTGGGTTTTTTTTAAAGAAACTTATTGAGTGACAAAAACAGTTCAATATAATCCAACGTGCAAATAAAAAAGACAATAAAGTCCAAACTTCTAACATAAATTAACAGAACAGAATTTTAAAATTAGAATGGCAACAACCATTTTTGTCCATTTCAGTGCACAAAATGCAGTCCATTTTGGCTACATGTACACCAGCCATGGCTCTCATAGGTCAGTGTACGTGAAGCTGGTGGTTATCCTTACTGTCCCCTGGCGTGGAAGAGTAGGGATGTGGCCCCTGGTGCCATGTGGAAGGTTGGGGGATGTTCAGAGCTGTTATAATTGAGTTCTCCAGGGACTGTAAAGGATGTCTTGTTAAATTGGGGTTGGGCTGGGTACCATCTTTACATATAAATATTGTAAGAGAAAATTAATGCACACACTTACCTCAAGTTCCTTCCTATTTGCTGGGCTTGTCCATGTTAGGCTGGAGGGACTAGCTAGACTGCATTGGAGTTCAAACAGCTCCTGGCTTGTGACATAGCTGGATCCCCCAATCACATTTTCCACTTCCTCCTCCTCCTTGCTGTTCACGGCAGGGGTCTCTGTCTTGAGCACCTCAGTAGTCTTCAGGGTGCTATTGGGTTCTCTGCTAAGTTTGGCATGGAACTTGTAAAAGCAGCAGGTCTGTGAATCAGCACCAGATTGATTGTTGGCCTCCCTGGCTTTGTGGTACACCTGCCACAGTTCCTTCACTTTCATGTGCCACTGCTTCTGATCTCTGCTGTACTATATTCATCTGCATCCCCCATGCAATCTTTTCATAGATGTTCATCTTTGTGTGGCTAGTTCATAGCTGTGCTTGCAGTCTCTTCTCCCCACAGGCTCTGGAGATCCAATACCTCCCATCTGCTCCAGGCAGGGGTGCAGCTAGAGTGTGGAACTGGCATGGTTGGTAGGGCAACTGTACACAGCAAGGGAGAACTACTAGATGGGCTTGCGAAGCTGGGTAATCAGGAAATAACATTTAAAAAATTCATAGGGTGTTTTAAGGGGGAATGTGTGGTTTTTGGTGTCCTTGACCCCAGGGCAGTGGAGTTCAGGGAATGGGGCATTGTGGAACTACAGCTGGAAGACTCAGTACGTTAACCATGGCTCAGCACCAATCAGAAAGGTGGTTTTACTGCATCAGGGGCTTATGTTGGCTGGAGATAAATTTGAGCATAGACACATGCACAAATAGGTTGATGCAAGGCAATTTATGTGGACCTAACATTGTAGTATGGACCAGACCTAAGGAAAGGAGAATGGGATATAAGATAGACACAAAGTGATGATAGGCACATGCCTTGTTAATTTCAGTGTTTTTTAAAGTTATCCTATGCTTTGCCTTTGTCTAATTTTATGTTATTTTAATCATTGCCTTTATTTCTATATTTTTTTCTTTTTAACACTAGTCTGTCTGAATTTCCTGCATATCAGACAGTCTTCACAGTCAGGCATTCCACATCTGTGTGGCTGCTGGGGACAGACCAGATCTTTGCTGTGAGTCTGGACCTGGGGCTGCCCTTTGGGAAGAATTCCCCAGAATTCTTTGCCTCCAAGTGGTACACACAACAGACTCTAGATCTCCCTTTGTCACTGAGCATTCTAAGAATTTTAAAAAGATTTTTTAACTAAATTTCTATCCATTTCTTCATTGCTTTTTGGTTTTTCTCCTCCAAAATCATTAAACTAATCTTAAAAAAAGATAGTTTGGCTTTCTGAGGAGGGTTTGAAGGACAGCACCTCTCCTCCTCCCTCACTGAAACAGGCTGCAGAAAACCAGCTCCCAGCTGGTGGCTGAGTGAGGTCCATGCTGACATTGTTGAGCAGGCGCCAGTGAAACCTGGCTTCCTGCTGATGTGTGGACAAGGTCCATGCCAATACAGTTAAAAGGCCACATGGATGCTCCCTTCACTGAGACCAGGCCAAACTCAGTGGCAAGAAGCTGAATATAGGTTTTTCAAAAACCCTCACCCCACCCTCAGGCAAGAGACTCCAATTCCCAAAACTTGCAGACATAAACATGCAGGCATAAAAGGCAGTCGCCCCCACACCCCTCAGTTCCTTCCTACCGTCAATGACAGTTGTTGAAGCTCCCATTCTTGCCTGTGCAAGTCCCTTCTTCTCTTCTTGTAAATAAATTAGTAGTACCCATTACTGTTTAAACACTGTGTAGTTTAATTAGTGTAGCATAATTGGAGTAGCTTAGCTTAATAAAAAAAATTGTTTGTCACTGGTTCTCAATTTGGCTACCAATACTGAACTTTACAGTGCCCTCTGAGCTTCATGCTCTGCCACTTTTGTGGCAAACCAATGCCAATTAGTGACCTGCATCCCAGCTGCCTTAAGTGATTGGGGGAGGCTCATGTGAGTTACAGATGCAGCATCTGTAGGGGGTAAGCCCCAATTCAAAAAGGACAGGGCAGTCAGGCTGAAGTACCTGCTGTTTGCTCCACTCTCCATCAGAACCGTCCACCTCTGTGTGGATGCCAACCACCTCGGCATTAGTCAGCAGTGCTCCTCTGGCTTTGCCAGAACCAAGAGGTATATCAGTGTCACCGATGCCAAAGAACAGGTCAGACTCAGTACTGGGTACATCAAGACCAGAGACAAGAGGCCGATCTTTCTTGACTAGGGACTCATGGATGTGCTGGAGCACACTTGAAAACAGGGGAGTTGGTTGACTTCAGAGCCCAGTACAGGCCTATTGAGATAGACTCCTAAAGTACCATCATCGTCACCCCAGGCTCTAGTGCCACAGAACCACAATGCTTTCCAAGTATTGTCTACTCCTGAAGTGTCTGTAGCTGTGAGAGAGTTGTTGAACCTCCAAGTGCCACCTTCACTGGCAATTTAAGAGGTACCCAAGACAGGATGGACTTCTGTGGCGATCCGAAGGCTGAGTGCATCAAAAACAGACCAGATAATTCCTATGCTGGACAACATCTGTAACCTGGAATGACCTCTTATCAGCCAGTCGTCCAGGTAAACGATGACATGGACTCCTGACTTCTGAAGGAACACTATTACTACAACCACACACTTCATGAATACATGAGAGGCAGCTGGCAGAACAAAGGCCAGTACTATGAACTGATAGTGGGAACCAATGATGGTGAAACTTAGATATTTTCTGTGGCTTTGATGAATAACCATGTGGAAGTATGTGTCCTTTAATTTGAGGCAAGCATACAGTTCCCTGGCTCCTCAAAAGGAACAATGGAAGCTACAGTGACCATCCAGAATTTCAGTTCTTTAGGAACTTGTTTTACTGGTTCAGATCTAAAATGGGCTTGAGACCCCTTTTTGCTTTTGGAATCAGGAAGTATTGGGAATAAAACCCTGAGTAACTATAGCTCCTACAAGAAACAGCAATTGTATGGATAAAGTCTTACTGCCACCAACAAGGTTTTAGATATAAATGACTTATGCTTTCACTATGGTAAGAAGGTGTTTGAGACTGCTAGGGTTCATGGCAGTGTGCGCTTATGTAGTCCAATATGCACCTATGTAGTCCAATATGTTTCAGAGAGCTACAGGGCTGGTTGACTGAGTTGTATTCTCTGAGAAAGCACCATATGGACACGATAGTTCACATCCCAAATTGAATCTGATCCTCCCTAGATTTATGGACAGATCATACCAATGTTTGCAAGGGAGTTGCCTTTGCCCTGCCCCAGCAATCACTCATCTTAGTCATGGATGCCTGGATCTGGGTCAGGGGGCTCACTTGGCTCTCCTACAGATGCCAAGTCTCAGGTCTGCTCAAGATCTGTCTGTATATAAATGTCAGGGAGTTGCGAACTATCCAGTTACCTTGCATGGTGTTACTTCCACACATCAAAGGGAGGAGTTTTTTTGGTCTGACCAACATTACAATCGCCAAGTTTTATGTAAACAAACAAGGAGGAGCCCAATCTTTGCTGCTGTGAGGAAGTGATTCTACTTTGGGACTTCTGCATTGCCAGTTCTGTACTCCTGAATGTGGATTACCTTCCTGGGATCCCCAGTATGCTGGCAGATTTCCTGAGCAGGCTCTTGATCAATCACTACAAGTAGTCAATTCACCCAAACATAGCAAGGTCCATTTTTCAGTTCCTGGGAACTCCCCAAGTGGATCTATTTGCAACAGAAGATGTGTGTTTTGCTCCTGAGTGGGTCACAGCCTGGATCGTTGACTGACACTTTTCTACTGCTCTGGTCAAACAGATTCCTGTATGTTTTCCTTCTCATTTCTCTTCTCTCTGAAGCTCTGTACAAAGTAAAGCAGGACAAAACTCATCTCATACTCATTGCCCTGGCATGGCCCTGTCAACACTAATTTTCAGAGCTGTTAGACCTATCAGTCACTCCCCCATTGCCACACCTGTTACACACAAACTTGATTTTGCAGAGTCATGGCCACTTCCTCCATCCCAATCTACAGACCCTTCACCTGATGATCTGGAGGCTTTGTGGCTAATGATCTGCGAAGGAGAGGAGTTCAGGAAGTTCTGCTAACTGATAGAAAATCATCAACTTGGAGTAGTTGGAGTAAATAGAAGAAGTTCTTCATCTGGTCCAGACAAAGGAGTTTCCCTGGTCCTCACTTCTATTCAGCACATACTGGATTATCTTCTGTCCCTAAAACATCAAGCACTCAGAGTGCACCTAATGACTATCTTGACCTTCCAGCCACCTGTTGATGACCATTCTCTTTTTTCCAATCTGCTGTCTGTAAGATTTTTAAAGGGCCTGGACAGACTAGTCTGAGCAAAGTTGGTGGGTCACTCTTTGAGCCTCTGGCAACTAGTTCCCTGTTCCACCTTTCTATAAAGGTGGCATTTTTAGTGGCATTTTGTCAGCCAGGAAAGCAGGGGAATTGAAGGCATTGGTATCAAATTCTCCATATACCGTTTTCTGCACAAAGTTATCTTCTTACCAACCTTCTTCCCAACCTTCTTCCCAAAACCTCATGGTCATAAAGATGAGGAGAGGTTTCTCTAGACGTTAGAATAACTTTTCATGTAGAACAGACTAAACCTGTTAGGACTTTGTCACAAATGTTCATTGTATTTGTGGACAGAATGAAGGACTGGCTTGTATCCACTTAAAGAATCTGGTGTTGGATATCCAGTTGTATTTGATTATGTTACCAGTTAGCTAACGTGAAGCCTCTGGATAGAATGTTGGGTCATTTAACTGGATCCCAAGCAGCCTCTGTGGCCTTTCTGGCTCACGTTCCCATATTTGACATTCGCAAAGTGAAAATCTGGTCATCATGTCGTACATTTGCCTCTCACTACATTATCTCTCAACTGTCTAGAGATGACGCTAAATTTGGACAAGTGGTCCTCCAACCCTGGTCAAATAGACTCTGAGCCTACCTCCAGTTTGGACTGCTTGTGAGTCACCTACAGTGGACTGGACATGTGCAATCACTCAAAGAAGAAACAATGATTATTAAACTTTTGTAACTGGTATCATTTGAGATGTGTTGCACATGTCTGTTCCATGACTTACCCTCCGTGCCTTCTCTACCTGAATCTTTGTGGTAGGAAGCAACAGAAAGTGGGGTGGCTCTTTATGCTTGCATGCAGTGTGTGAGACAGCAGAGGGTGTTCATGCTACTCTGACTGGTACTGCTAAGAGAAAAACTCTATGAGGGCTGTGCATGGAGCAAACATACACTTATAATGGAATGGACATGTGCAACACATTCATAGAATCATAGACTTTAAGGTCAGAAGGGACCATTATGATCATCTAGTCTGACCTCCTGCACAATGAAGGCCACAGAATCTCACCCACCCACTCCTGTATCAAACCTGTATCTGAGCCAGTAAAGTCCTCAATTCATGGTTTAAAGACTTCAAGGTGCAGAGAACCTTCCAGCAAGTGACTCATGCCCCACACTGCAGAGGAAGGTGAAACCCCCCCAGGGCTTCTGCCAATCTGCCCTGGAGGAAAATTCCTTCCTGACCCCAGATATGGCAATCAGCTAAACCCTGAGCATGTGGGCAGACTCACCAGCCAGATACCCAGGAAAGAATTCTCTGTAGTAACTCAGATCCCCACTCCATCTAACATCCCATCACAAGCCATTTGGCATATTGACTGCTAGTAGTAAAAGATGAATTAATTGCCAAAATAGGCTATCCCATTATATCATCTCCTCCATAAATTTATCAAGCTTAGTCTTGAAGCCAGATATGTCTTTTGACCCCACTACTCCCCTTGGAAGGCTGTTCCAGAACTTCACTCCTCTGATGGTTAGAAGCCTTCATCTAATTTCAAGTCTAAACTTCCTGATAGTCAGTTTATATCCATTTGTTATTGTGTCCACATTGGTACTGAGCTTAAATAATTCCTCTCCCTCCCTGGTATTTATCCCTCTGATATATTTATAGAGAGCAATCATATCTCCCCTCAGCCTTCTTTTGGTTAGGCTAAACAAGCCAAGCTCTTTGAGTCTCCTTTTATATGACAGGTTTTCCATTCCTCGGATCATCCTAGTAACCCTCTCTGTACCTGTTCCAGTTTGAATTCATCCTTCTTAAAACATGGGAGACTAGAACTTCATACAGTATTCCAGATGAGGTCTCACCAGTGTCTTGTATAATGGTCCTAACGCCTCCTTATCTCTACTGGAAATACCTCGCCTGATGCATCCCAAGACCGCATTAGCATTTTTCACAGCCATATCACATTGGTGGCTCAAAGTCATCCTGTGATCAACCAATACTCTGAGGTCCTTCTCCTCCTCTGTTATTTCCAACTGATGCCTCCTCAGCTTATAACAATAGTTCTTATTATTAATCCCTAAATGTATGACCTTGCATTTTTCAGTATTAAATTTCATCCTATTACTATTACTCCAGTTTACAAGGTCATCCAGATCTTCCTGTATGATATCCCGGTCTGTCTCTGTATTGGCAATACCTCCCAGCTTTGTGTCATCCACAAACTTTATTAGCACATTCCCACTTTTTGTGCCAAGGTTAGTAATAAAAAGATTAAATAAGATTGGTCCCAAAACCAGTCCCTGAGGAACTCCACTAGTAACCTTCCTCCAGCCTGACAATTCACCTTTCAGTATGACCCATTGTAGTCTCCCCTTTAACCAGTTCCTTATCCAGCTTTCAATTTTCATACTGATCCCCATCTGTCATAAACAGATAGCTAAGGGTTAATGTCTCTTTCACCTGAAGCACCTGACCAGAGGACCAATCAGGAAACCGGATTTTTTCAACTTTGGGTGGAGGGAATTTAGTGTCTGAGTCTTTTGTCTGTCTGCCTGCTTTCTCTGAGCTTTGGAGAAGTAGTTTCTACTTTCTAGTCTTCTGTTTCTAAGTGTAAGGACAAAGAGATCAGATAGTAAGTTATATGGTTTCTTTTCTTTGGTATTTGCATGAATATAAGTGCTGGAGTGCTTTGATTTGTATTCTTTTGAATAAGGCTGCTTATTCAATATTCTTTTAAGCAATCGACCCTGTATTGTATCATCTTAATACAGAGAGCCCATTTGTATGTATTTTTCTTTCTTTTTATATAAAGCTTTCTTTTAAGACCGGTTGGAGTTTTTCTTTACTTCAGGGAAATTGAGTCTGTACTCACCAGGGAATTGGTGGGAGGAAGAAATCGGGGAGATCTGTGTGTTGGATTTGCTAGCCTGATTTTGCATCCCCTCTGGGGGAATAGGAAAGTACTTTTTGTTTCCAGGATTGGAAACAGAGAGGGGGAATCACTCTGTTTGGATTCACAGAGCTTGTGTCTGTGTATCTCTCCAGGAGCACCTGGAGGGGGGAAGGGAAAAAGGATTATTTCCCTCGGTTTTGAGACTCAAGGGATTTGGGTCTTGGGGTCCCCAGGGAAGGTTTTTCAGGGGGACCAGAGTGCCCCAAAACACTCTAATTTTTTGGGTGGTGGCAGCAGGTACCAGGTCCAAGCTGGTAACTAAGCTTGGAGGTTTTCATGCTAACCCCCATATTTTGGACGCTAAGGTCCAAATCTGGGACTAAGGTTATGATACCATCTTTACCAATTTAGCTAATAATTCCCCTTGTGGAACTGTATCAAATGCCTTACTGAAATTGAGGTAAATTAGATCCACTGCATTTCCTTTGTCTAAAAAATCTGTTACCTTCTCAAAGAAGGAGATCAGGTTGGTTTGGCATGATCTACCTTCTGTAAAACCATGTTGTATATTGTCCCAATTACCATTGACCTCAATGTCTTTGACTGCTTTTTCCTTCGAATTTTTTCTCAAGACCTTGCATACTACAGATGTCAAACTGACAGGCCTGTAGTTGCCCAGATCACATTTTTCCCCTTTCTTAAAGATAGGAACTATGTTATCAAATCACTAGTCATACAGTACGACCCCTGAGTTTAGTGTAGACGTGATAAATCGATCCCCGATCACTCTCCTGTCAACTGCTGAACTTCAGCTCAGCGAGAGGCGGAAGCAAAGTCGATGGGGGAGCGGCGGCCATCGATCCCGTGCCACAAGGATGCAAAGTAAGTGATTCTAAGTCGATCTAAGATTCTCGTAGCTGAAGTTGTGTATCTTAGGTCAATTCTCACCCACCCCCACCCCAGTGTAGACCAGGCCTATAACAGGCACTTCAGGCTGGGCCCTCATCTGGGAGTTCACTCATTGTCCCACGGAATTTTTCCCAAAGTTAATTAAAATAAATCAACACTATCAACAAGACCTTCATAACATCAGATGATGAAAGATGCAATAGTCCATCTCTTACACTTTGGAATGATCAAACCAGTTCCTTGATAGATAAATATTTTGGAAAAAGGACAAGATTATTTATAGTAAAGAGAAGAATAATCACATGAAACCCATTTTAGACCTTGGGTCTCTGAACAAGTCCATAAGCAGATCAATATTCGATGTGGAAATACTGAAATCCATCATTACAGTATTATCTTTCCAAAACTTCTGCTGTAGATCTGCAAAAAATATGATCAGGGACTGTCATCCAGAGATAATTCAGCTTCTGCTACAGAAATATTTTCAATACAGAGTATTCCCACTTGGAATTGTAACTTCAAAGTGAGTGTTCACAAATGATATATCTGTCCTTTCTTCAAGTAAACAGGATACCCATCTGCCCTTGCCTGGCAACCTTCTTACCTTCTAACACAGCTCAGCAGCCATTGCTAAAAGACTTCAGAATTATAGCTTCAAGGAAATAAGAGGAAGTGTCAATTATAGCACTCACATAACTCTGGTATCTAAGTTATCATTCAAGACATCTTTATTTCAGAAGAGTGACAGAAGAAGATAGCTAGTATCAGAGGGGTAGTTGTGTTAGTCTGGATCTGTAAAAGCAGCAAAGAATCCTGTGGCACCTTATAGACTAACAGACGTTTTGGAGCATGAGCTTTCGTGGGTGAATACCCACTTCATCAGATGCATCAGAAGAAGATAGCATTTGGTTTGCCAGATATTAAGTAATCAGTACAGATACCAGACTCCATGTAGGGGGAAAATATATAGACTCAGGGAGAAGGGGCATACAGCCCAAGGAAGAAAAGCGGTGTGTAGTCTATCTACTGCTTGTTTGGATCAACAAACTCACTTCTCCAATTCCAGCAGATGATTCTTTAGAAACATGTTGGGTATATATAACGATTAAGAAGGCAGATAACTTTCAGTATTGTTTAGCAAGATAGCTTTGTTCATATCTTGGGCAGAAATTCTCGTCTATTCTTCAGGATTCTATACCAAGAAGGAAAATCAAGGTCAGCTGGTTCAGCAGGACACACTTGAAACCGAGGGAATCCAGTCTAGAGCGGTTAGTCTTTCAGCGCATCACAGGCCAGGATGGAAGCCTATTGATTAACTTATTTGCATCCAAATCCATGTGGAAAACCAAGAGGTATTATGGGAGGGAAAGGCACTCGAAAGCAGAGGCTTTGGTCCCTTTATCTCAGAAGTGTGCTAAAAGGTTCTCTTTGTGTCTTTGGCCCCCTAGCCACTGAGACTAAAGATGGTAAAGAAAATTTTAAAAATGGGCCACAGTGATTATAATCACCTTATCATTAGCCCTCAGGTCTTGGTTCTCAGCCCAGAGTTAAACTGGAATCTGCTCTCTAACTCTGAACACACATGCAAATGCAAAACATAATGCAACAGCCACCTATCCTGGACCATAATCCAGTGCTGTGTATCCCATCAGTGGGGAAGCTGAAAGGAGGATCAGCCACTTGTTCTAAAAAGGTGATAAACCACCATCTAACTTCTTGAAGAAAATTAAAAAATGATGTCTATGTATTTATAAAAAAACTTGCCTTTTTAAAATTTAATGTCACTCTTTACTGTTTTTATATTTTTTATTTTTAAATTGCTTAAAACTTTTGCCCTTTAAATTTTTGCATCTTGGTTATGTTTTGTTACTCTGACTCCCTTTGTGATTGAGATGATCCTCTGGTGATAATATTTCTAAAAGATAACTACTGAGCATGTGCTTTAATCACTTCTCAGAGTTAAATGTTTTGGTGTTTGTAACTGCAGTTGCTTAAATATCTATACATATTTTCTTTCCATTGGGCAACCCATAGGCAGCAAAATGGCACACTTAGAGACAAAAAAACTCCTGCCAGAAAGACAACTATTAAGTAGTAAAAGTGCACAGCTGGACCATACTCTTTCAGCACTCCTGCCTCAAGACCAAAACACTAGTAAGTAAAGAGTTTATAATTTGTTAAATTTATTTAGTTGATTTTCTGTTTTCACTTCTTCTGGTCACACCATAGAAAATGAAGAAATACTATAGCTGTGTGACCATATGGTGTTTGGCAGGTTTCTCTCTTTGGGAGAGAAAGGGGGACTAAGTGCTACTGGACTAAGAGAAAGTGGGAGGTAATAGGTTCCTAAAGTAGCTACTATGTAATCACAACTTGAAAGTTTTCTATCCTTTCACTGAATGTTGGATTGTTCCAAAATATTTCTCTCCAGATAGATAATAGATGCAGTTTGTTGCTTCTGAAAATGCTTTAAAAAAAAAAAGAGGAAATTTTAGTCTTGCAGTTATATGGTAGCAAAAACGTTTTTTAAAAAGGTCTGGATGCCTCAAAAATACAAGAGAGACAAGGTTGGTGAGGTTATATCTTTTATTGGACCAACTTCAGTTAGTGAAAAGAGAAGCTTTCAGACTTATACAGAGCTCTTCTTCAGGTCTGGGAAAGGTGCTCAGAGTGTCACACCTTCAACAATGAAAGCCTATAGACGACTGTACACACAAGAAACCCACCAATCACCACAGTTACCTTGTCAAATCCAGTAACCATCCCAAACACACTAAGAAATCTGTTATCTACAGCCAGCCACTTGGACATCACAGAATATGCTCTAAGGAGAAAATCTGAGATACACACCATAATACACTTAAAACAGCCTTCACCAAACAAGGTCACTCCATCAGAGAAGTACATTGCATTATGGAACAGGCCACCAAATATCCTGAGATAAGCATGTTCAATATAGAAAAAAAAATGCTCCAACTGTACACTCCTAGTTGTCACCTACCACCCCACGCTGGACTCCATATGTAATACTGTACCATTAAACAATTACAACCCATACTCAATGAGGATCCCATCTGAAATAAATCTTTTCCAAACTCCCTTTTTTGGCCTTCAAACCCCTAAACCTCTCCAAGTCATTATCAGAAACAAGCTCCACACAAGCTTGCCAACTCAAAGTGGTAGTAGACTTTGCCATAACAACAGATGCAAAACCTCCAGACATATCTCACGGCTACAATGATCAATACCCACCCCCAACACATCTTTCATGATCCTTGGGTCCAACACATGCTATCACAACATGCCGTGTATCTCATCCAGTGTACCAAATGCAGTAACTACTATATGGATGAAATGAGATAATCACTATGCTCTCAAATGAACTCACAAAGAAAAAATATAAAAGACAAACACTATTACCTATGTGTGAACACTTTTCACAAAATGATCACTCCATATCTGACCTCTGTCCTTATCCTCAAAGGAAACCTGAACAACACCTTCAAAAGACAAGCCTGGGACTTAAATTCATAACTTTGTTAGACATTAAAAATCATGGAATCAATAAACACACTAATTTATGGCTCATTACATATAACATAAAAACATTAGAATGGCCATACTGGAATTTCCAGGCTTGCCTTTGGAGCCTTTTTTTAAAAACCAGCATTACATTAGTTATTCTCTAGTCATCTGATACAGAGGCTGATTTAAGTGATAGGTTGCATATCACAGTTAATGAGTGAATACCAGCTGCTCCTGGTGACTTATCACTGTTTAATTTATCAGTTTGTTTCAAAATCTCCTCTATTGACACCTCAACCTGGGATAGTTCCTCAGATTCGTCACCTAAAAAAATGGTTTGAGTGTGCGAGTCTCCCTCACAGCCTCTGCAACAAAGACCGATGCAAAGAATTCATTTAGCTTCTCCACAAAAGCTTTGTTTTCCATTAGTGCTCCTTTAGCACCTTAATTGTTCAGTGACCTCACTGATCGTTTGGCAGGCTTCTTGCTCATTTCATCTTGAATAATCTCTTACATGGTAACTCCTTATTAGGGTTGTCAAACTATTACAAAAATTAATCGTGATTAATCGCAAGATAAAAAATAATCCTGATTAATTGCAATTTTAATCACACTGTTAAACAATAATCAAATGTCATTTATTTTAATATTTTTGGATGATTCCTACATTTTCAAATATATTGATTTCAATTACAACACAGAATAGAAAGTGTATAATACTCACTTTGTATTATTATTTTATTACAAATATTTGCACTGAAAAAAGGATAAACAAAAGTATTTTTCAATTCACCTCATACAAGTACTGTAGTGCAATCTCTTTATCGTGAAAGTGCAATTTACAAATGTAGAATTTTTTTTACATAACTGTACTCAAAAATAAATCAATGTAAAACTTTAGAGCCTACAAGTCCACCCAGTCCTTCTTGTTTAGCTAATTGCTAAGACAATGGGAGATAATGCTGCCTGCTTCTTATTTACAATGTCACCTGAAAGTGACAATGGGTGTTCACATGGTACTGTTGTAGCCAGAGTTTCAAGGTATTTACGTTCCAGATATGCTAAACATTTGTATTCCCCTTTGTGCTTTGATCACCATTCCAGAAGATCTTTCCATGCTGATGACAGGTTCTGCTCAATAATGATCCAAAGCAGTGCAGACTGACACACATTCGTTTTTATCTTTTGAGTCAGGTGCCACCAACAGAAGGTTGATTTTCTTTTTTTGTGGTTTAGGTTCTGTAGTTTCTGCATCGCAGTGTTGCTCTTTTAAGACTTCTGCCAGTATGTTTCACAACTTGTCCCTCTCAGAATTTGGAACGTACTTCAAATTCTTAAACCATAGGTTGAGTGCTGTAGCTGTCTGTAGAAATCTCACATTGGTACCTTCTTTGTGTTTTGTCAAATCTACAGTGAAAATGTTCTTAAATTGAACAACTTATGCTGGGTCATTATTCAAGACTGCCATAACACAAAACATATGATAGAATGAGGGTAAAACCACAGAGCAGGAGACATACAATTCTCTCCCAATGAGTTCAGTTATAAATTTAATTAATGCAGCATTGTTTTAATGAGCATCATCAGCATGAAAGCATGTCCTCTGGTATGATGGCCAAAGCATACAAATGTTTAGGATCTATGGCACATGAAACCTTGCAACACTGGCTACAACAGTGCCAAGCGAATGCCTGTTCTCACTTTCAGGTGAGATTGTAAATACGAAGCGGTCAGCATTATCTCCTGTAAATGTTAATAAATCTGTTTGTCTTAGCGATTGGCTGAACAAGAAGTTGGACTGGCTGGACTTGTAGGCTCTAAAGATTTACATTGTTTTGTTTTTTAGGGCAGTAATGTAACAAAAAAAATCTACATTTGTAAGTTGCACTTTCACTATAAAGAGATTGCACTATAGTACTTGTATGAGGTGAATTGAAAAACACTATATTTTTTACAGCGCATATATTGTAATAAAAATAATAATATAAAGTGAGTACTATACACTTTCCATTCTGTGTTGTAATCGAAATCAATATATTTGAAAATGTAGAAAAACATCCAAAAAGACTTAATAGAATACTAATTTAAATTTATATTGTTTAACAGTGCAATTAAAATTGTGATTATTTGTGATTTTTTTTAAATTGATTTAATTTGTTTTGAGTTCATCGCTTGAGTTAACTGCAATTAATTGACAGCCCCACTCCTTATGCCAAGCACTCTGTTCCACCTTTTATTTAGCTGTGACACTGAGTATCTTTCTCAGACCTGAAGAAGAGCTCTGTGTACGCTTGAAAGTTTGTTTCTTTCATCAACAGAAGTTGGTCCAATAAAAGATATTACTTCACCCATCTTGTCTCTCTAATATCCTGGGATAAACATAGCAAAAACAATACTGCAGATTTAAATTGTTCATATACTGGACTGTCAGAGTTTAAAACTTATCACTTCATTAGTCAAGTTTAAAATCATCTTATCTTTAAGAAAATGACATGGAACAGATAGCATTAAGAAAACGTCTCCTGCTTGCAAATCTGCCTTCAGCTTTTCCAGATATACCTCCACTGCCAAATCTACCACCACTCCAATTAAGCCTCACTGGTAAGTAGAGGATTACTAGAATAAGGCTTTATTCAGATAATGTTTTATAAGATTGTAATTTTTGGAGAAATACAACGGTGGGCTATCTTGGGGGGTTTTACTCACCCATACTCACATGTACAAAGATGGCACATAAAAACACTTGTAAAATCTAATATAACAAATAGAAAGTAATTACAAACACTGATCATTTCTCAAGCAAGTGTTAACAGTTACCCCTTTAAAACTCGAATGGTTAGCCAATGTTTGTGGACTTGAGGGTTGTTCTAGCTGGGAGTAGAAATTGATGATGGACTCTGGTAATTTCTTTGATGCAGTCTTGTTTATTTACAAGGAATGTTCAAAGTCCTGCTTCTCTGATCACAGGATGAACCAAAACCAGGAGAAAGCTTTCTTGCTTTCAGCACCAAACTCTTTCAGCCAGCTTGTTCAGGCTGTGTGTGTCTGACTTTCCATCTGCTTATCTCTCTCTTTCCTTTCCTTTTCCTGAGTGTTTCAGTGTGCATGCAGTTCCATCAATCAAAGTCTTAATGTCTGCATTTGAAATCCCTTGCCACATGTTTCAGCTTCTACTCAGTTTTCTATAGGCCTATGGTTTTGGGTACTACTGCTATTGTTTCAGCCACCTGATTACAATGGCTTCTTTACATCATTCTGAATGGAAGATAGTGGCCATACCTGACCCATAACAATGCTGCAGCTAGTGTATCTGCTCTGCTTTCTTGAATTCTTAAGGTAAAGTTTTAGTTCAAATTATGATGTAACTAGTGATCAAATATGCACTGGAATTTGTTAATTTCAGTGTTCTGGCCAAATTCCATCTCCAGGAATTTCATTCTGTTTAAATTTTCTATGAAACCTCAGTTTGATACAATATTATTTTTCACAATATGCCTGAAAATGTAGTGTAGTATTGCTGTGAAAAAGCTATTTTTTTCACTCCACAGATAGCTGCCTTTCAGTCCTTAAAAGTTCTATGTAAATGCCAGGTGGAATTAGATGGCGTCAATTTAAAAGTTACGTATGGGAAGAATAGTATAAAAGTAACTACTGGTATAATTTTCCCCTCTTTGTGTGTTATATATGTTTCAAATTTAGTGAATGATACATTGTTTACATATTTTCTTTGTGAATCATATAATAGTTATTTTGTCTCAACAGAGAATGAAATACAAGAATTATTAGACAAAAAAAGGCACCTGCTTACAAGTCAAAAATTCAATCTTGACTATCTATCACAAGCAAAGGCTCTTGCACAGATCCAGTTACAACAAAACAATGTCATTGGTAAGTGAAGAATTAACAAATTAAGGATGCACTCATATAAATGTGTAAATTCCACAGAAATGCCATAGACTCCTTTCCTGTGGAATCTACTCCTGATTAAAAACAATCTGCTGTGATGCAATCTTCTGGTAAACCAGTGTTTCTCTGGGTTCTGTAGCTTTGGCACATTAATGTCACGAGATGGCACTTGTGATGTTATTCAGACTAAGTTTATTTTAGGCTGGCACTCATGCATATTTGAATAACAGAATATAGAAATAACAAAGTCCTACAGTAGTCACTCATTTATGCTGAGATCCTCAACATATTTAGGTGCCTTCAATTGGAGTTATGTGCCTAAATATCTTTGAGAGTGAGGGCCTTACTCAAGAGTACATTGACAGGGAAATAGACCATGTTTTCTAGTGCTTTGTCCAATCCCTTTAGAAATAGGGATCCATCATTTCGTTTCAGAAAGTATTTTTGCAGTATAATAGATTTTACTTTTGTGAGAACTCTGTCCTGATTTAATCCACTCATATTGCAACAATGACTAGTGTGGTCATATTTGGTGATTGACTTAGAAAATGAGCAATATCTGGATCTTCATTTTCAATTGTTTGTCCATGTAAATTCTGTTTCTGGGAGTCTGCACCTTATAGCCACAAGATTGGATTATTTTGTCCAGCAGTTTCCATTGGGGTTGCATCTGTGCCATGTGTACCCTTGTGCAGCCCTCACCCCTGAGGGCATAAGGGAGGAATATGTCCCAAAGTTCTTTCTTATTGCCTATGGCAATGAGATGGAACTTATCACTGCCCACCTGCTACCTTGTAGCTTTTTTTCTTTCTTTAATTAATTAGTGTAGTTGGGCTAATTAATAGCATTACTTACTCCATTTTAGCACATTGGCAAAAATAAATGAATAAAATAATTAGCTGACAGAATCCCCTTGGTACCAAGGCCTCAGTTTCATTGTTGAGGCAAAGTTCTTAGGGTTGATTCTTCTTCAGGTGGTTTCAGATGTGTAATCCACTCAGGTATGTGTGTGCCCAGCACACCAAAGCCAGATAACTTTGCTTAGCAGTACCCATTGGGACAGCACCTATACCTTTTGGCCTTCATAGTGCCCTCCCCCCAATAGCAATACAAGTCCGGCATGGACCAACCTCCTTCAGCTGCTTCTTGTCCCCTGTGGCTCGAGTCACAGTGTTCAGTGTGGTCTCTCACTAATGTTCTTTATCACAGTGTTTCTGTGATTTTTTCTGTAAATAATTAAGTTTAGATATACCTTTGGATTTAATTTAGCTTAGTGTAGTTTGTAGAATCTTCCAATATGTGAGATAGAGCTGGGCCATCAAATGGCTCTCTGGTACCAATGCCTGATCAGTTAGGCTCTATACTATGACTAAGTGGGTATTCACCCACGAAAGTTCATGCTCCAATATGTCTGTTAGTCTATAAGGTGCCACAGGACTCTTTGCTACTTTTACAGATCCAGACTAACATGGCTACCCCCCTGATACTAGGCTCTATACTGTTGATTCTGTTACCACTGTGGGGCATCTGTTGAGTCCGGTATGAATGACATTGGTATTGACACTCTCAGTCTCCACACTACTGCTGTATCAGGCAGCAGTGGACTTGCTGTGCCAGTTTATTCCTGACTTACTACTTATTCAAGAACATTAGACTGTGGCGGCTTCATCTTTGGTGTCTCCGCATCTCCTAAATGTCTGACTTATATTGTCAGCACTGTTACCAGCACTGTCTAATACCCTGGGTTACGGTTGGTTTCCTGTTTGGAATTCCTGGGAGGTTCCTTGTTGTCTGAGGTACCAATTGTCCACTCAGTCAGGACTAGATCACTAGTTCTGTGGGTGGTCTCTGTGGCTGGGCCACCTGTGCTACAGACAAAGGCAGCAGGGGCTCCTTTGGGTTGGTGCATCCTGAACCCTTGATGCAGTTAAATGTGTCATGACTGGGATGCAGGCAATCTGACCTAGTGGTTAGAGGAGTTGTGAGTCAGGCCAGGTCAGATACCAGGATGTCAGAGTCTGAGACAGGACAAGAATCAGATGTCAGGAGCCAGGTAAGGTCAGGTTACCAGGAGATAAGCAGCATCAGTAGGAGCAGGTATCACAGGGGAAGAGATCCAAGGCAGGAAGAACCGAGTTGCATGTATTCCTGTTCCTGTGCTGGATTTATATGAAAGCTGTGAACCAATCAGCATTGGAACCCCTAGCATTCTGCCAATCAGATTCCAGGACTGGACTGGATTCTGGTTCTTCCTGCTCTGTTGGAGTTCATCTTCTGTTCTGGCAACTGTTAGGCAGTCCCTGAGTGGCAGGTTGAAATTTACTAACTCCTAAGAGCCTAAACGATCAGGGTTTGAGACCTGTAGTCCCTGACATCACCCTGTCCCCAAGAGGTGCCCTCAGGATGATGTGGGATTGGGCTTTTCCGGGTGATTCCAATGGCATGCTTCAACAAGGGGTGGGTGGGGGCTGTACATTTTCCGCAGGTTCCCAGATGCACCCCTCAGGACCATAGCCATCCCTGTCAATAAAATACTAGAGCCTGCCACAGTTACATTTATAGCCCAGGATTTTGTGGATCATGTATTCCTCGTTGCCCTGGACTCTATCATAGAGAGCAACATACCAGTCGTGAACATTTCAACCTCATCTCCTTAGCTTGGGGACAGGCTGCCTTGCTTCTACAGTGCTTGGGAAACCGTAACTACGAACAGATGTGTCCTAAGCATTTTGGGATTACACCATACAAGTTCTGTGCATTCTCCTACCCATTCCACTACCCTATCTCTTTTCAGGGACTTCTCTCATGAGCCATTATTTCTTCAACAGGTCCTGACTTTGTGTGCTCTGGGAGCTTTAGAGGAAGTTCTCTTCGTCACTGGGAAAGGGAATCTACTCTTGGTATTTCCTGATTCCCAAGTCCAAGGGAAGGGTGAAACCCATCCTCATTCTTTGCAATCTCAACAAACGCATCAAGTATATGAGAGTCTGCATGGTTATTCTGTCTACTATTCTTCCCACATTGACTCAGAATGACTAGCGTGTTGCTTTCAGTCTTCCCTGTGGGGATCTTCCCAGGCCACAGAAATGCCTGAGATTCTTTGTTGCCAGTCAACACTATCAGTACATAGTTCTCTCCTTTGGCCTATCAGCTCCATGTTTTTTTACCAAAAGCATGATGGTGGTAATGGCTTTTCTCAGAAAGAGGGAAATTCGTGTCTTCTCATACCAAGATGATTGGCTAATGAGAGGCAGATCAGAGGAATGAGTCTTTGGTCTTGTCCAGTTCACACTGAACATCTTTCATCAATCTGGATTGATTCTGAACAAAGCAAAGTTGACATTGACACCAACTCAAAAATTTGAGTTCATAGGTCCCTACCAGATTCTACAAATTTGCAGGCCTTTCCACCACACAAGCAATTCCAGACAATTCTGTGCCTTTGCCTGGATCTCCAATCTCACCCTTCAACAATGGTCTGTGTATGCCTGAAGTTACTGGGACATATGGCTGCATGCACGTATGTGATTCAGCATGTAAGATTGTGGTTTTGTCTGTTAAATCATGGTTGAAGTTGATCTATCGCCTGAGCTGCCAGTCATTGGACAAGCTTTCCCAAGTTCCTCCAGAAAATCTGGTCTCTCTACAATGGAGGACAGAACAGAAAAATGCATACAAGGGTGTTGCCTTTGCCTGCCCTCCTCTGTCCAGAACTGTAATCACTTATACCTGCACAATAGATTGAGGAGCAAATCTAGGAACGTTAAAGGTTCAGGGTTTGAGGTCAGAGCAGGAAGTGTCATGTCATATCAATGCCCTGGAGCTTCGAGACATTTACAATGTGTCTTGTGGCTTCTGGAATAAGATCAGGGGAGCAGTGGCTCACATACTCACCAACAGGGTTAGGGTTGCAGTTGCGATGACTGGGAGAACTTCATGATGGTTTGCTTGCCTGATGTGAAGGTTGAGGATCTGTCAAGACATCTGGATAGACTTATGTGTAGTGCTGGGGAGGTACTGGTGGTTGTGGTACATGTAAATACCAATGACACAGGGAAGGATAGGAAAGAGGTCTAAATTTAGGCTGCTAGGTAAGAGATTGAAGTCCAGGACCTCTATGGTAGCATTCTCTGAAATGCTTCCAGTTCCATGCGCAGGGCCAGTTAGACAGGAAGAACTGCAGGGTCTCAATGCGTGGATGAGATGATGGTGTAAGGAGGAGGGGTTTAGATTTACTAGGAACTGGGAAAACTTTGGGGAAAGGAGGAACCTATACAGGAAGGATGAGCTCCACTTAAACCATAATGGAACCAAATTGCTGGCACTTGAAATTAAAAAGGTCATAGAGCAGTTTTTAAACTAATGGCTGGGGGGAAGCTGACAAGTGTGGAGGAGCATGTGGTTCAGACAGAAACATCTCTTAGGAGATGATTAATGGAGATTCTCTATGTTCTAAGGAGGAGGAGAGAATGAAAGATGATAAAATACAGGTGGGATCTGATGAGAAACAGTCAAATGAGAAAGAGGTCCATTCAATTACATCATATAATGGCAGACAGCTAAAAAGTGACAAGTTTTTAAAGTACTTATTGTGATGGGGCAAGGCCAGATGGCTACAGTAAAGTACTGAGAAACAGGTATGTTAGCCCCAGGCTAAACAAATCCCTAGTACCCTGGTAACCAAATGGCAGTTGCTCCAGGTTAATCAAGGTACCTGGGGCCACTTAAGATCTTTCTAGAAGGCAGTAGAGATAACTACTTTAATTAGAACACCTGCAAGCCAATCAAGGCAAGCTAATAAGGGCACCTGGGTTTAAAAAGAAGCTCACTCCGGTCAGGCAGGAAGGAGCCAGAGGAGAAGGAGCATGTGTGAGGAGCTGGGAGCAAGAAGGCAAGGAACTGAGAGTGGGAGAGTGTACTGCTGGAGGATTGAGGAGGACAAGCATTATCAGACACCAGGAGGAAGGTCCTGTGGTGAGGATAAAGAAGGTGTTTGGAGGAGGCCATGGGGAAATAGCCCAGGGAATTTGTAGCTGTCATGCAACTGTTACTGGAGGCACTATAGACAGCTGCGATCCACAGGGCCCTGGGTTGGAACACGGAGTAGAGGGCGGGCCCGGGTTCCCCCCAAACCTCCCAACTCCTGATCAGACACAGGAGGAGCTGACCCAGACTGTGGGTTCCACAAGAGGGGAAGATCACTGAGGTGAACAAATCCGCCAATAAGCACAGGACCCACTAAGGTAGAGGAGGAACTTTGTCACATTATATACAAATGCTAGAAGTCTATATAATAAGATGAGTGAACTAGAGACTCTCGTATTAACTGTGGATATTGATATAATACGCACCACAGAAACTTGGTGGAATGAGGATGGACAATGAGACACCCTAATACTAAGGTACAAAATGTATCAGAAGGACAGAACAGGTTGTGCTGGTGGGGGAAATGCACTATATGTGAAAGAAACATAGAATCAAATGAAGTAAAAATCTTAAATGAACCAAGCTGTACCATGGAATCTCTAGGGATAGTAATTCCATGCTCTAATAACAGTATGGATATATTACCGACCACCTGACCAGGATGGTAATAGTGACTGTGAAATGCTCAGGGAGATTAGAGAGGCTATAAAAATAAAAAAGCCTCGATAATAGTGGGGGATTTCAACTATCCCCATATTGACGGGGTGCATGTTGCCTCAGGATGAGATGCAGAGATAAAGTTTCTTGACACCTTAAATGACTGCTTCTTGGAGCAACTAGTCCTGGAACCCACAAGGGGAGAGGCAATTCTTGATTTAGTCCTCAGTGGAGCACAGAATCTGGTCCAAGAGGTGAATATAGCTGGACCGCTTAGTAATAATGACCATAATATAATTAATTTTAACATCCCTGTGGTGGGAGAAACACCACAACAGCCCAGTACTGTAGCATTCAATTTCAGAAAGGGGGACTACACAAAAATGAAGAAGTTAGTGAGACAGAGGGAACCTCAAGGCCTTTAATTCCCCCCCACAGTTCCGGCAACCGGGCTGGGGCCAAGATTTAAAGGTCCTGGAGCTCCCGCCGCTGTGGGGAGCCCCACACCCTTTAAATCCCCCCCACAGCTCCAGCAGCCAAGCTGGGGCTGGGATTTAAAGGGCTTGTAGCTCTCTGCAGCAGCAGAGCCCCGGCCCTTTAAGTCAACCTGGAGCCCCAGGGTGATTTAAAGTCCCTGGGGCTCCGAGCCACAGCCCGTGCTCCAGGGCCTTTAAATCTTGAGAGGCCCTGCCTTTTCCGGTTCAGGCCACACCTCTTCCGGGTGAGGCCACATATCCCCTCAGGACTCCAGCCATACCGATAAGTCCTGTAAGTTACTTTCACCACTGTATATACCCCAAATTAAAAAACATAGTAAGAGAACTAAAAAGTGCCACTGAGGCTAAACAAAGTAAAAGAAGCAGTGAAAGACAAAAAGGCATCCTTTAAAAAGCGGAAGTTAAATCCTATTGAGGAAAATAGAAAGGAGCATAAACTTTGACAAATGAAGTGTAAAAATATAATTAGGAAGGCCAAAAAAGAATTTGAAGAACAACTAGCCAAAAACTCAAAAAGTACTAGCAATTTTTTTAAAAACATATCAGAAGCAGGAAGACTGCTGAACAACCAGTGCGGCTACTGGATTATCAGGATGCTAAAGGACTATGCAAAGATGATAAGGCCATTGTGGAGAAACTAAATGAATTCTTTGCATCGGTCTTCAAGTCTGAGGATGTGAGGGAGTTTCCTAAACCTGAGCCATTCTTTTTAGGTGACAAACCTGAGGAACTGTCCCAGATTGAGGTGTCATTAGAGGAGGTTTTGGAACAAATTGATAAACTAAACAGTAATAAGTCACCAGTACCAGATGGTATTCACCCATGAGTTCTGAAGGAACTCAAATGTGAAATTGCAGAACTAGTAACTGTAGTTTTTAAACCAATAATTGTAAATCAGCTTCTGTACCGAATGACTGGAGGATAGCTAATGTGATGCCAATTTTTAAAAAGGACTGTAGAGGTGATCCTGGCATTTACAGGCCGGTAAGCCAGACTTCAGTACCAGGCAAACTGGCTGAAACTATAGTAAAGAACAAAATTGTCATACACATAGATGAACATGATTTGTTGGGTAAAGGTCAACATGATTTTTGTAAAGTGAAATCATGCCTCACCAATGTACTAGAATTCTTTGAGAGGGGTGTGGGGGAGGGTCAACAAACATGTGGACAAAGGGGATCCAGTGAATATAGTCTACTTAGATTTTCAGAAAGCCTTTGACAAGGTCCCTCGCCAAAGGCTCTTAAGCAAAGTATGCTGACATGGGATAACAGGGAAGAACCTCTCATGGATTGGTAACTGGTTAAAAGATAGGAAACAAAGGGTAGGGATATATGGTCAGATTTTAGAATGGAGAGAGGTAAATAGTGGTGTCCCTCAGGTGTCTGTACAGTCCTATTCAGCATAGTCATCCATGATTTGGAGAAAGGGGTAAACAGTGAGATGATACAAAACTACTCAAGGTAGTTAAGTACCAAGCGGACTGCGAAGAGCTACAAAAGGATCTCACAAAACTGGGTGACTGGGCAACAAAAATGGCAGATGAAATTCAGTGTTGATCAATGCAAAGTAATGCACATTGGAAAACATAATCCCAGCTATACATATAAAATGATGGGGTCTAAATGAGCCGTTACCACTCAAGAAAGAAATTTTGGAGTCATTGTGGATAGTTCTCTGAAACCATCCATTCAGCATGCAGCAGCAGTCAAAAAAGTGAACAGAATGTTGGGAATCATTAGGAAAGGTATAAATAAGACAGAAAATATCAAGATCACATCTTGAATACTGTGTGCAGATGTGATCTCCCCATCTCAAAAAAGATATATTGGAATTAGAAAAGGTTCAGAAAAGGGCAACAAAAATTATTAGGGGTATGGAACAGCTGCCATATGAGGAGAGATTAATAAGACTGGGACTTTTCAGCTTGGAAAAGAGACAACTAAGGGGGCATATGATAGAGGTCTATAAAATCATGACTGATGTGGAGAAAGTAAATAAGGAAGTGTTATTTATTCCTTCTCATAACACAAGAACTAAGGGTCACCAATGAAATTAATAGGAAACAAAAGGAAGTATTTTTTTCATACAACACACAATCAACCCCGTGGAACTCCTTGCCAGAGGATCTTGTGAAGGCCAAGACTATAACAGAGTTCAAAAAAGAACTAGATAAATTCATGGAAGATAGGTCCATCAATGGCTGTTTTGCCAGAGGCTGGGAATGGGCGACAGGGGATGGATCACTTGATGATTACCTGTTCTGTTCATTTCCTCTGAGGCACCTGGCATTGGCTACTGTCGGAAGACAGGATACTGGGCTAGATGGACCTTTGGTCTAATCAGTATGGCCGTTTTTATGTTCTTATACAGCAATACTACTGCAATGTGTACAAGCAGGGAGGAGCCTGCTCCCACCAGCTTTGTTAGGAAGCAATAAAGTTTTGGCACTTCTGCATTAAGGAGGACATCATCCCAATGCCGGACTCTCAAAATCTGTTGGCCAGCCATCTCCCCAGGACTTTCTCCAACAATCATGAATAAGGATAGCATTATGTCATGGAGGTCATGGATTCCATTACTTCCATAGACCTCTGTGACATTTTCTGCTTCAGCCCCAAGGTAGTGAGACCGGAGCTGTCATCTGATGAAGGCCCTGGAGCTCCAAGCTGCATTGGGCTGCGGAGGGATCCGAGGTGGTGAGAGGACCCCACAGCAATGAGCTGTCGGCTATGGAGCTCTCAGCTGCCATGGGGGGTGGGAGGACACCGCAGTTCCCAGCTGCTTGCTCCAGAACTCTGAGCATGGGTGGTGGGAGGACCTCGAATGATGGGAGGTCCCTGGAGCTTTCTGCTGCCATGGGTGGCAAGGGGCCCCAGAAGCCCTGGTGGGCTGAGCCATGGCAGGCTGTGGAGGGATCCCAGGTGGTGAGGAGACCCCACAGCTCCAAGCCACCGGCCATGGAGCTCTCAGCTACCATGGGGGTAGGAGGACACCGCAGTTCCCAGCTGCTGGTGCCAGAGCTCTGAGCTTGGGTAGCGGGAGGACCCTGGATGATGGAAGGCCCCTGGAGTTTCATGCCACCATGGGTGGCAGGGAGCCCCAGCAACTCTCAGTTGTCATGTGCAGTGGGGCACGCCACAGCTCTGAGCCACTGGCCCCGCAGCCCTGAGCCACCACTGGCAGTCAGGAGACCCTGGAGCTGTCAGACACAGTGATGGTGAATGCTAGACTTTCCCTCCTTCTCTCCTGCAGCAGGGCCTGGGCTCTCATCTCCCCATCAGCTCCATTTTGTCAGTTATTTTTAGTAGAAGTCGGGGACAGGTCACAGGCTTCCATGAATTTTTGTTTATTGCCCGTGACCTGTCCCTGACTTTTGCCAAAAATAACGGTGACAAAATCTTAACCTTAATCACGAGCGGTCTCTAAAGAACAGTGTGATGAGGTTCATTTTCAGGATTGAGGCATCCTATTGGTTAACCTATTTTCAACAAAGGACAATAAGAAGTGCTGTCAATTTTATTGCCAAGTGGGACTCAGTTCAGGCTCTCTGACTGATGCCTTCCATCTGAACTGGGGAACAGAGCTGATGTATGCCTTTCCCCCATCCCTTTAATCTCTCAAGTTATCCTCAAACTAAAGTTGGACTATGCCAGATTAATACTTATTATGCCAGCTTGGCCAAGACAGTGTTGGTTCTCTGACCTTCTCAATCTGTCTGTTTGACCTCCCAAATTGCTTCCTCTCTTTCCTGACCTAGTGAGTCAGCCCCATGGTCAGGCTGGTCAACTGTTACTGAGCAGTCATGGTATGGATAGGACATGGCTAGATGAGGAGGAAAGGCAATGCTCAGAAGCATTTCAGAGGAACCTCCTTAATAGTAGAAAACCATCTACTAGGTCTGTTTATTTGGCTAAGTGGAAACATTTTTTGGTTTGGTCAATGTCTGAGGGCATTCAACCCATGTCAACTCATATTCAGGACATTTTGGACTACCTGTTACGTTTGAAGTCCTCAGGTCTAGCTCTTAGCTCTTTGAGGATTCACTTGGCAGCAATCTCAGCATTTTGTCCTCTGATCCAAGGAACATTGATTTTTTTCAAAATTCATGATAGTGAGATTTCTGAAAGGTATTGTCTGCCTGTTTCCACCTGTGAAGGAAATGGTCCCATTGTGGTACTTTAACTGTGCTGGTCACCCTCATGGGTTCTCCATTTGAGCAGACAGTAATCTGCACATTGTCTTTCAGTTCCCAAAAATACAGCCTTTCTTGTGACTATAACATCTGCAAGAATAGTCAGTAAATTACAAGTCTTAATGACAGAACTTCATATAGTTATTTCTTCAAAGACAAAGTGTCCTCACATCCACATTGAAAGTTTTGTTCAAGGTGGTTCCACAGTTTAGCATTACCCAGGTTATTTACTTGCCTGTAGTCTTTTCTAAGGCAGCTTTTGCCAACAAAACAGTGGAGGTGTACACACTACAAAGCTACTTTTGGCAGCAAAACTCTGCTGTTTAGCTGACAAAATGAAACCACCTCAACAAGAGGCATAGAGCTTTTTGTGGCAAAGTTAAAACAACAAAGCATCAGTGTAGACGCTGCCGTTCATTATGTTGCCATAACTGGCCTCCCCCAGTATCCCACAATGCCCTCTGTGACCTCTCTGTTCACTACTTTGAACTCGGCTGCCCTGCATCTCGCTATGCAGGCATGCACCCTTCTCCTTTCAAAGCTCTGGGAAGCTTTGACATTCCTCAGCCTGGAGAGCTCACAAAGCTGCTGAGGACACCACTCCTGGTTTTTGAGGAGGCTGTGGGAGAACTCGGAGGGAATCACGGAACCATTAATGTGGAATCAGCAGGCAGAGTGGGCTGCTGCTGTGGGGTGCGGGGTGGGGAGAGACTGCTGTGCTGCACAGAGCCAGGGGCTGATATGTGTGGGGTGCCCCTCTCCCCCGACTCAGGATTGGTTGCTAAGGCTGCTGTCTGAACTTGAAGAGACAGCATGCCAACACACTCACTTGCCCCCAACACACAGTCAGTCAGTCTGTCTGTCTGTCTCTCTCTCACACACACACACACACACACACACACACACACACACACACACACACACACAACCTGTCACACATTCTTCCTCCTTCCCCCGCACAAACACTTTAGTTGAAAAGCAGCTGACAATCTAGTGGGATGCCCATGGAAAAATGTGATTAAGAAACTCACATCATGTGACACTGTACCTGCTCCATGAGGCATTGCAAATCCTTCCCAAAGCATCCTGCGGCCAGTTGTACAGAGGGTTAACTACCCACAGTGCACTGCTCTCTGTGTCGATGCAAGAGCTGCTAATGTGGATGCATTATGCCGACAGAAGGAGCATACTGTGACATGCAACAGCGGTTTAATTAAAGCGCTTTAATTAAAGCAGCATAACTTTTGTTGACAAAACCGTAGTGTAGTTAAGGCCTAAGACACTCAAACACGGATGAGCAGCATCTCTGTGCATTAGATGTGAGATGGTGCTTGGCAGTCTATCTGGAAAGAACGAAACCATTTTGTTCATCACCTTGACTTAGTCTTTTATGTGGATTGGATGAAAGGTCAGTTGGTCTTCACATATACGATTTCCATGTGGATAACTTCCTGTATTACCATGGTTTATGGAGTAGTTCTGACCATGCCTCCACGGGCATTATAGGCTCATTCAACAAGAGCCCAAGCAATATTAATCACATTTCTCAGCAATGTTTCAATATTGAACATTTGCAGGGCTGCTACATGATCTTCCATGAATGCTTTTACCAAACATTATGCTAGTACAATGGCATCTAGATCAGATGCAAACTTTGGGAAGGCAGATCTGCAGTCATTGTTTAAGTAGACCCCAAGCCCCACTGTCTACTGCATCTGATTGTAAGTCACGTGCGTGAAATACATATCCACAACCACCTGAAGAAGAAAAGGTGGTTATGTACTTGTATTGTAAATGTTCTTCAAGATGTGGGTGTGGATGTGTATTCCATGACCCCCGCCCCTCCATCCCCCGTGCATTGGCATCTCCAGCTTTGGATTCTGGTGCAAAGGAACTGAGAGGGGATGGGGCCGTGCCAACCTTATATAGACATTGGAGGGGCTATGAGGGTCAGAGGGCACTAGCACCATCCCAACTAAGCAAAGTTCTACAGCTTCGGTGCACTAGGCATACACATGCCTGAATGGAATACACGTCTGCACCCCCATCTTGAAGAACAACAGTTACAATACAGGTAAGTAACAATCTTTTTCCTGCTCATGCTGTGATACTTTAATACTTCTAAACAACAGGGACACTAAATGCCTGTTTTGTCTGGGAGAAAGCCACATCCTAGATAGTGAGGTATGCCAATATTAAGTTGTTGCTGTTGGAGTGTTCTCTTAAAGGTACCTTGAACTGTGACTTACACAAGGGACATTCCTTTCAAAAGTCCCATTCCGCCAGTGTGACTGGACTGTACCCCTAGAACCCAAGCTTCTACATAACTCCTCACCTGAGGGGCATTGATCCACCCAGGTCCCCATTGATCAACCTGTAACTTCTACTGACCATGGCAGGAAGGAGTACTGTTTCAAGACTGGTTCTCAATGCTGATATTCAATGCTCAGTCCTCTGAGACTCACTCTCAGTCTTGGTATTGACAAAAAAGACAGAAGAGCCATTATAAAGGTTCTACTACAGTTCCATCCTTGAAACCTGACCATTAGCAGAGATCTTGCTCTGGCTTTGACACCAACATCAGGCTAGAGATTTGGCACCAACTACATACTGATCATCATTGCCACAGATTCCAATCTTTGACTGCCCTTCCTTGACACACATGTCCTCAGCACATATGTCCTTGGCACTGGTAGGTTCCATGCCATTACCCACCACATCAATACCCTTTGTACAAACCTTATGGCACTGACTGCCTTCATAATATGCAGGAACTTTACCATTACTCCAGAGACAGAGTCCCCACTACATAACCCGGCAATAGCAGTAATTCTTAATCCATCAGTACCAGAATTTAAGGTACCTACATCGAAAATCTCCATCCACCAAGCTTCATTGATGTCCCCTCCATCCAAGTCTCTTTGCCAACAGATGACACTTGATAAAACAGCTACACCTTCTGAAGAAAATTACTTTTCCTCACTGTGATGGGATGGCTGCCCCACACTGGCAGAAAAGGGGTTAAAAGGAGCCCTAAGGAGACTGCACCAGAGCAGCCTATTAGAAAGGGGCTGAGAGGAGCAGCCAATCATGGCCACACAGGCTCATAAAAGAAGGGCTGCAGGGAAGATCAGAATTCAGTAGCTGACTGGAGCTTGAGGGGAGCAGACCAGGCTCCCAGCAGAAAGGAGGAGTGCCAGCACTTTGGACAGAGCGCTGCTGCAAGCTAGACAGAGTTCCTGGCTGGCTGCTAGGGCCTGCAGGCTGAGGCCCTGAGGTAAGGGCAGAAGAAGGTGTGGGAGCTGCATCGGAAGCAGTCCTGGGAAAATGGACTGCAGTTGCCACTGAAGGAGTGGCTGGACAGAGGTTGCAGGTCCCCTGGAAGGGGGAAACACAGAGTGTGGCACAGCTGGAGGACAGTGTCACTGAAGACAATGCTGCAGGCCTGGGAGTGGCGCAGGTCCTGGAACAAAAGCGATGGCAGCCAGGCACCACCACAGGAGAGCACCCTAGCGAGCAGAGCTAATTCCCATGACAGCCAGCAGGAGGGGCCAGAGTGGTGAATCTCACCCCATTACACTCACCATCAAACCAGAGTATGGAGCCATCCCCTAGGGTTTTCTCTTGGTCACCTAACTTTGACCCAGAATGGGACTCTGAAAGAAAAGGCAGCCTACACAATAAAACAGAGACCAAGTGTATGCCAAATTCCATGGCCTCACATTCCTTAATCATATAATATTCAAACCTGGCCCTATTGGCTATCTTAGAATCATCATCATTTTCTATCCTCATACCCCAGCTCTCCTTCCCCTATCAGACTTCTAAGGCATTAAGAGCTACTCCATCTGCAGAGCTGCAAGGCCTAGATCCTGATGAGGTTCAAAAGGAAGATGATAGGAAGGAGATGAATTGAACCCCCTGGTTCCTGTGGTGATTTCATCGTGATGGGTACGTGGTAAATAATAATGAAGAGGACAAGTCTGATTTAGAACAATTTGGATCACTTGGTAAACTGGGTGCAAACAAACAATATGCATTTTAATGTGGCTAAATATAAATGTATACATTTGGGAACAAAGAAGGTAGGTCACACTTACAGGATGGGGAACTCTATCCTGGGAAGCAGTGACTCTGAGGAAGATTTGGGGTTCATGTTCATTCAGCTAAACATGAGCTCCCAGTGTGACACTGTTGGCAATAGAGCTAATCTAATCCTGGAATGCATAAACAGGGGAATCTTGAGTAGGAGTAGTGAGGTTACTTTATCTCTGTATTGGGCACTTGTGCAACCACTGCTGAAATACAGTATCCAGTTCATGTGCCCACAGTTCAAGTAGGTTGTTGATAAATTGGAGAGGGTTCAGAGAAGAGCTATGAGAATGATTAAAGGATTAGAAAACATGCCTTATAGTGATATATCCCAGGAGCTGAACCTATTTAGTTTAACAAAGAGAAGGTTAAGGGGTGACTTGATTAGTCTATAAGTACCTGTAACCCTTCTGCTCCTCTGAGTTGGCAGCAACAAGGGCTGGGTTCAGTATCCAGGGGTTCCGTTTCAATAACACAATGCAAAACCGGCTCGAGCCCCCACCCAGTGACCTGGGACAATTACATACCACCCCCTCCAGGTGCTTCTAGGAGGCAATACTTCCCCACTTGCAAGCACGGAGTCTGAGTGTAGCAAAATCCTTTTAATAAAGGAGGGAAACAATGTGGCATCACATTGGAGAAACACCACAAACAGGATTATAACATAAACCATAAGCAAAAAACCCACCTCCAAGTACATTTGGCAATGTTCTTTCCCCCTTAGGGTCTTAAGTCTAATCACCCCAAAGTCCAACAACCCGAAAGTCTCTGGTCAGTGCCACCCTAGAGTTCAAGGGTTTATCTGCAGAGTTTTACCCCCCAAGCCTGGGTGGAAATGGAGGGGGCACACACAGGGTGTTAAGGGGCACCTTACGTGGGCCAGGGCCAACTGCTCCGCCTCTCCGTGGAGTTCTGCTGTAGCCTTCACCCTGACCAGCTCCACTCCACCAGCTGTGCCGCTCCTCCAGCCAGCCCGTGAGCCGCTGCAGCCATCCCCACAAACCACTCTGCTCACTGTTCTGTGGGCTGCTCCAACATGTTGCACAAACTGCTCTGCTCTGCCAGCCGCTTAGCGATAGATCTTCAGGCTCCCCCACAAATTAACACAGCACTCAGTGATCTCAGCTCAGTAAGCTTAGCTCTTTTAGTGATTTCAGCTCTTAGTGATTTCAGCTTGTAATAGGGGAGCCCTGGTGCTGGTGCACCATTGGCCCAACGTGAATTCAGCTCAGCAGCCTCTAGATGGACTCTTAATGGAATAAAAATTAGCTCTGCTCTTCAACAGTGGAAAGAGGAAGATGTGCAATTGGTGTTCCAGGCCCCCAAAAGGAGCCCATACCATCAGGTACACACACCAGTCCCCAACCTCTCTCCTCTCACTGGGTTTTGGCACCCATGTCCCTTGTCTAGCAAGTGCTACTTAATTGATGTTGAGACATCTCTGTCATAAAGCAGTCTCACAGTTCCTCATTCACATAATCAGGGTAACAACACTTTATTTCTCCTTCCCCAATAACAAAGAAATTGAGGATCCCAGAGCTGTCAAAATAACCATCCCAGGCTGCCGTAACCTATGCAAGGTGGGGTGGGTGTACCAATGCAAATACCTGAAATTCCTTTCCACACTCCCCATAATTCACCACCAGATGTCAAGGTAGAGCTCATCCTGATTCTGCTTACATCTCTATATGGGGAACAACTAGTTAAAAATGAGCTCTTCAGTCAAGCAGAGAAAGGCATAACATGACACAATAACTGTAAATTGAAGCTAGACAAATTCAGGCTGGAAATAAGGCATAATTTTTTAAGTGCGTAATTAACCAATGGAATAATTTACCATGGGTCATGATGGATTCTCTATCACTAATAACTTTCAAATCTAGATTGGATGTTTTTCTAAAAGTTATGCTTTAGGAATTATTTTTGCTGAAGGCCTATGGTATATGGGAGTCACACTAGATGATCGATGGTCTCTTCTATGAATCTTTATTTTATGAGACCTGTGGAAAACTAGAAAACAGCTGTACTATTTTTTATAAATATCACATACCCGTCATGTATCTGTGTGATATTAGATAAAATGGAGTTGTTAAAGAAACCAGGCAGGAAAGGTAAAACAATGGCCCAGATAAGGAGCTTCCTCTCAAACACAATAGCCACACTTATAGCCATGAAGAGGGATTCCTCAGATCCCAATCTGAAAACAAGGCTATGTCATGTCAAGGCTGAGAAGAGAGAGAAGCAAATACACTAATCTATAAAAAGTTGTCTATGGCAGAAAGGGAGGGGTGAAGTGGTCATCTCAGCTGTAAGTGGACAGAGAGAGCATGTTGCAGGCTGACGCAGGCACTGACTGCAAGCTAGGGTCTGCGGCAAGCAGGCTACAACTTGGTCCCCAAGAGAATAGGGGACACTAAGGCTAAATTATGAGTAACTAAGACACTGAGGGGAGTGTCATGCATGGGTAAAATAATAAGCATGTCAGCCTCTTTTTTATTTTAAATCCACTTTTCTAAGCACTATGTACCTTTGGGGTAAAATAAATCATACTTTGTTTTGGAGAAGCTGTTTCTGTTTTATCACTGTTCAAAGGCTCCCAAAGGAGAACTCTTGCAGGTGACAAGTCCATTGGGTCTGATAAGCATCATGCATGCTACCGGGAGGTACAATCAATCTGAAGACTGAGTTGGGGAATGGTTGGGCTGTAGGGCCCCATATCTCAAAGAGTAGTGGAGGCATGCTTGGGCCTGCCACTTGAAAGAGTATTGGAAAAGTGATTTCAGCAAGGACAACCTACCCAGGGATTGTGACAATGCCATTAACTCAGCTGTACCTCCCACAACAGATGATTTTAAGGTCTTTCAAGATCTGTTAAAATGCATGGAAGATACATTAGATATCTCTTAAGATTGGCTGTGTTCATTTATGATGGCATACTTGAACCAAAGACTTGTGGCAGATGCCAGCCTCAATTCTTGACAGCTCTAAAAGAGCTGATAGCTGTTGTCTGGTCCCAACTAAGGGCTTTGAATATTTTTATACTCACTCTATTTCTGATTCACTGGTAGCTGCTGCAGTGCCTGAAAAATCTAAGCAGCAAAGACCTCCTAAGATTGCATTAAAGGAAAAAGATCTGAAAAAGCAGGACTTCTTGGGAGAAAGGTCTGCTTCCTGCTGGCATATATCAAGCATTTGTAGGCAAATCCAATTATGCGCTGTGGAACATTATGGATAGGTTATCACAGGATTTGCGAGATGTATTGAAATCTATTCTCTCAGATAGCCAGTTGATTGGAAAGACATCTCTTAAGGCTGTTGTAGATGCTTCAGATGGAACTGCTAGAGCTGTGACTACATCAATTGCTATATATTGTTCTTCTCAGTTACAATCATTAGGAATTCCAAAAGTAATGCAAGTTGCTAGTGTGGATCTGCCATTCAAGGGTTCCAAGTTATTCAAGTCTATTATGGGTGAGGCACTTCACTCCTTTAAAGATTTCAAAGCAACACGTTGCTCCTTGAGCCTTTTTACTCTGTCTCAAAGGAGGACTGTAGTGGGGCAGATGCCCCACTTTGGCAGAGGAGGGGAGCGGCTGCACAGAACCCAGCCAATCAGAGAAGGGCAGAAAGGTAGCCAGTAAGGGCCAGGCTGGGCCCTATATGAAGGCTGCAAAGCAGAGGAGACAGGAGTCTCTCCCTGACAAGCAAGGAAGGACAACTGGCTCCTAGGGGTAGCACCTTAGATAGAGAAGTGCTGGGCAGACTCAGAGTAGCAGAGGGAAAGCTCCAGCATGATATATGCGGGCTGAAAAGGTGCAAGGGCCAAAGGGAAGTGACCCAGGGAGCGCAAGCAGTAGAGGGGAGACAAGGAGGGCAGGACATGGCTACCGCCAGAGGGTCCCTGGGCCAGGACCCAGAGTAGTGGGCAGGCCTGGATCCCTCTCTCCCACCTTACACTGCACCTGACCATGGAGGAGCATGGCTGATGGACTGTGCCTTGTCCCTGAGGCAAGGGACTAGACTTTGGGGGCAGCAGGTGGCCACGAAGGTAAGTGCAGACTGAGGACTGCTGATAGCCCCCGGAAGGGGGTGGGGGGAAATAGAGCTGGGGCACAGCTGGAAAGCTATGTCCAGAAGAAGACGCCACAAGCCAGGGAGCAACGCGGGTCTCAGACAGCATAGCCGAGCAGGCAACGGGCAGGACACCACCCGCAGAGGGCACTCCACAGAGCTAATTCCTAGAGCAACCAGCAGAAGGCGCCACCATGAGTGTGCAACTCGTTACAAGGACACAAAATAGATCTCAAGGCTCCTTTAGATGGTGTCCTTAACTGATATATTGCTCCCAGCAGAAATCCACTGAACCGCCTAAAAAATTTTGTTTCCAGAAAAGAAGTAGTTCAATCTCTTTCTCAGCTACCATTCAGTCTGTGTCTTCATCTAGGCAGCAAGTTTGACATCACAGCTGAGAGCCCTGTTTTGATATCTGTGCATCTGTAGCCCCTCTCTCCACCTCATTTGGCAACCACCTTTAAGTCACCTCAGAGGCCTGGGCTAGAACCACTATGGGCCATAGGGGCTTTGAAGTCGTCAGTACAGCTATTTGGTCCAGTTTCGGTCCTTGTGACTCCACCACCCTCCTTCCTTGTCTCTCTTAAGGGATGCCTCTAATGAGACATTGTGAAAACAAGATGTAGATTCCCTTTCACAATTTAGGGCAGTGGGGGCAGTGCCCTCTCAGTTCAGGAGCAGGGGAGGTTATTCTCATTTTCTTATTCCAAAAAAAAAAAGAAACAGAAAAAAGAGAAGGGTAGCATCCCATTCTTGACCCTAGTGACAATAAACTCTTCCAGCATTTCAAGTTCAAGATTGGCATCCTGCTTTCCATAAATCCTTCCCTAGCTCCTCAGGATTGGTTCATAGCTCTCAGCCTTTAGAATGCATACTTCTAGGGGTCTATTCATCCAACACATGGGAAATCACTCTGTCTTATGGTGGGAAATGCACACTAGAGTCCTTCCCTTTGGACTTTCCAAGGCACCAAGATTGTTTACCAAGTGCCTATTGGTCATGGCAGCTCATCTAAGAAAACAAAGTCTTTGTATTTACAAGTGTCAGAGTGGTAGCTGTGTTAGCCTGTATTAGCAAAAACAACAAGGAGTCCTTGTGGCACCTTAGAGATTAACAAATTTATTTGGTCATAAGCTTTCGTGGGCTAGAACCCACTTCATCAGATGCATGGAGTGAAAAATACAGGAGCAGGTATAAATACATGAAAGGTTGCTTTACCAAGTGTGAGGTCAGCCTAACAAGATAAACCAATTAACAGCAGGTTCTTCTTCGAGTGCTTGCTCATATCCATTCCAGTTAGGTGTGTGCGCGCCGCGTGCACGTTCGTCGGAGATTTTTACCCTAGCAACATTCAGTGGGCCGGCAGGGCGCCCCCTGGAGTGGCGCCCCTATGGTGCCGGATATATACCCCTGCCGGCCCCTCCGCTCCTCAGTTCCTTCTTACTGCCCATGTCGGTCGTTGGAACAGTGGAGTGCAGCTTAGCTGATCTCCACCACCCTAGCGATTCGCTCGTTTGTGTTGTATTTCTGTATATAGTTTGATTTCTATCAGTATAGTTAGTGTTTAGTTGTTAGTCCTGTAGTAGTTATTGTAGATAGTTAAGAGGGATCGGGGTCTAGCTCCTTTTTCCCTCTCCCGGTACTGGGGCCCATGCCCGGTTCACCGGGCTTCAAACCGTGCTCGGCCTGTCATAGGCCGATGCCCACAGGAGACCCTCACGACTCCTGTCTTAAGTGCCTAGGTGAATCACACCTGACGGACAAGTGCCGCATCTGTAAGGCGTTCAAGCCCCGGACTAAAAAAGAACGAGACGTTCGCCTAAAACAACTACTGATGGAGGCAGCGTTGACTCCCCAGTCCTCAGCACTGTCAGCGGCACCGGGAGCAAGTGCCTCCTCGGCACCGGAGCACACTCCAACAGTGAAGGCTCCTCTACATCAGCCATCACCGGCTCAAGCTTCTACCCAGCACCATTCGCTCTCACCACAGAGCAAGAAGCACAAGCCTCCTGCGGCTGCTATATCTACACCGCAGTCTGAGCGCTTAGCCAAGTCGGACTGCCCGGCACCGTCAACTGCTACGGCACTGGCGTCCTCTGCACTGTTGATTCTGGCCTTGCTGGAGCCGTCGAGTCCAGTGCTCACCAGCTCCCCGGCACGCGCCGTGGTTGAGCTTGTCGTGCCCTCCACTCCGGAGACGTTTTCCACGGCACGGGACTTTATTGCCTTGAGTGACCCTGAGCTGCCTCAACCCCCGGCGCCGCCGGTGCGGGTTCCTTAGTCTATAGGCAAGCCAGCCCTTATGAGACCTTCTTCGCCCGGTACCACAGAACGTCTCCGGTCCCGATCCAGGTCCCGCAGGCATTCCCAGTCCCGCCATCGATCCCAGTCCCACGGCCGCTCGCAGTCCCGGTACTGTTCCCCATCGAGGTACCGGTCGTACTCGCGGCACTGCTCGAGGTCCCGGTCACCGTCCAGATACTACTGGCACCGCTCCAGATCTTGGCACCACTCGCGGCACCGGACTTCTCACAGCCGATCTCGGCACGGCGATTCCAGGCACCAGTTGACCTCCTGGCACCGCGCTGGTCGCAGGTCCCGGTCCCACTCCCGGCACCATCATGACTTTCAGTACCGTTCTCCGGCACCGCGTAGGGACGGTTCGAGTGGATGCAGAGACCTACATCAAATGGCCTCCCCTCCCCCGTGACCGTCTCATCATCCGTCGATCTCCTCCCATGCAGACACTGCATCATACGGGGATTCAGATAACCACCAGGGACCTCATCAGTGGCCCTTTTGGACACCTTGGGCCTACCACCAAACCCAAGGTGATACGCATATACCATCGCGCTCCGGCCCTTCTGAACATCGGGCGCTAGAGACCACAGTGAGCAGACCTCCCCCACCGGGTACGGAGGAATCTCCAACACACGTGCCAGACCCTCAAGATCCACCGCCTCAAGACATCCCCCAAGACCAGGAGTCGATCCAAGACCCACTGGTTCCCGGGGTCTCCCTGGATGAAGCGGTGGCGGGGACGTCTACATCTGGACCGCCCCCAATCGACCTCAGGTCACACCAGGACCTTCCGCGCTGCATTGCCCTCAATATCAACTTGCCTGTAGAGGAAGTTCCTGAGGTGGATGACACAGTTGTCAGTATATTGTTGGCGGAGGCTCCAACCAGGGTGGCCCTCCCCTTCATCCGCTCGATACAGGCTATAGCGGATACCATCTGGCAATCCCCGGCATCCATACTGCCCACAACCAGAGGGGTTGAACGTAAATACATGGTGCCCTCCAAGGGGTATGAATACTTGTATGTACACCCCCTCCTTGTTCATTGGTTGTTCAATCCGTCAATGAATGGGAGCGCCATGGCCAGCAAGCCCCTGCTCCTAAATCAAGGGAGGCCAGGCAAATGGATTTGTTGGGGAGAAAGATCTATTCCGCAGGAGACATCCAGCTTAGGGTGGCGAACCAGCAAGCCCTCCTGAGTAGGTACAGTTATAACACCTGGGAGGCAGTAGGGAAGTTTGTAGAGCTCGTCCCGCAGGACTCCTGCCAGGAATTCACAGCTCTCCTGGAGGAAGGGAAAAAAGTTGCGCGGACCTCCCTCCAGGCCTCGCTGGATGCCGCCGATTCGGCAGCTAGAACCGTCGCCTCTGGGATTGCCATGCGGCGTATATCGTGGCTGCAAGTGTCAGGCCTGCCACCTGAGCTCCAGTACACGATACAGGACCTACCCTTTGATGGCCAGGGCCTCTTCTCCCAGAAGATGGACCCTCGCCTACAGAGTCTGAAGGACAATTGCGTAATCATGCATTCGCTGGGAATGCATACGCCACAGACTCAGAGACGATCTTTCCAGTCGCAACCTCAGCGCCCCTACCCCCCGCCTCGGCCAAAGCAAGACTTCACCAGAAGGCGAGGTCGTACCTCTCGCAGACGACAGTCTGGACCTCAGGGGGGTAACAATGCCAGTCCCACCAAGCCACCGGCGGGACCAAAGCCAAACTTTTGAGGGTGCGCCTGAGAGCACTGTACCAGTGACCTCCCAGAATCCCTTTCAGTTTGACAACCGCCTTGCCGCATTCCTGCCTGTGTGGTCCCAGCTGACTTCCGACCATTGGGTCCTCCGCACAGTGGAGTCTGGCTACCGCCTTCAGTTTATTTCAACCCCTCCTCCCCACCCTCCTTCCTCGTCCCTCTTCAGGGACCCCTCTCACGAGCAACTCCTTCTGCAGGAGGTTTCAAGGCTCCTTGCGATGGGAGCTATAGAGGAGGTTCCGGAGGAATTAAGGGGCAAGGGGTTCTATTCCAGATATTTCCTAATTCCCAAGGCAAAAGGGGGCCTCCGGCCTATCCTGGACCTGTGGGGATGGAACAAATTCATGAGAAAGTTCAAGTTCCGCATAGTGTCCCTGGGGACCATCATCCCTTCCCTGGATCCTGGAGATTGGTACGCTGCTCTCGACATGAAGGACGCATATTTCCACATCGCGATTTACCGTCCGCACAGAAGGTACTTACGCTTTGTGGTAAATCGTCGACATTACCAATTTGCGGTCCTCCCCTTTGGCCTCTCTTTGGCCCCTCAGGTGTTCACGAAGTGTATGGCAGTAGTCGCCGCCTCCCTCCACTGTTGTCGAATACACGTCTTCCCATACCTTGACGACTGGCTTATTCGAGGGACCTCCGAGGCTCAGGTCACCGCTCATGTAAACGTCATCAAGGGCATATTCACTCGTCTAGGCCTGATTATCAACCTGGACAAATCTGTTCTGCTACCTACGCAGAGGATAGAATTCATAGGGGCCATGCTGGACTCCAATCGTGCATCGGCCAGCTTGCCCCCACAGCGCTTTTAGACTATAGTCTCGCTTATACAGCGACTGAAAAGCTTCCCAACAACTTCTGTCCGCACCTGCCTCAGCCTCCTTGGTCACATGGCTGCATGCACCTTCGTCACGAAGCACACGAGACTGCGCATGCGTCCTCTCCAGACTTGGCTCACCTCAGTCTATCGTCCACGCAGGGATGCCATGGACATGATAATCACAGTTCCACCAAGCGTTCTGGGCTCCCTCGACTGGTGGCTGACGCCCTCCCTGGTGTGTGCCAGTCGTCCGTTCCATCCACCACAGCCCTCGGTGTCTCTGACAACAGACACTTCTCCTCTCGGCTGGGGTGCTCACTTGGGGCACCTCCGCACCCAGGGCCTTTGGTCTTTTCAGGAGCTGACGCTTCACATCAATGTCTGTGAACTGAGAGCAGTCCGACTGGTATGCCAGACCTTCCAGCATCACTTACAGGGCCGTTGTGTTGCAGTTTTCACAGACAACACAACTGCCATGTATTACATAAACAAGCAGGGAGGGATGCGATCTTCCCCCCTTTGTCGAGAGGCGATGTGACTGTGGGACTTCTGCATAGCCCACTCGATAGACCTGGTAGCCTCCTTTCTCCCGGGAGTCCGGAACTCTCTAACGGACCACCTGAGCAGGTCCTTCCTGTCCCACAAGTGGTCCATCTGTCCGGACATCCTCCTTTCAGTATTCCAGAAGTGGGGCTTTCCCCAGATAGACCTCTTTGCATCCTGAGAGAACAGGAAATGCCAGGCGTTCTGCTCCCTGCAGGGTCGCTCCCCAGGCTCCCTCTCGAATGTATTCCTAATTCCCTGGGAAGGTCGTCTACTTTATGCCTTTCCACCCTTTCCCCTAGTCCACAGAATCCTGCTCAAGCTCCGCAGGGACAGGGACAGGCTAATCCTGATCGCTCCGGCGTGGCCGAGGCAGCACTGGTACACCATGCTGCTCAACCTATCTCTAGCGGACCCGATACCTCTGCCACTCTACCTGGACCTGATAACGCAGGACTTCGGCAGACTTCACCACCCGGACCTGCAGTCCCTCCACCTGACAGCATGGCTGCTGTCTAGCTAAACCAATCTGAGTTGCACTGTTCCACCCCGGTGCAACAGGTCCTCCTGGGAAGCAAAAAGCCTTCCACGCGGGCGACATATCTCACCAAGTGGAAGCGCTTCTCCCATTGGTGCACCCAGCGTAACCTTACTCCCGCAGGCATATCGGTCCCCATTATCTTGGACTACTTATGGTACCTCAAGGAGCAGGGCCTGGCGCTCTCTTCGATAAGGGTGCATCTGGCCGTGATTTCCACCTTCCATCCTGGGGAATCCGGCAGTTCGATCTTCTCTCACCCTATAATTTCCAGGTTCCTTAAGGGCTTGGAGCAACTCTACCCTCCGGTTAAGCACTCTTTCCCTACCTGGGACCTCAACCTTGTACTAGCTAGGCTCAAGGGCCCTCCCTTTGAGCCGTTAGCCACATGCTCGCTGCTGTACCTGTCCTGGAAGACGGCCTTCCTCGTCGCTATCACCTCGGCCAGATGAGTATCGGAGCTTCATGCTTTGATGGTAGACCCCCAGTATACGATCTTCCACAAGGACAAGGTACAGCTGTGGCTGCACCTGGCTTTCCTTCCCAAGGTGGTCTCTGCCTTCCACATTAATCAAGACATTTTCCTACCAGTCTTCTTCCCGAAGCCGCATACATTGCGCCGGGAACAACAACTACATACTCTGGATGTCCGCCGGGCCCTCGCCTTTTACATTCAGAGGACCAAACCATTCAGACGCTCGCCTCAACTATTTGTAGCGGTCGCGGATCGCATGAAAGGCATGCCTATCTCTTCCCAGAGACTCTCATCCTGGGTGACGTCCTGTATCCGGACATGCTACGACTTGGCCCTCGTTCCGACTGGCCATCTCACCGTCCACTCTACTCGGGCTCAAGCCTCGTCTGCCGCTTTCCTGGCCCATGTTCCCATCCAGGAAATATGTCGTGCAGCTACCTGGTCTTCCGTCCATACTTTTGCATCCCACTATGCACTGGTCGAGCAGTCTAGAGACTATGCCACTTTTGGCTCAGCAATCTTACATTCCGCAATGTCTCGCTCTGACCCCACCGCCTAGGTAAGGCTTGGGAATCACCTAACTGGAATGGATATGAGCAAGCACTCAAAGAAGAAAAGACTGTTACTCACCTTTGTAACTGTTGTTCTTCGAGATGTGTTGCTCATATCCATTCCACACCCACCCTCCTTCCCCACTGTCAGAGTAGCCGGCAAGAAGGAACTGAGGAGTGGAGGGGCCAGCAGGGGTATATATTCGGCACCATAGTGGCGCCACTCCAGGGGGCGCCCTGCCGGCCCACCAAGTGTTGTTAGGGTAAAAATCTCTGACGAACGTGCATGCGGCGCGCGCACACCTAACTGGAATGGATATGAGCAACACATCTCGAAGAACAACAGTTACAAAGGTGAGTAACCGTCTTATACCAAGGGAGGCAAAATAACAGGAGTACTTGTGGCACCTTAGAGACTAACAAATTTATTTCAGCATAAGCTTTCATGGGCTACAGCCTACTTCTTCAGATGCATAGAATGGAACACACAGAAAGAAGATATTTATACATGCAGAGAACATGAAAATGTGGAAGTAGCCATGCCAACTGTAAGAGTCCAATCAATTGAGATGAGCTATCATCAGCAGGAGAAAAAAACTTTTGATGTGATAATTGAGATGACCCATAGAAGGTGTGAGGAGAACTTAACATGGGGAAATAGATTTAATTAGTGTAATGACCCAACCATTCCCAGTCTCTGTTTAAACCTAAGTTAATTGTATCTAATTTGCATATTAATTCAAGTTCATCAGTCTCTCTTTGGAGTCTGTATTGAAGTTTTTTTGTTGCAAAATTGCCACCTTCAAGTCTGTCACGGAGTGGTTAGAGAGGTTGAAGTGTTCTCCCACTGGTTTTTGAATGTTATGCTTCCTGATGTCAGATTTGTGTTCATTTATTCTTTTGTGTAGAGATTGTCCGGTTTGGCCAATGTATATGGCAGAGGGGAAGGGAAGAAAAATTACTTTTGAGCTGGTAAGAGAGTGGCCTATTACAGACAGTTGACAAGAAGGAGTGAGTAACAGTTACTGACCTCACACTTGGTAAAGCAACCCCTATCCATTCATGTATTTATATCTGCTCCTGTACTTTTCACTCCACTTTCATTCCCATTTGTCAAAAATTACTGACCTCCTCTGACTCTCTTTCATGCAGGTGCTGCTGTGCTTTCCCCAGTGGCCTGCATGTGGCCCTCCTGCTACTGGATTTGACATATATCAGATTTTAGCAGTGCTCTATTTCTTTGTGGCATATAAAATTACTGGCTCCTCCACCTGGAATACTAACCATCAAAAGTCTTCACCTGTTTTTTTTTTTTCATTTTAAACACAGTCCTTCCTTTAGTATATTTTTGTTTTATTAGAATTATTTAATAGCATCTGAGTGATTGTATCCCATATGGTGTCATTTACTAGAGTTTATTTTATATTTTAATCAACTGAGCATTACTGCAAAGAGATGACACCATCCGTTATCTGTATAACATCAGATGTAACTCCAAGTCTATTAAGGTTTCCTGGTTTTCCTTCAATGCTCAGTCACTTCAGGTCACACATGAAGCCAATTCTGTGAGAAATAGATTTTTAAAGGAGAAAGCAAATTCAGTTTTTATCCAATGAAAGAAAGCACACAATGGACAAAATCCAACCTGTGGGTGCACAAAGCTGCAATTGCACCAATTGTATATGTTGGGACTAGTGTGCCAGAAAAGCATTCATTTGCAGGAGGAGGCCAAGAGGTAAGTAACCTAGATGTCTTGTATACACCACTTGGTTTATAAATAGATTCAGGTAGCATTTTAAACCAAGTGCAGACTGGGCCATAAAAATTAATGGTGATGAGTTATTTTACAATCCCATGGTTTTTAATGGAAATTAGTTAATTTTGATAATGGGAGTTTGTGCATGACATTGGTGTGTTGTGTAGCTTTTCTCTTCCTAAAATGGACTGTGTAACTAGTTAAACCAAACTATTAATTTTAAAGGATTGAAACACAATATTTTTGAAAGTGATTAGGTTAGATTTACCTGATTTTGTTTATGTTAATTTTAAACAAAGTGTTAATGTACTGTATTCTGTTTATCTAATTTTACATACCATATGCAGGGAAGGAAGCTCAACAGTTACCAGACATTGAAATTTGTCAGAAGAAAAAGATAGTAAAGAAATCTTCCATTTCACATAATAAAGACCTTAATAAGGGTAACCTTTTTCTTATGTTAACATCACTGCACAAAAATCTCAAACTGTGTCTCATTTTGTATTCCAGTTAGTGTTAAAGGGGCACTGTCACGTTAAAAATCCCACATGTCCAAAAATGTTTTACCATCTTTTCTAACGTGTAGCACCAGAGATTATTAAAACTGAGAGATTAGAAAGAAATAGTTATATTCAGTGTATTTGTTTGTGCATTGGACAATGCTCTGAGAAGAGTTTTATTGCTGTGTTGCTCTGTTTTACATCCTAGTTTTAAGCACCAGCTTAATTACATTACCATTATGAATTGTTTCGGGGAGGAGAGCGTGGGTATGTGCCTCTCCACACATACAAGAGGCTATATAATAGTAACCCTGGAACTGAAGTGCTGTTGGGACTATAAGGAAGCTATTTTTTCCCCTGGACTTCTGGGAAAGGAAGAGGATCAGTAAGAAGGATAGTTTTTCATTCTCCCAGGACTCTACAAGGTCATTTTCAGCCGTTGTTCCCTTCATTAAGCCAGGGAGGATATCATTCCTCCCTCCCCTAATCATACAGTGAGGTGAGAGAGGGAAGAGGAATGTGAGACTGGTTCTGTCTCTGTCCCGTGGCCTTTCCAAGCGGGATGAAAGATGAAGAGGAAGGGAAGTGGGGAGAAAAACAGCCAGTAGGCTCCCTGGCCTAATTTAAGGATAGGAGAATCAGTGGGCCTTGAGGAGTCAGTATAAAACCTTCCCTACCAAATCCTAGGGAGCACACGGAACTTAATGGAGGTAGGAGACTCCTTCACTAGCTGGGCTCCTTCATGGACCCATTGAACCCCATGCACTGTATGCAGCAAGGGTAATGCGGGGGCTAGATAACAGAGGGCTCTTTCACCCCCTGCCCCCAGCCCTTTACTGGCCCAGGAAACACCAGGAGCCTGTGAGGAGGAGCCCCCTTCACACCTCTATGAGGCCAGGTGAGGCAGAAAGAGCAGCAGAAATGAGTAAGGGCCCCTGGGGAGAAAGACCAGTAACAGCGGGTGGTGGTAGCCCAGAGCAGTGGGAACAGGAGACATACACATTTCATGGAGAAGATGCAGGGGGGCAGGAAGGGACCTCCCCATTTGCCTCTCTGCAGGGTCTGGGGAGAGACAGAAGCAGGGCTGCTGGGGGGGGGGGGCAAGTGGGGCAATTTGCCCCACGCCCCGCAGGGGCCCCCATGAGAATATTGTATTCTATGGTATTGCAACTTTGAAGGGGCCCCTGAAATTGCTTTGCCCCAGGCCCCGTGAATCCTCTGGGCGGCACTGGGCAGAAGTGGCTGAAACAAACATACCCATTCTTATATGGGGCCAGGAGGATGAGAGCAGCTGTCTGGCAACAGGGACAAGAAGGATATCCTTCATCCAGCCACAGGGCTGGGAGGGAAAAGAGTAAGAGGGAACCCACCTTTATTCTTTCCATGTAACCAGAAGAGATATGATAGATCCCCTTCAACTCCTTCATGGAGTCACATGAGTGTCATGAGGGAACACAGTCAAGCACTTATCCTCAACTGTTTCTGAAGCACATGCACAGTTTGACATACTCTAGTTGGGATTGGGCTCCTATTTATTGTCAGTACTTAGAATAAACAACAATTAGTCTGAGAGATGGTAAATAAGCATGGTGACGGAAACACTCTCACCCGATGAGTGCACTGGGCTCTGACTGTAGGACCTATGAGGTTGACTGCATTGTAAAATATTTATTCTACGCAATAAAAGTGTTTTAAATTAACTTGCATGCCAGACTATAAAACTAATGTGCATTAATTTTACAGCATACCAGAATATTTTAATACAAATATTTATATTACACTAAGATTTAATATTGTACTATATAAGTTTTTTAAACCAACAGTTATCCTTTTTATTACCTCAAATCATAAAATACTGGGAGGTATAGATAAGCTTCTATGCTAGGTGTGATATAAGTATTTATTTTGATTTTAGGAGCCTTACTGAGTCGTCAGAACACAGGCAAGGTGAGTAGATGCAACTTATTTAGAAACATGTTATCATTCACCTGCACTAATTCAGACAGCACTCTTAAATAAATGAACACAATTGAGATGGGATTCTTGAAGAACAGACTGAGTCACTCAAGATGCTTTGAGTATTTAAACTATATATGTATTCTCATAACCCTAATTCTAGTGCCAGGGTCATAGTTCTACCATCTGTGGCCTTTCTTTTGTCCTCTGTGACAGCTGTACTGGAAGGGAAAAGCTAGCAAATGACTGTGGTGCTTAGGGTGTCGCATGCTTTATAAGAAAACAATTGTGATAAGAGATGTAGAGTTCAGTCCCTCCCTACTGGAAAATATGAACTAGGAGGAAAATCTGTGGCTTTAAGAGATTAGAATTGGTCAGGTAAACCAAGGAACAGATCAGTTCAAGAGCACTCTGGGAGAAATTTGTGACCAGACTTAAATATTTAAAATGTGTCTACATGACTCCCTGTGCTTGGATTAAAAGACAGCTCCTCTGATAACCAGTAATCCTGGAAAGTTATTGTTCTTCTCTTACCCTTGGATCTGTTGCAGATGGTGCACTTGCAAATGATGGTGTCCTCCAGGTTTGCAAGGGATGTCTCAAACACTTTCACTACATATAACAGTACTATGTACATTTATGACTATTAAACTTGTTTTGTGGATCATAGTTAAGTTTGGCTCTTCTTTGTGATAGTTCCACGTGTCCTATGCATGTCAGATTAGATTTATTTTATTTTTTTTTAACCAGCGCTGTCTTTTGGGGCCACCACCCCTGTACTTTAGATGTTCTCATACCTGTATCTGAGGGCATGAAGGGTAGAGTAAGCCCAACCATCTCTGTTACTTCTTACCACCTGTGACAGCAAGAGGGAACCCTGTCAGTATGTGCCACCTTCTCTGTGCACTGTGTTAGCTTTGAGTATTGCTAATTAAATAATTGGTAATTATAGTCTTTTTGCCCATTGTCCCAAAACAACACCAACCCCCCGAAACTTTGTCAGCTGTTTAGTTTAGTGGCTAGACTTCCCCTTGCATGCAGGAACAATAGGGCGGACGTGAAATCTCCAGGATTCAAAACCTGCCTCTTGTGTGAATGATACTCAAGGTCCTGAAGAAACTGAGGCAAAATGCTGGATTGAAGATCTTTATAGCCATGGCAGTTCTGGTATTCAGATCTGTTGAACCTCTCAGTGAGGGCCCATTCACTTTTCTCACTCTGACCATCAGTCTTCAGAACAGTGAGATCCTACACTCAGATACAGCATTGTTACACCTGACAGTAATTGGTGACTGGCTGTTATACATTGAAAGAAGTTGCTCATTTGATGGTCAGAACATTTTGCTCCAAAGCAGGAAAACCTCAACTAGACTGTCTTATAAAACTAAGTGGCAAAGGTTTTCTATTTGGGAATCTCAGTGCTCGCTGTCTCCCTTGAGAACACTCATTTCAGGAATATTGGACTATTTATTAACTCTGGAACAATCTGGACTTTGTTAGATCCATGAGTCCATCTAGCAGCAATATCTGCAAATAATCTTCCAGTCCAGGCCCACAATGTATCTTTTTCATCCTACAGTGGTTAGATTCCATAAGGGCCTTATTCATGTTTTTCCCCACAGTTCAGGAGTCTCCTCCGGACTTTAGTATAGTATTAACAGGGCTGATGCTTCCTCTCCCCTTGGAACCCTTAGCAATCTATACCCTTTACCAACTAAAACGCACTCTTCATTGACAGTAGCCATTACATCAGCTAAAAGGAGAGGGGGAGATTCAGGTCAGGGTTACTCTCAGTTCTTTCCAAAAGCTGTTTCAGAGTTCCAGGTGAATCAGTTTACTCATCTTTTAGTTTCCTTGTCCAAGCCTCATTCAACCCTGGGAAAAGAATCTTCATACACTTGATGTAGTAAGGGCATTGTCATATTACCATATCAGGACAAAATTATTCAGGAACATACCTAGACTGTTTGTGGCCTTTGCTGATAGGGTTAAGGATGGACAATATCCTCATTAAAATCTCCAACTGTATAAGAACAAGTTACAAGACAGCCAAGTTAGATCCACTTAGCCACATTAGTACTCATTCCACTAGAGCTCAGGCCACCTCTGCTGCTTGTTTGATGAATGCAGCTGATTCTGAAATTTGAAGGGCAGCTACCTGAACCTCAGTCTACACATTCACAAGATATTTTTCTTTGGCAGAAAATTCCAGATTGGATGCTCAGATGGTAGGGTTATCTTGCAGTTGTTTAAGTAGGACACCTAGTATCTATCTCCAAGCACACAGACAAGAGTGGAATCCATGTGGACAATCAAAGAAAAAAGAAGGATTACTTACTTTTACAGTAACTCTGGTTCTTCCAGATGTGTTATCCACATAGATTTCGTGACCTGCCGTACCTCTCTGTTAACTGCCCTATTCTTTTGGAATTTTGAATTGGTGAAGGAACAGAGGGATGGTGGGACCTGCTTTGCCCTTTATGTCCTTGGATGTGTACGTGTGTACTAGGGTGAAGGGTGGTGTGAGACAGCTAGAGTGCAGGTGCTGTCCCAGTGGACAGTGCTGGCCAAAAGAATCTGATCTTACATGCATGGGGTATACTCTCACCAAGAATTGAATCTGTGTAGCCAATACAACTTAGCTTTCAATAACTGTGGGTTTTAAAGTAACTGTTCTTATTTTTGGAATGTATAAAGTTAAATTTTATATCAACATTGTTAAGCATGTCCATACATTAAAGCTAATAGTTAGACCAGTGGTCACCAACCGGTTGATTGTGATCTACTGGTCAATCCGGAAGACTCTTCCAGTCGATCACCATCTCTGGTGGTGTGGCAAGGATGCCACTAAACTAGGCTCGTCTGCACCAACCCCACGCCGTTCCAGGAAGCAGCCAGCGCAGCCTTGGGGCCCTGAGGGGGCGGGGGGCACATGATGCTCCTGCCTGCAAGCACCACCCTTGCAGCTCCCATTAGCTGGAAACAGGGAGAGGTCAGAACCACATTGGTCCCTTCTGGGAGCGGGGCCACCTGAGATAATTGCCGCACCCTTCAATGAACAGGTTCTGAGTGACTCTGCAGCATTAAGACCTAGGAACAGCATGAGTACAGCAGGCCCAGCTCTGCTGGACCAGCATTTCTCTTCTACCACCCTATCTGCAGCCTCCCAGAGCCAGCCCCCGATGCCCCCTCCTGCACCCCAAGCCCCTGCCCTGAGCCCCCTCCCAGAGCCAGCACCCTGTACCTCCTTCTGCACCCCATAACCCCTCCTGCACCCCAACATCCTGCCCCAACCCAAAGCCCCCTCCTTCACCCAAACCGCCTCCTGTACCCCAACACTCTGCCCCAGCCTGGAGCCCCCTCCTGCACCCAAACTCCCTCTCAGAGCTTGCACCCTTCACCCACTCCTGCACCCCAAACCCTGCCCCAGGCTCAGCCCAGAGCCCCCTCCCACACTGTGAACCCCTCAGCCCCAGCCCAGAGCCTGCCCCCCCCCAAACCACAATCCCCTACCCCAGACCAGTGAAAGTAAGTGAGGGTGGGCGACAGTGAGAGACGGAGAGATGGGGGCATGGAGTGAGCAGGGCAAAGGGGAAGAGGCAAGGTAGATCTTGGGTTGCCCTTAAGTTCAAAAAGTGATCTTGGGCATAAAAAGGTTGGAGACCACTGAGTTAGACAATAACAAAATAATATAGTAACCCCCCGAGCCATTATTCACTACAGCAACCTTGGCTGTTAGACAATTTTTTATGTGAAAAAGTAAACTGTGTGGTTTTAAATATATATTCAGGTATTCTGTACATTTTGCAGTTCTGTAAAATACAGCAAAACTTTGTTTTGTTTTCAGGAAACACTCTGTATTTCTGGAAAGGGTTATAGTGTGCTGAGCTCAAGGTCTTCAGAATTAAAAAAGGATCCAAAACATTACTGAGGTCGTTCTATCTTACTTGCTCATTGCAGAACAGTTCAGTGATTACAAGCTTATAGTATAAATAAAAAGTCGATCGTAACTGTACTCCGGTTTGGACGCCTTATTACTTTACATATCAATGTACAGATCAATCTGGCTCTCAGTGCTCATATGACAGTTGTAGAAGAAACTACTTGCACAGAAATGTTAATTATAACAGACAGAACCTGAACACAAAAGCTGAGTAAAGCCATCTTTTTATTTTTAATGATTTAACAGAATTGATTTGATTATACTAGTTCTTAACTAGACTTGCATTTTTGTATCACGTGTGGCACTTCCTGCCCTAGGATAAGACAAATGATTGAGAATACATATTTTAGAGTTGGTTCTGAAGTAAGTCTATGGTCCTTAAATGCCTTCTTGCCAAATACTTCTGATTTTAGAAAAACAGCTATTGTACATGAAGACTATATCACAGCAAATTGGGAATTGCTGCAACATATGCTGTATTTTATGCAGGTGGCTAAGAGAATGTGGTGGGTTTTTCCCCTTCCTTACCATCTTTCCAAGCTAATAAACAAAAAGTTTGGGCCAAATTAATAGGCTTCCAGGCACTCAATATATAAAATGGTTACTCACTTTCTTGTAACTCTTGTTCTTTGAGATGTGTTGTTCATGTCCATTCCAACCAGGTGTGTGCATGCTGCGTGCACGCCAGCCAGAAGATTTTTCCCTAAGCAGTGTCCATAGCATTGGCCTGGGCTCCCCCTGGAGTGGCGCCTTCATGGCACCTAATACAGGGCCCTGCCAACCCTCCACCCCTTCCGTTCCTTCTTGCCGGAGAGGAGTAGAAGAGTGGATATTGGAATGGACATGAACAATACATCTTGAGGAACAACAGTTATGAGAAAGTGAGCAACTGTTTTTTCTTCTTCAAGTGATTGTTCATGTCCATTCCAACAAGGTGACTCACAAGCCAAAGCTCAGGTGGTGAGGTCGGAGTCATGCATTGATTGGAGCACAGCATGTCCAAAGGCTGCATCGTCTCTGACCTGTTGTGTAATTGCATAGTGTGTCATGAACATATGTATCGAGGACCACACAGTAGCCCTGCAGATTTCCTGGGTGGGGACTTGTGCCAGGAATGCCACTGAGGAGGCTTGGCCCTGGTAGAGTGGGTGGTAGTCAGCGAGGTGGGCACTCTCACCAGGCCATAACACTCAGGAATGCAGGATGTGATCCATGATGAGATGCGTTGAGAAGAGACAGGGAGACCCTCCATTCTGTCCACCACAGCCACAAAGAGTTGGATGGACTTTGGGAACGACTTAGTCCTCTCTATGTAGAAGGCTAGGACCCTACGTACATCCAGTGAGTGCAGCCTGAACTCCCTATCAGAGGAGTGTGGCTTGGAATAAAACACTGGGAGGAAGATGTCCTGGCTCATGTGAAACTGGGAGACAACCTTAGGGAGAAAGGTCAGGTGAGGTCTGAGTTGGACCTTGTCCTTATGAAAAACTGTATAAGGGGGCTCGGACGTGAGGGCCCTGAGCTCCAATACCCGTCTAGCTGAGGTAATTGCCATGAGAAACGCGACCTTGTATGAGACATAGAGCAGGGAGCATATTGCCAGTGGTTCAAATGAAGGGACCATAAATCTGGAGAGGACTTAGATTAAGGTCCCAGGCTGGGACAGGCTGACACATCTGCGGGAAGAGCCTGTCCAGGCCCTTGAGGAAATGACTGACTGGAGGGTTTGCGAAGACCGAGAAGCCATCTGTGCCTGGATGAAAGATGGAGATGGCGGCTAAGTGGACTCTTATTGATGACAGGAACAGGTTTTGTTGTTTTAGGTGAAGGAGGTAGTCCAGTATGAATGGTATGGGGGTGAGCAATGGCAACTGACTGCATTGCTCCGCCCAGATGTAGAACCTTTTCCATTTGGCAAGGTAGGTTGCCCTGGTGGAGGACTTTCTACTACCAAGGAGGACTTGTTTGACTTGATCCGAGCAGGACAGCTCCACAGTGTTTAGACGTGGAGCATTCAGGCTGTGAGGTGGAGTGACTCTAGATTTGGGTGCCGGAGTCGGCCATGGTCCTGCGTGATCAGATCCGGGACCAGCGGTAAAGTGAGCAGTGCCACTACAGACATTCCCAGGAGTGACGTGAACTGGTGCTGACATGGCCACATTGGCGCTCTCAGTTTGACTTGGGCCCAGTCCCTGTGGATATTGAGGAGCACCTTGTGGAGCAGTGGAATTGTGGAAAAGCATAGAGCAGGCAGCCCCCCACAGGAGGAGAAAGGCATCCATGATGGACCCCGGACTGCGACTCATGAGGGAGCAGAATAGTTGACATTTCCTGTTGCCGTGAGTGGTGAACAAGTGTATCTGGGGAGAGCCCCAGAGACAGAAGATTGAGCTCACCATGTCCAGCCAGAGGGACCACTCGTGGTCATGGAAAGTCTGGCTGAGACTGTACGCCAGCTCGTTCTGCACTCCTGGGAGGTATGACGCCTGCAGGTGGATCGAGTGCTCTATGTAGAAGTCCCACAGCATAAGGGCTTCCTGGCAAAGGGGAGAGGAGCATGCCCCCCCTCATTGGTTGATATAGAACATCGCCGAGGTGTTGTTTGTGAGGACTGCCTGCTATGTGGGTTTTGAAATCGTGGCATGCCAGGCGCACCACTCTCAGTTCTCTGACATTGATGTGCCAAGCAAGGTCCACCTGAGACCAGAGGTCTTGAGTCCTGAGGTCCCCAGTGAGTGAAATCTGGCTTCCGGGAAGTATGCCCTAGCTTGAGTCTAGTCTAGGACTGCGCCTATAAACTCTATCCTCTGCATCGGGGACAGAGTACATTTGGCCTCATTTAAGAGGAGACCTAATTCAAGGAAGGTCCTTCTTATGAAGTTGACCTGACTCTCCACTTGGGCTCTGAAGCAGCCCTTGATCAGCCAGTCATTGAGGTAAGGAAAAACCTGTATCCGGCGCTTGCGCAGGAACACCGCGATGACTGCCATGCATTTTGTGAATGCTCAGGGAGCTGTTGATAGTCAGAATGGGAGAAAGGCAAACTGACAGTGGCCACTGCTCACCACGAATCTGAGGTAGCATCTGTGATGTGGGACTACTGCGATGTGAAAATATGCGTCCTTCAAGTTGAGGGCGGTGTACCAGTCTCCTGGATCCAGTGAGGGGATAATGAAGGTTAGTGAGATCATGCAGAACTTGAGTTTCTTTACAAACTTGAGCTGCTGCAGGTTCAAGATGGGTCTGAGGCCCCCTTTGGCCTTCAGTATTAGGAAATACCGGGAGTAAAACCCCTTGCCTCTTAGCTCCTGAGGAACCTCCTCCACTGCCTCCACTGAGAGGAGAGATTGCACTTCTTGAATTAGAAGTTGCTTGTGAGAGGGGTCCCTGAAGAGAGATGGGGGAGGGGGTTGAGGGGCAGTGGGGGGGGCACAGAATTGGGTGGAATATCCCCTCTCTACCATGCAGAGCACCCAGCAGTCTGAAGTAATTCGGGACCAGGCATGGTAGAAAGGGGATAGATGGGATGAGAAGGTAAGAGGGGAAGGATTCAGAGTCCTGGCGAGCCCTCCTCGACCACACCTTCAAAAGGGTGGTCTAGGCCCCGGTGGAGGCTTGGGCTGGCCAGAGTTTTGCCCAGAGGAGGGATGTTGCCTCCTCCTCCTACTTCTGTTTCACCTATGCGGAGCGTCCTGGTGGTTCTGCGGCTGGTAAGGCCGAGGGGCAGGCTGAGGCCTAAAATGCCTGTGCTAGGTAGCTGGTGTGTGGAGCCTCAGTGAGCACAGAATAGCCCTAGAGTCCTTCAAACTGTGAAGTCTCATCTGTTTTTTCAGAGAAAAGGGAGGACCCCTTGAAGGGGTGGTCCTGTATGGTCTGCTGGACTTGTGGCACAGTCCAGAGACCTGTAGAAAGGAGCTTCACCTCGTCACTACCCCTGTGGCCAGTGTATGCAAGGCTGCATCCGCCACGTCCAGAGCTGCTTGCAGAGAACTCCACCCGAGTGTCCTGAGGCAGGAGCTCTGTGAACTTAGCCATTGCTGAGCAGGTGTTATGTCGGTAGCTGCTTACAATGGCCTGCTGCTTGGCTATGTGGAGCTGCAGGCCCCTGGTCAAACAGACTTTTCAGCCAAAATAGGTCCAGCTTCTTAGCATCCCTATTTTTAGGGGTGGAGCCTTGGAACCCCTGGCGCTCTCTCTATTGGCTGCATCAACCACCAAAGCATCTGGGGGAGGGTGGGTATAAAGGTGTTCGTACCCCTTAGAAGGTACGAAATAGCGCCGCTCAGTTTTCTTGGCCCTAGGGGCCAGAGAAGTGGGGGTCTGCCACAGATTTTTGGACGTGTCAACTACTGTTTTTATCAGTGGCAGAGCAACCCTGGATGGCCGGAGAGAGCAAGGATGTCCATAGGGTCCAAATTCTCCTCCACCTCCTTGGCCTGTATCCCCAGGCTTTGAGTGGCCCATCTCAATAGTTGCTGGAGAACATGGTTGTCCTTGGGAGCCGGGGCCTGCGACCACTTCATCAGGCGAAGATGAAGATGAGAGGATTGGCAGCGGGCCCCGTTCGCTACCCTCAGCCCCTCTGGGGTCTCTCGGCACACGGTACTCGAGCTACAGTGCCGGTGCTGATGGGGGATTCGGCACCATGGCTGGTGTCGGGGCTGACAAATCCATCGGTGCTGAGCCTGATAGTGCCGTGGGATCGAAGCTGCAGTCCTTGGCAGTGCAGTTGCCTGGAGAGACGGTGCCACTGGTGGCAGTGCCAGTGCTGTCTGTGGCACGAAAGATGCCAAAGACACCGACACAGTCCTGAATTGCAGACCGTGGACTTGACCCTGGCTCTGATGGTAAGCCCAGGGTGTCCAGAAGGGCCACTGAGCAGATGGCTGCCACGGTGCTGGGTATGGCTGGTAACTCTGTCGAGACCTGGACCTCCTGCTCTGCAATCTGCTGGAGTGATCAGAGTCTGCCTCTGACTCCAAGGTCTCCGAGTCGGAGGACCACGGAGGAGCAGGACCCTGGGTCACCGGTGAGCAGTGCTGTGAAGCCAGGGAATGGTGTGGCCCTTCTGTCTGCCCGGGCAGTGCCAGGGGTGCTGGTGATGGAAAATGGTGGGCCAACATGGCGGGCTTGCCCCTGGAGTGGAACGGGGGGCGCACGGAACCAACGACTTGTCCCTCCTCTGTGCATCAGGTCTGTAGCCGCCTCGAATGCCTCCAGTGTCAACGGTAGCTGTATGTCCCCTTGGTGGTCCAGGGACTGAGGAGGGTTCTCAACTGGATCTCGGCTGGACCAGGAGTCAACAAGACCCTGGGTGGAAGCAAGGAGGGGACGGTCTGTCCTGAAACACTCGTGGACACTGCAGACCCTTTAGGTTTTGAGCAGGGTGATCGACCCCTTACCAGACTCCTCTTCTTTACCGGCACAGGGGATGGAGAGCAGTGCCGTGCTGAGGCCAACTTCTTAGGGCTTGAGCTGTGGCGGTGCTGGTGGGGCCTTAGAGTCCTTAGTTGGGGCCGTTTTGCACGCTGTTGGTGCCGGAGTGCTGCGCACTGATGAGGATGTGCTTGGTGCTGGTTCGGTGGGTCCCGGGTGGGAGTGTGGCCTCAATGCCGCCTTCGCTAACAGAAGTTTTAGTCTCTGTTCCCAGTCTTTGAGGGTTCTGGGATGGAAACCCTTGCAGATATGGCACTTCTCCTTCTGGTGACTCTTACCAAGGCACTGCAAGCAAGAAGAGTGAGGATCACTCTTGGGCATAAACTTGCCACAGACCTCGCAGAGCTTAAACCCTGGAGACCTGGGCATACCCCAGGAGGGGAAACACTGTCAGGAGGGGGTCCCCCCAAACCAACTATAACTATAAGGAACAACTATTAACTCACTGAGAAACTATATACATGCTATGCTGTCAGACACTGCTAAAACACTTACTATATGAGCGAGTGAAGTTCCAGCAAGCTGTCATCATCAGTAAGAAGGAACTGAGGAGGTGGAGGGTTGGCAGGGCCCTATATTGGGCACCACGAAGGCATCACTCGAGGGGGCACCAAGGCCAACCCTACGGATGCTGCTAAGAGAAAAATCTTCCGGCTAGTGTGGACGCGGTGCACATACACCTGGTTGGAATGGACATGAACAATCACTCGAAGAATTACTTGCTGTCATGGTTGGAAAACCTGCCTAACTTGTAGTAGGATTTTTTAGTCAGTTTAGTCAGTATTGAGGAGATATGGTTTGACTTTTAATCCTGTCTGCAAAAGTCACAAACTATCTAGGGGAGTTCCTAAAAGGTCTTGGCCTATCAAGATAAAATGGTTGTGCCCACATTCACATCAAGGGAGTGTAGTTTAGCTTTCCCTTAATTTGTTAGGTCTAGTAGGCAAAGCTTGGAGGTGAATAAATTCCAAAACAAACTTGGGCAGAAACTTCAGGCTTGATTCACTTTATCTTTATGGACTACTGTGTAAAATGGACCAGCCATGAGAGCCTGAATTTCCCCTACCCCCTCTCCCCAAGGTGAAGGCAGTCTTCATGAACAGGAGTTATAAGATTAGGTCACTGGAGGAGACGGGGCAGCTCATTAGATCTGTTAACACTTAAGTGAGGTTCCAGGAAGGCAGAGGCTCCTGTACTCAAGAATAAGTGTATGAGACCTTTGAGGAATTTAGCAGCTATAAGATGAGAAAATATGGTATTTGGCTCTGAACAGGAGAATAGTTTGCAGAAACTGGTGCTAAATATATCCTTATAGACTGATGGAAAGTGTCACTAGACTAAAACACCAGAAATAGGATTTTTCAAGGGAGGCAGGTGATGTTTTTCTATTTGGGTAACCAAACAGAAAAACCTCTTCCACTTTGCTTTGTAAGACAGTCTAGTTGTGTATGGTCAAGAGTAGTGAGGGTACAGGGGCAAGGCCATGTGCATAGATGTTTTATCTGGCTCTGTATTTTTTTTGTGTGTATGTTGGCTAAAGCAAAGAGTGGTTGTTTTAGAATTTCTTTTGCAAAGCCTTTGGGGCCACCTTTTCTGGGGTGCTAATGTGCCCATATGTCTCTTCTACCTGTGAGGGTGAAGGAGCCATTACCAGTATCACAATTTTTTCATGCAGTACTGTTGTGATAATGGTACTAGGAAGTTGGTGCCAGGACAGATATGGTCTGCAGATTTAGCTGATAGCACAGGCACTTGTTTCACAGTCAGTACTAAGGCATCAGAAGGACCCATCTTAAGCCATTGGCTACTTCTTTGATTGTGATACCTGAGATTAGTCTAACACATGATAACTTTTTTGTCTTGCTTTCATAAATACCAGAAGGGGTGACTTAAGTCTTGGTTCTGGAGGAGAAGTTGTTCTGCCACTCTCAGAAGCTCTTTGACAAATGAGCTTGAGAGCTCAAAGTTCAGCTGTAGCTCATAGGAGCACTCTGGATTTGAGGAGGTTCTGATAGAACACTCCAGGAATATTAAGTTTAAGCCTCTCTCACCTTCTCAGTTCTTTTAGAAAAAGAAAGACAAACTGAATACATACTGGGGATATTGGATTAAATAAAAAAGATACCGAGTGAGAGTTGTTCATTGGACTAGCCACATCACAAGAAGGGGCAAATTTGAACCCCAGGAACTTAGCTTTAGCCATGGAGGTTACTGTGGAGCCTGTGGATCCTATTACCATGGAATACCATATAATATTAACAGATCTTTTCTTTTTTAAGGCAACAGGCATAAAAATAATCAGAGAAACTAACAATTGTACTATCTAGATGAGGGGTTTTCAACCTTTTTCTTTCTGAGCCCCACCCAACATGCTAAAATAACTCCACAACCCATCTGTGCCACCACTACTGCTTTTCTGCATATAATAGCCAGGGCCAGTATTAGGTGGTAGCAAGCAGGGTAATTGCCTGGGGCTCCACATCACAGTGGGACCTGCGAAGGGGGCATATACACATGCCAGAAATGGGATCCATATGGACAATTACTCAAGAGAAAGTTGCATGCTACTTTACATTGTGCATAAACAATATTAATAACTGTTTGAGATGCCAAATATTACTGCTGAATAAATGCATAGAAGGGATTTCATGAATCTCACTGTCAGGGATCATGAGAGGCTTGCAGTACTAGCAGTTAGAAAAATCTGGGTTTGTATATAGCACAAATTGGATATGCAAAGCCTTACAGTATAATACTGAATACATTTTTTCAACGAAGCCTCGACATTTAAATCCACAATACTCTACACATTGTATTATTCTTTTTTTTGTCACCACTATAATTCATGTATTTCCCTATAATCAAGAGTACCAGTTCACAAACAGAAAAGAATGGTATAATTACTAGAATAGATTTTACAGGACTAATTTAAGATTGAAGTAAATGAAACAAAAGGTGGTCACGTTACACTACAGAATAAACACTGCCGTGTTAAGTATCAGAGGGGTCCGTGTTAGCCTGGATCTGTAAAAACAGCAAAGAGTCCTGTGGCACCTTATAGACTAACAGATGTATTGGAGCATGAGCTTTCGTGGGTGAATACCCACTTCGTTGGATGCAACTGTTTTTACTGCTGTGTTAGACTCTAAGCATCATCTTCAAGTGGAACCTGATGGCAGAACCTTCCAAGCAGTACCTGTTAGCGTGCACATGCACTCTCTCCTACCCCTCTCCTCAGCATATCTGAACATTCTGTGGACAAAGCTATATAAGGTGGCACTGCACCCTCTATGGCCTCAGTTCCTTCCAACCTCTGTATCAGATGGCAGTGAGCCATTTGGATCAAGGGTGGTTTTTTTCCCATTTATAAGTGCCTTTGATGATTTATAGTTGCCCTTTCTTTTTAGTATAAGATAGTTTAGTATAGTTTGTAAAGTCAGTTCCACATAATGGCAGAACCAGAATAGAGGAAGAAACCAGGTTTTAAGAGGTGCTTCATGCCCAGTTGTCTCCCTGGCAGTGACAACCATATTACGTGCCTTATGTATCTTGGGGAAGACCACTCTCCTTCTGGGTGTTCTATTTGCCAGACTTGCACACTCAGAGTGCACAAGGACAGGCAGAACAGACTGCAGGTGCTTCTGCTTAAGGGGGCTTTTGCTTCTAAGCCATCCTGTTCCCTGGATCCAAAACTAAGAAGCCTGTTTTGGCTCTGGTGGCTTACTCCAGTAAGGCTGAGCTGTCTAAAGGTTCCAGGAAGCTTACTAGATCGCAGGCCCTGGTTCTCATGGGAGACTTTAATCACCCTGATATGTGCTGGGAGAGCAATACAGCGGTGCACAGACAATCCAGGAAGTTTTTGGAAAGCGTAGGGGACAATTTCCTGGTCCAAGTCCTGGAGAAACCAACTAGGGGAAGAGCTCTTCTTAACCTGCTGCTCACAAACAGAGAAGAGTTAGTAGGGGAAGCAAAAGTGGATGGGAACCTGGGAGGCAGTGACCATGAGATGGTCAAGTTCAGGATCCTGACACAAGGAAGAAAGGAGAGCAGCAGAATATAGACCCGGGACTTCAGAAAAGCAGATTTTGACTCCCTCAGGGAGCTGATGGGCAGGATCCTCTGGGAAAATAACACGAGGGGGAAAGGAGTCCAGGAGAGCTGGCTGTATTTTAAAGAATCCTTATTGAGGTTGCAGGAAAAAACCATCCCGATGTGTAGGAAGAATAGTAAATATGGCAGGTGACCAGCTTGGCTTAACAGTGTAATCCTTGCTGATCTTAAACACAAAAAAGAAGCTTACAAGAAGTGGACGCTTGGACAAATGACCAGGGAGGAGTATAAAAATATTGCTTAGGCATGCAGGAATGGAATCAGGAAGGCCAAATCACACTTGGTGTTGCAGTTAGAAAGGGATGTTAAGAGTAACAAGAAGGGTTTCTTCAGGTACGTTAGCAACAAGAAGAAAGTCAAGGAAAGTGTGGGCCCCTTACTGAATAAGGGAGGCAACCTAGTGACAGAGGATATGGAAAAAGCTAATGTACTCAATGCTTTTTTTTGCCTCTGTCTTCACAAACAAGGTCAGCTTCCAGACTGCTGCACTGGGCAGCACAGTATGGGGAGAAGGTGACCAGCCCTCTGTGGAGAAAGAAAGAAGCGGTTCAGGACTATTTAGAAAAACTGGACGAGCACAAGTCCATGGGGCCGGATGCGCTGCATCCGAGGGTGCTAAGGGAGTTGGCGGATGTGATTGCAGAGCCATTGGCCATTATCTTTGAAAACTCATGGCGAACGGGTGAGGTCCCGAATACCTGGAAAAAGGCTAATGTAGTGCCCATCTTTAAAAAAGGGAAGAAGGAGGATCCGGGAAACTACAGGCTAGTCAGCCTCATCTCAGTCCCTGGAAAAATCATGGAGCAGGTCCTCAAGGAATCAATTCTGAAGCACTCAGAGGAGAGGAAAGTGATCAGGAACAGTCAGCATGGATTCACCAAGGGCAAGTCATGCCTGACTAACCTAATTGTCTTCTATGAGGAGATAACGGGCTCTGTGGATGAGGGGAAAGCAGTGGATGTGTTATTCCTTGACTTTAGCAAAGCTTTTGACACGGTCTCCCACAGTATTCTTGCCAGCAAGTAAAAGAAGTATGGGCTGGATGATTGGACTATAAGGTGGATAGAAAGCTGGCTAGATCGTCGGGCTCAACGGGTAGTGGTCAATGGCTTTATGTCTAGTTGGCAACCCGTTTCAAGTGGAGTGCCCCAAGGGTCGGTCTTGGGGCCGGTTTTGTTCAATATCTTCATTAATGATCTGGAGGATGGCGTGGACTCCACTCTCAGCAAGTTTGCAGATGACACTAAACTTGGAGGAGTGGTAGACACGCTGGAGGGTAGGGATAGGATACAGAGGGACCTAGACAAATTAGAGGACTGGGCCAAAAGAAACCTGATGAGGTTCAACAAGGACAAATGCAGAGTCCTGAGCTTAGGATGGAAGAATCCCATGCACTGTTACAGACTAGGGACCGAATGGCTAGGAAGCAGTTCTGCAGAAAAGGACCTAGGGGTTACAGTGGACGAGAAGCTGGATATAAGTCAACAGTGTGTCCTTGTTGCCAAGAAGGCTAATGGCATTTTGGGCTGTATAAGTAGAGGCATTGCCAGCAGATAGAGGGATGTGATCATTCCCCTCTATTCGACATTGGTGAGGCCTCATCTGGAGTACTGTGTCCAGTTTTGGACCCCACACTATAAGAAGGATGTGGAAAAATTGGAAAGAGTCCAGCGGAGGGCAACAAAAATTATTAGGGGTCTGGAGCACGTGACTTATGAGGAGAGGCTGAGGGAACTGGGATTGTTTAGTCTGCAGAAGAGAAGGATGAGGGGGGATTTGATAGCTGCTTTCAACTACCTGAAAGGGGGTTCCAAAGAGGATGGATCTAGACTGTTCAGAGGTACCTGATGACAGAACAAGGAGTAATGGTCTCAAGTTGCAGTGGGAGAGGTTTAGGTTGGATATTAGGAAAAACTTTTTCACTCAGAGAGTAGTGAAGCACTGCAATGGGTTACCTATGGAGGTGGTGGAATCTCCTTCTTTAGAGGTTTTTAAGGTCAGGCTTGACAAAGTCCTGGCTGGGATGATTTAGTTGGGAATTGGTCCTGCTTTGAGCAGGGGATTGGACTAGATGACCTCCTGAGGTCCCTTCCAACCCTGACATTCTATGATTCTATGAAGCTGGGATCATCATTGGTGAGTTCCTGGTTTGTCACCTGATCAACATGTGGCATAGCTTCTGCTTCTTCCACTTCTGAAGATGCTTTGCAGTTCCATGATTTGGTGGACTGCATGGTATCCCCACTGAACTTAACTTCAGTAGCTATGGAGGAAACCTCCCACCCACTATTTGACATCCTTGAGGATACCGTCACAAATAGGATGTAGATTCTGGATGGTCTTTTGCAGCCTGCTACGACTGTTTGGTCAACTCCTGATTCCTGCCATCTTATTTCCAAAAAAGTGAACAAACTGTATCAGATACCCCATGAAAGGTTTTCTTACTTTCAATACTCATCCTGTGCCTAATTTCCTGGCTGTATCTGCAGCCAGTACCAGGCTTAGCCCTGGACTACACTACAGAGTTAAGTCGACACAAGGCAGTTTATGTCGACCTAACTCTATAAGCATCTACACTAAAATGTCACTCCCGCCAATATAACTTGCCTGCTACTCTGACTCAACTCTACCTCTGTGATAGGTGTAGCACTTAGGTTGATGTAGTTAGGTCGATACAATGTCGGCGTAGACGCTGTGGGTACATCTATACTACCTGCCAGATCCACTGAGGATTATATGCCATCCATCTGGAGCTGGAGATTTTGAAAGTAGTAGTGTCCGTTGGTCCATTCATGTGCCCTTGCTCCACCTCATGGTTTTTTCTGAGGTGATAAAAGGAAGAGTGGATTGACCACACCCTTAGTTCCTTATCCATGGTAAACCAAGAAATCTGCAGCAGAGGGAAGGAGGGCGGGACTGGAATTGCTCTAAGAACCTGCAGTTAACAGGTAAGTAATTTCCTCTTCAAGAGTAGGGGCCAGGAGTGATGGCCCCTACTGTATTTCACTGAGGGTGATTAACATGCAGTACCAATTTAAGAGGAGTGCGAGTAAGTTGATGGAACCGTGGAATGGAAAACAGCCATGCTGAACAAGACCATCCATCGCAGACTTGCACCAAGGTGTAATGGGAAGAAAAGGTATGTACTGAACTCCACGTGGCTGCCGTATACATCAGTAAGTGGTATGTCATGAAGTGCAGTCGTGGTCAATGCTTGCACTCTCATGGAGCAGGCATGTACCCCAAGGCAGGGATACAATCCTGATAATCGCCAGAGTATAATGCACCCTGAAACCCACTTAGAAATCCTTTGAGTAGAGATCGCTTGGCCCTTAATCTTTTCTGCTGTAGTGATAAACAGTCTAGGGGACTTCCTGAATGATCTCATCCTCTGCAGATAGAAGGCTGGGACCCTGTGGACATCGAAGGAGTGAAGGCACTGTTCCTCTGCTGACGTATGTGGCTTCAGAAAGAAAGCAGGTAAATGTATGGGTTGGTTGAGATGAAAGTGGGATACAACCTTCGACAGACTTGGGGTTCAAGTTCAGGGAAACTTTGTCATTATGGAACATAAGGAGGGGGGTCTGCCATCCTGGCCCCCAATTGACCTACCCTTCTTGTAGAAGTAATAGCTACCAGGAGGCTGACCTTCATGGAGAGGAGAGACAGAAAGCAAGAGGCAAGAGGTTCAAGTCCTATTGGGGACAGATCAGTTGAATGGAAGGATAAGTTCATATGAGGCCCTTCTAAAACCTTGTAGTCAAGGAGTGCATAAAGAAAGATTCTTCCTCCACTAATAGCCACTACGTGCACCTTGATGGGGTTGAGAGTGAGTCCTGACTCCTTCAGGGATAGGAGATAGTCTAAGAGAAGAGGAATGCCCACAGCCTCAGGGCAAGACCCTCCTGCTAGGCCCAAGAGGTAAAACATTTTCACTTGGCCCGACAGGACCACCTAATAGACTGTTTCCTGCTACTCAGGATGACATTCTGTACTGCAAACAAACATTCCCATTCTAGCAAAGTTGCCCATCTAAAACCTAAGCTTTCAGATGAAGCATCTGTGAGTCGGGATGCCCAATCCTGCCATTGTGTTGTGTGAGCAGTTCCAGAGAAGCTGGCAGCAGAAGCAGGGGATGTGCTGACATGCAGAGGAGGGGAAACTAGAATTGGTGAGGCCAAAATGGGGTGATGAGGATGATCTTAGCTCTCACCATTCCCATCTTGTGTAGGACATACAGTAGGGGAGGAAAGGCATAATTGATTTGTTCCAACCAGCGGATGACTAGGGCATCACCTTGGGAAAGGGCACCAAGCAGAACTGGATGCATTTGTTGTTGGTGGAGGAGGTGAAGATGTCAAAAATGTTGGCAATCACAGCATCGTGTAGCTCCCATTTGTGGTCGTTCATAAATTTCCTGCTGAGAGGGTCTGCAATTAGGTTCTGAGTCTCTGGAAGATAGGTTGCTGACAACAGGATCTTGTGGGTGATGTACCAGTCCCAGAGACAAATAATTTCCACACAAAGTGACTTCATGGCTTCTTGTTTGTTTATGTAGTAAACAGTGATGGAGTTGTCTAACATCATGAGAACATGATGGGAGTGAATGGATGGGAGAACCGTGCAACATACTCTCCTAACTGCCCAAAGTTCTAGGATGTTGATCCTGGATTCCTGAGTGCTCCAAGTTCCTTCCATCATGTGCTCGCCCATGTGGGCACCCCATCTGTTGAGTGACACATCTGTGATTGTCCTCGTGCTTGGGGAAGATGGAAGGAAGGGTATACTGGTGCAAACCTGAACTGGCTCCATCCACCATCAAAAAGACAAATGAACCCTGTATTGGAAGTGTCGAGAGTCTACCATAAATCTCCTATGGGTAGGATGGATGCCTATGTGGAAGTAAGTGTCTTGTATATAGAGAGCTGTAAACTACGTGCTCCTTTCTAGGGAGGTTGCGAGGGTGACCGTACAAAACTTTGGTTTGTGTATGAGGCAGTTGAGATGACAGAGATCTTAGATTGGTCTCCATCCTCCCTTCTTCTTGAGTACCACGAAATAGCTGGAATAGAACCCTGCACCTTGAAAGGGTATAGGGCCAGGCTCTATCACTCCCCTTTCCAGTAGGTAGTCCACCTCTAGGGCAAGTATACTGTTGTGAGTGGTCCCAGAGGAGAGATCGGGATGGGGGATGTGGATGAGGTAGTGTCGTGAACTTGATCGTATAGCCATTTCAAATGACATCCAAGACATACTTATCCATTGTTATCACACTCCAAGCTCGTAAAAAGAGAGCTACATGTTGCAAAAAGGAAAGGGGGTGGGTCATACATATGGTAGGATGTGTGGTGGAAAATTAACCACACGTTGTGTTTGGATCAGAACAGCCTGAGGCCCACTTTATTACAAGCATGCAGGGAGACACAGCCAGCCTAGCTCGTTTGTCTAACAAAGGAACACGGAAGCTTATATAGCTTAAAACCACATTTAGTCGTACACACTTTTCATTTGTAATATGCTTTTAAACAGAAAAACAGCTCCTTATTAGGAATACAAAAGCAACAGGCTTTCCTGTTTATTATCAGGTTGTTTGTTTGCGGTTAATGCTTCTAGCAATTACAGTTACATTTCACAAGACTGACATTTTTCATTCTCTCTCTCCTCCTGCCCCTTGTGCACAGTTATTTTAATCAAAGTTACCTTGGTCAAAGTTTGCGCCTACTTTGTTTTCCCTTACAATCTCCCCTTTTGTGCTTTTAGCACAACTACTAATCTTAAACTCTTATTTTTATTAAATTTTGCATTTTTAATTCCAAATCAAATGGCTCAGCCTTTGGGGTTCTGGTTGAAGATAACAATGCATGGTCAGTACAAATATGGAAGGTACTATTATTATTACATCCTTTACAACAACAATAACATAAGCCTAGGCTAAACAATAACAATAAAAGTATCAACGTTCCCATTAATATAACCATGGTGGGGATGCTGAATAGCTTTAGTTACAAAACACAATACATTATTTTTGGTACATAAAATAAATACTTTATAAGCCATATGAAAAGCATTTTTTTATTTGATATATATTTTGAAGTATATGAATTTGCTTTTGTAATTCAGAGATTTTCTGGACCTTCGGCAGGAGAGAAAGCAAATTTTGGAATTGATTAGGTAATAAGACAGTCCAATTAAAAGGTATCTGAAACTTAAGGGCTATTTGCAAATTTTTGTCCACAGGCCAATAAATAATATTACTGCCAGCAGCAGTGGTGAGATTGAAATGTATATTTTGTAGAATGGTGGCCTGAACATACACACAGCTATTATTTGCTTGGAAAAGCAAATGTCCTGCTAGGGCAGTTTCTTGTCCCATATCTTCCCAGCAGACATTGTCATGAACGGTGACAACGTCCCCTAGCTTCAGTTTCTGTACACACTAGAGGTGTGGGATTTCTAACGGCCAGAATGTCCATTGACTCCCTATCCCTATCCAAATGTTGGGTGTTTTTCCAGGAGCACTGACTATAAATCGATTAGGCATATCAGGTATTTTTATTTCTCAAATGTCTCATGTACTATCCAATCCCATATGCATCCTCCCCATGGACCTGGCAGGATTCGATAGGTGGGAGCCCACATCTCCGCAACTGGTCCGTATGCTTGGAAGGAGCACTATGAACATTTGCACATCCACCCAGAAAATCTCCAAGTATATCTTCATGGCCACAGATTAGATGATACTCCTGAAGTATCTGTAAGGGCAGCAGGCCAGGCCTGATGTTCGAGATCACTCCAAATGGCCATTAGCTGGTCATTCAGAAAATTTCAAATTTCTGAACATGCCAGATCCCACTGCAATGCCTTCCCAGCCTCAGTGATATTTAGCAACAGTGTTGTCAGCAAATTCTGGGTTATTGAACTAAGGGCAGAAATAACACAGTTTACCAACCCCATCTTGCACTTGGGTCGACCGGGCTCCAGAAATAGGACCTGTGGCCTTTTCCAATTGTCCAATTTTTTTTTCATGTTGTTGTCCTTTGTAAATATTCCAAATGGCAGGCGCACTCTTGGCACTATCCCATAAGTGTTTGGCCAAGTCTTTCTTTTTCCTAGCGGAAGCCCAGGCCCTCTGCTGTGCTAGCCAATAGCGGCTTCCTTTGAGCAGTTTGAGTATATAGAGGTAACGTGAAAGCTGGATAAAAGTAGTGTGAACCTGACAGTTCCTGGAGTAACATTGATTAGAGTCCATTGATATCCTAACATCTTTTTTTTTGGAAGCCAATTAGGGAGGGCAGTGCATTCTGATGGTACTTGTCCGTAAGCGCAGAGCCCAGCCCCCGGAAAACCCCCCACCCCACCATTTAATTCCACATACCCAAGAACGGTCTCCACAAGTCCCTCTCTCTTCAAATTAACAATACTTTGTCTTTTTCACCAGGGCCAATTCTTAATGTGTTTTGTAGTCAGGAATTCCTGGACTTTGGTGGTTTCAGGAAAGCGAGTGTTCCTTCTTTCTTGGAACAGCCATGGATTAGCATTATTCAGGGGAGAGGTTACTAGCACATCACTCTGTAAAGGTTTGGTTCTTCTAGCAAAGTCCAAATGCATAGTAGGTTTGTCAGTAGACAAGAGAGAGGTTGCTATCACTTCACCTTGTCCTTTTCTCCTGCTGTCTAGAAGGAACAGGAGCACCAGAAGGAAACACAGCTGATCATCAGTTGGAGAATCATCTTGCAGTGGAGGGGCCTTTTTGCAGTGCGAAGCATGGGTCCAGGCAGTCAGTTCTTGGCACTTCACAGCAATGTTGGTAGTTAACAGGATTTGGTATGGGCCTTTCCAGCGAGGGGCCAGGACAGTCTGTCACTGTTGGACCTTTATGTAGACCCAGTCTCCTAGTTCCAGCGAATGGCAGGGTTACTCTGGATCCTTAGGTCTTTTATACACAGGTAAAAAAAGCACACCCAACACATTTCATTAGTGCCTGGCAATAATTAAGCATTGTATTATTGAATGACTGTCCATCTGAGCCAGGACCAGTGGGGCGCAGATGGTAGTTGTATCAGCTGCCCTGTTAGAATCTCATAAGGCTGAGTCCAGTCTTTTGATTGGGAGTGGCCCTCATAGTCATTAATGCTAATGGGAGGGTATTTGGCCACTGTAAATTTGTCTCAGCACAGATCTTGGCCAGTTTATTTTCAAAAATCCCATTTTGATGTTTCACTGTCCCGGCAGACTGTGGGTGGTGGGGGCAGTGGAGATTGTGTTGGATCTGTAAAGCTGCACATAACTTTTTATAATTTGTCCAGTAAAATTAGGTCCACAATCACTGTTGCTACTCGGAGGTTTGCCAAACTGTGGTACAAAAGCCTTAAGTCAAAAGTATTACAACAATCTTGGCATCTGCCTTTTTACATGGAAAGGCTTTAACACAGTTGGAAACTACATTAACTAAAACTAACACACTTCTAATTACAACATTCAGACATTTAAACAAAATAAATCTGCATTTTTACAAAAGGTCCCCAAGAAGGTGGATGTGCTGCCTGCCTAACCTTGACAGCTTTATCAACATTATGTTGCTGACAGATTACACACTGTTGGCAGTATTGCTGGCCCACAGGAGAAAAAATCCGGTACAAACCAGTCTCGTCTAACTACAGCAATCATTCCTCCTTCGTCCATGCACGCCACTCCATGGTGCACCTGAGCAAAGCACGGCCAGAGCACCTTGGGCACAACCAGGCGGCTGTCCGGGAAGCGCCAAAGGCAATCATGATGCAAAGTGTACTCAGCAACACTTCAGGAACATTTTTCAGCTTTTTGATTGATATTAGCTTTTCCTTTTTTTTGTTTTTTTGGGGGTTTTTTTGTTTTCTTTTGTTTTGAGAAACAAAGAGAGCATATTTTTACTCCCTTGGGATTGGCAGATTATTGCTTAAAATATTCTTTTTTTTTGTTTTTTTGTTTTTTTTTTACAAATACCCTTGTTGATTGCAGGTAAAACTGAGGAATTACTTCCCATATTTTCCTGTATTTGTTTTATAGGCAGGCCAGGTTTCAATGGCTTCTATCTTTATCATTTAGGTGATTTGCATTAACGCAGACATTCTTGGCTTGCTTTTGGATTCAAAGTTATCAGCTGCTTAGAGACTCTGTCTCAAAAGGACAATGAACTTCTGACTTTTAACTCCTGCTTTCAAACACACATTGATTTGAAAAGGAAAACACAACCCATTTTGGCTTCCCTTTGGCAAAGTGATCGTTGATTTCACAGAACTACCTTAAGGCTTACTGTGGGGCACTGACTACAGTTTCTATCTGCTATTTGTTACCAAAACAGATTTAAAATCTTCTCCCATTCTCCTGGCTTTGACTTCCCTGCTGCAGCCACAACTTTAGTCTTTATTTAAAACAATTTAAATCTTGTAAAGCATTAAATCACCTTAAGAAATTAAACAACACTAGTTTCTTTTGTCTGGCAAAAGTATTTCTCAGTTTTACAACCTCAAAACACCACCAATTCATTTCAAACTTATAAAACAAAGGTTGCACACATCAGGAGTGTTTTTTTTTTTAGCAAATTTGACTAACTTGTTCATAGTTAAATGGTTCCACTTAAATAACCTCTTGCCTGGATTATTTACAGATATTCCTCCGGAGAAATAGGCCCTTTTTCCAAAGGAATGGCTGCAAAGAAACCAAGAATTTTTCTTTTCGTAACACCTCCTTTTAACATTTGCACAAAGTTTCACTGCTTAATTCCCTCCAGTAACTAGAGTCAACTTCTCACTCTCTTTCTTCCAGCTTTCTTTAACTGTTGTTGCCTGCTTGTTTGGGCCCGATCCTTTTTCCTCGCTGCATTATTTCTTTCCATGAGCACAGGAATTGTTTCACTACCAATTTAGCAAGGAGGGTGGGCTTTTCGACCACCCCCACCCCTCTTGTTCCCTTTCCTTAACAATATTACTCATAAAGGTGACCCAAATCATCCCCCATGAGGCTTGCCACCTAGACAGAATGCACGTGTAATACACAGGGGCGCCCTCCCATGGTGAGGAGGAACTCTCAGAGACTGTCCCCCCACTCATCTTCCAATCACAGACGCTGGGGGGGGGGAAGGGCGCCCTGTCTGCTAGCGGCTCATAAGGTAAAGAAAGGTCTCACACTCTCCGGGGAGGGCACTCTGTCCACTCAGCAGCATTAACAGCATGGTAAAATGAGGAAGGTACACTCACTGACCGTAGGAATAATGACTCCTTGCTGAATTAAGGAGGTGATTACTGGTTAAATTCCTTTCTTGGCCTGTTTTGATAGATGGTACTGCAGCACTTTGGGATGGGGTCTTGCTGGGGTTCAGGCGAACTTTACCCGATTGGGCGGACCCAATATACCCAACATGGTTGGCATGATTAGTTCACACGGAGAGGGGGGACTTTAGCCAGCAGTTCCTGTTGCACCGAGGAAGGGCTGGGGTCACTCTCCCTCTTTGGAGCATCCGCCTGTAAGACTGCCAGGACCTTATTGGGACTGGGACCAGTCATGCCCATATACACGCCATCTGGAGTACAATAGATCCTACAATTTAATTTACACAGCAAGTTTCTTCCCAAAAGGTTAATCGGTGAACAAGGACTGAGGAAGAAAGCATGATGGTCAGACAGAGGACCGACAGAAACGGTCAGAGGTGAAGAGACGAGGTGGAGATTAGGAATATTGCCCCTACTGCAGTTTAAATATAAGTTTATAGGATCTTCAGATGGAGCTGGGGGGGTTCCCCAAAAAGGCCTTGAAGGGTAGAGAGATATCTGCTGGCCAGCAGGGGCTTAAAAAACCCAATTTCTCTTTTGTCTCTTTTAATTGTGTATTAAGTTTGCCCTGGGAGTCCTTGAGACTCCTCCTTTGAGATTCATGGCACCATTTTTCTGTTTCTTCATACCAATTAAAATATGCATCAAACTGACCTTGCCCAAGTTTGTTGGCAAGAAGTGCGCCCCTGAGGTGCACAGTCTTGTCAAGGTCGAAATGTCTCTCTAGGGGAAACCGTAATTTTGGATCATTTCTGCTATACCAATTCCATTTCTGTAGAAACTTGCAAGTGAGAGGACTATAATTCCTATACATATAGAAACCAGGTGTGCCTTTTGGTGGAACGGTGATCCCTTTTGATCCATCGGCCCCCATTTTTCCCAGCACCTGGCGAAGCGGGAATCACTTTGGAATCCTCGCCCCCCAGTACCTATTTGGGTTTCCTGGCGAAGCGGAGACCTCTTGCCTGCTCCGACCCCCAGAGCCCAGCTACTCCCCTTCGGGTCTTTCATGCAGGGAAGGTTTGTTTAGGATGTCCACGACTTTCCTACAGCCCCATTCAGTAAAAAGTGTTGGCTAGTCTCAGAGAGAATGGCACTGCTTACTCTGTTGCTTCAGGCGAGGTGCTCATCAGACCAGTCAGTGGCTCATGAACCGCCTTCAGGCGGGGACCAGAGATGGGGGGAGGAAAGAAGGTGTGGAAACAGACCGTCCGAAGATGGTAAAGGATAGGGTCACACAATACTAGACCCAAGCAGACCCCTCACCGGTCAAGCCATACAGAGGAGACTACCTCGGTCAGGGCACTCTTTTTGGCCCTACTAGTTGTAGTCACAGGGCTTGCATTAGAGACATCTCCGGTCACAAGCTTGTGAGCTTCTCAGAGAGCTCTGGGCATCTTCCTGTGATTCTTACACTCCACACTCACACTGTGGCACACATAATCAGAGTCCTACCCATCCATATATGTGGTAATCCAGATGGGACTCAAACCCATCCCCACATGTGGCTCTTCCCAGGGCAACCAGAACCAGAAGGGTGTCAGGCTTGTCTGGCAGCAAAAGATCTGGATCCAGTGTCCAACTCACCCAAACCCAGAGCGTAAAGGCAGGCCTTCACCGAAAACCCAAAAAGGAGAATTAAAAGGTTTCCTACCTTTCAGATGGGCCCTGGGTTCAGTGGGGAACGGTCTGTGGTCCTCCGGTCCAGTGGTATGCTGTGGATCCAAGTCACAGCACCAAGAATTGTGGTGGAAAATTAACCATGTGTTGTGTTTGGATCAGAACAGCCTGATGCCCACTATATTACAAGCATTCGGGGAAACACAGCCAGCCTAGCTGGTCTGTCTAACAAAGGAACACAGAAGCTTATATAGCTTAAAACCACATTTAGTCAAACACACTTTTCATTCGTAATATCCTTTTAAACAGAAAAACAGCTCCTTATTAGGAATACAAAAGCAACAAGCTTTCCTGTTTATTATCAGGTTATAAGTCTGCGGTTAAGGCTTCTAGCAATTATAGTTACATTTCGCAAGACTGGCATTTTTCATTCTCTCTCCCCTCCTGCCCCTTGTACAGTTATTTTAATCAGTTATCTTGGTCAAAGTTTGGGCCTACTCAATTTTCCCTTACAGATGCAACATGGTTAATGGCTCAGATGCACTCAGAAATATTGCTTATGTGAATACTGTATGTGTCAAAAACTGTGTGGACGGACCAGGAGGATGGTACCAGTATGTCTTCTGCTGCTCACAAGGAGGCTCGTAGGGCACTGATGAAAGAATTGAGGCGTTCTGGACCATTGTGCAGGAGGCAGGTGGTAAAATTTGAACATGGGTGCTGGTGTATAGATACCCAGCAATTGCAGCCTGGCTCTGGAGTCTTTGAAGGACTGCAGGGAATCATCAGTCTTCTGGTTGAAGAGGTGAAATTCATCTAAAGGGAGGTCCTCAAAAGTATACTGTATCTCCCTGGAGAAATCGGATGAATGCAACCAGGATTCCCTCCTCCTTCCTATCCTGTGGTCATAGTACGCAAAGATGTGTCCGCTAAATCCACCAGAGACTGCAGTGTCATTCTGATGACCAGTTTGCCTTCCTCTAAGATAGTCTGTAAGAAAGCATGATCCTGCTGGGGAAGCTTGTCCACAAAGTCGACTAACTGACCATTAATTTAGAAAGCCATATTTAGCTAATAATACCAGGCAGTTGGAGATCTGAAACTGAAGGCTGGTTGAAGAAAAGACCTTGCAATCTAAGACATCCAGTCTCTTTTCCTCCTTGTATGCTGGAGCAGAATGCAGATGTTGCTGTTGAGCCCATTCTGTTGCTGCTTGTATAACCAGGGAATTGGACAGGAGGTGAAAAAACAGAACTCAGACCTCTTTGCTTGTACATAGTAGCTCTTTTCCGCACCCTTTGGGGTCAGTACACAAGTAGTTGGAGTATGCCAGTCAGTTTGGGCTGTTTGGAGAATGGTATCATTGATTGGTAGTGCCACTCTGGGAGGTACCGATGCAAGCAATATCAAGTAACAGATTTTGGCTCTCCTGCATTTCCTCCAGTGGAACGTGAGGGACTCTCTTTGTAACCTATTTCCTGGAACTGATGATAGTCATCTGGGGTGGGAGGAATGAGTAGATGATGCTGCTGCATCTGGAGAAGATGAAGTGAATCGCTCTGGTTCCAGTGCTACAATTGGAGTTGGGCTAAGCAGTGCATCCTCCAACCCCGGTTCTGAATGCCTGCTTGATGAAGGCAGGAGATGCAAGATGGGGGATTCTTCTTGGGCTGATCGGGAAGGTTCTAAAGGCAGCTATTGGAGCGAAGACCCCCAGTACAGCCTACTAGGAGGATCTGGCAGTTGATGCAGAGGGCCCTACAGAGAGGGGTACCCATGACTCCTGACCTGAGGCAAGAGAGAGTACTGCCACTGAGCCGGTGGGACCTTTGGATAGTCATGCTGATGGTACAAGAGAGGTGGACCTTGCCTTCTATCCGAGTCCTCTGATGTCGAGAAGTCAGAGCCTTGCTCGAATGGTGGTGCCACTGGAACCCTAGGAGTCATAGGAAGGTGTCAGGAACATGACCCGAAGAACATAAGTTCAAAGCAGGGGAGTGTATTCTCTTACGTGGCTAATGCACCTGAAGACATGGAGACCTCACCTCTTCCAGTGCAAAGAGTTCATGAAGTCTGGGTGCTGACTCGAGCCTCCCCGGTGTCAGCAGCATGCACTCTGCAGTAGGAAACAAAACTGGAGCTGGAGCTGGAACAGAGGACTGTCCCAGAACCAAAAAGTTCCCTTGACTTCAGCAGTGCTGATCCGGAAGGGGCACACGGCTTGATTACTGGGACCAGTAGGTCCAGTGTTCTGTGTGACTTCTTGTTGTGTTTGCAAGCCTTGGAACATGCCATGTATCTGTGGCTGGAACTTGTGGAGGATGCAGTTTCCTTCTTGGGCCTTGAGGAAGACTTACTGCAATGTTTATGCATATGCTTCCTTGCCTCCTGAGTAGGCCCTGTCATGGGATACATAGCTCCAGTGGAACCAAGACTTGAACGCCTCAATAGGAGATGCATGCTTCTATTCTTCAGGCTGATGTACGGGGTGGGTTGGTGTTCCCCGGCCTGGATCCAACTGCAGCCACATGGTGACCTCCATGAGATGCTTCTTGAGGTGGAGGGCCTGGCCTCCCTGGGTATGGCTTGGGCAGGAGAGGCAGATACTGCACCTGGATGCAATGTGGACTTCCCAAAAGCAGAAAAGGCAGAGTTGGTGCTCGTCACTGACAGAAAATGAGCAAGAGCAGGAGGAGCAGATCTTGAACCGTGGTGTCTTCAGCATAAGCCAGTACCCGGTGTGGGCACTGAAGGGGAAATGGGAGGCTGAAAAAACAGGGTCCAAAGTCCTTAAATCCTAAAAAGCTACTGCTACACTAAAAACTACTACCTATAGCCAAGAGTAAAAAGTCTTTTTTCTGTGTTTTACAAAGTGTATCACAAGAGATGAGAGAACAGCAGAGGCTCTGACTTGGACCATGCAGCAGCGAGAAGGAACTGAGAGCATGGTTGGTCTACCCTGCCCTTTATTACCTCGGCAAAACTAGGAGGCAAAGCAAGGGCATGCGTGTGGACCAACAGAAACTACTGCTTTCAAAATCTCTGGCTCCAGACATATGGAGTGCATTGTGCGTTTAACTCTCAGTGGAATACAGTACGGACCATTTTGCAAAGAACTGTTAAGTCCCATCAGTTTTACAACCTCTCTCCTTTCAGATTTGGGTCCGCTTCTGAATGCCACCCCCCCAAAAAAAATTAGATCTCTGCCCAACCTAGAGAACTCTTCTTATAGGTTCTATATTGAACTCAATATCCATGAACATCTTTTTTTCTGAGGACAGGTTTCTGAAAACAGAGCAGTCTTTTTCCAAAGGCAAACCTGCCAAACCCAGAAAGAGGGCCTCTTCCCAGATCTCATGAGTCTGATGGCAGCTGCAATTTATGTAACTCCGTTTACTCATCTCAGAATGAGGCTGATGCAGATGTCTCAAGTCACAGTCTTCAAATATTTGTTGCTGTGACAAGGTGTTTGCGCCCACACTGGTACGGCAAGGGTTAACTCTATGCTCTCAGCTGAGGAGGCCATGCCCCATCGGCTCTGGTGGACATGCTCCATCTGGAGACAGTATAAAAGGGAGCAGCCCATCTCATCTGGGGCTGACTGCTGAGGAAGGAGGATGCCTGCTGCAGGCTCCAGTCCAGGTACTGTCGAATCACTAGATGGTGGAGGCCAGAGACACCGTGACACAGGTGAATGCCCAAGCTCCTGTGGACACCCAAGGGCCAACGGAGCTGTTGACAGCCGCACAGGCTGAGGAGCCTATGGACTTTGGAGACACCAGGACTACCACACCAGGGACAGGGTATGAAGTAGTTCAGGGGGACTTAGTCATTGTGCTGGGTGGCATCATCATGTTTCAGATGGATGCCCCGCTGACCCAGCGGTGAGTGCTCCTGCCACTGCTAGAGCCCTGAGCTGTGACCCAGTGGAGCAGGGAAGGCCTGGGTCCTCCTACCCAGCTGCCATCCACCCCTAGCTGGAGGCCTACTACTCCATATTCACTACTAGGCCACACAGCCCTGTTGAACAAGGCAGCCAAACTAACTCTGACCGTTGGACATGCAGCCCTGAGAAAGGGCAGCCATATTGACTTTTACCCCTATGCCACACTATCCCAAGGCAAGGGGGAATCGTATAGACTCAGCCATGGGGAAACAACTGCCCTGACCCCACCTCAAGAGGGATGGGGTGTGCTTGCCCCGCAACAGTTGCCATGCCTCAGAATGTCTTCAATTTGTAGAGATGATAGACAGACAGGCCAAATGTTCTTGGAGGCATCCTGTTCAATTCCCCTTTCACCACCAGTCACAACAACTTCAGATGCATCCAATGAGGATGGGGTGTGCATTTAGGCCATTTCAAAATCAGAAGCCAAAGGGCTTTTCAGGAAATGAGCTTGCATATACATGTGTTGGTGTCAAGAGCCATTCATTTGGCCCTCAGATCTTTCCGTCCTTACGTAAAGGGGGAGATTATTCAGGTAGCAGCAGACAACAGAACCACTACATATTATGTGAACGAACAGGGGGCTGTTCATTCTTTTCACTTATGTGCTGAAATGGTCAGATTATGGGACTGGTGCATTCTTCACAAGGTCTATCTGGTGGGCTTGCATTTTACAGGGGAGAGCAATGTGCTAGCAGATCATCTCAGCAGGGACAATTTTCAGAGGCATGAGTGTCCTTAAAAGGTCAAGTAATAAAAGACATCTTCAGTTGTGGTTGGCCTGCTGTAAACCTATTTGCAACAAGATTCAACAAAAAGTATAGTTTCTTCTGTTCATGACCAGGAAGGGCAGTCAGTCCATCTCAGACACCATTCTTGTGTATTGGAAAAGGGGCTTTCCCTCCATTTCCATTAATTCTGAAAGTGGTGAAGATTAATCAGGACAGGGCAAGAACAATACTGACTGTCCCAGCTTGGCCAAGACAACAGTGGTATCTGGACCTGCTTCAGCTGTCACACAGAGTTTGCATGCCTTTCTGTCTCCAGCTCTCTTGCCACAATAGCAAGGCAGGTCCCCCAGTCTCTTCGTTTGACTGCCTAAGCTATTGGACTTGGACTAATCTTGAACAATCCTTCTTAGTGCGGAATAGACTGCTCAATTTTAGAAAGCTGTCTACTAGAAAGTGTTGCTTCGATGAGGGGAAACTGATTCTCCAGTTTCAGCTTCTACACCCTGTATTTTGGAGTATTTAACTTGCTTAAAATCTCAAAAGTTATCTAGTTCCTCTTAAAGTTCACTTGGCAACTATCTCAGCATACCACTTTTTGGTCAGTGATAGACTACTGTTTGTGGATGATACAGTTAAAATGTTATGAAGGGGGTACCTAATATGTATGCTCCTTTAAGAGATCCAGTTCCCTCTTGGGATCTTTGCTGGTATTATCTGTATTTATGAAACCACGATTTGAAACCTTGGTGGAATGTTCCTTATTTTATTTATCTATTAAAACAGTATTCATTATTGCTATATTATCATCCAGAAGGGTGAATTTCATGCTGTAATGGGTGATGAGCCATTTACAGATTTTCCATAAGGTAGTTCTTAGACTGGATCCCCCAGATTTTTACCAAAAATAGCATCTGAGTTTCTTATAATCACGTAGATTGTTTCTTATGCTAATAATAATATGGGATCATAGTCAGAGTCCCTCAAATCTGCAGATAACCACAGACCATGTTTGCAGATGGATGCAGATCCAAATTTTGTATCTAGAACCCTGCAAACAGGTGGATATCCCTGGACTGTGATTGTGGATTGCAGAGATACATATTTTGTATCTGCACAGGGCTGTAGTCATAGTGTGTCTGCTCAGATTATTCTAGGTGGGTTAAATAATATATCACTGAATGTCACAAGTTAGCAGATATTTCCGTGCCTACCATTATATGACCTCATTCTACTAGAGCTGTAGCAGCACTTAATATGTTCCTATTTTAGAAATGTACAAGACTGCTCCTCGGAATGTTCACTAAACATTATGGTCTAGATTTGGCTTCAAAAGCAGATGCCAAATTAGGCAGAGCAATACTTGAATTATTGTTCAATTAAAGCATTGTTCCCACCTCCTGAGTTTTCTGTACTGCATGTCAAAATACCCATAAGTGGGACTATGCAGACCCTTTCAAAGAAGTAGTGAAGGTTACTTGCTTTATCTGTATCTGAAGTTCTTCAAAATGACTCTGCATAGTCACGCTTCCCATGCACATTCCCCTCTGGTTCAGAGTTCCATTATGGTTTCTCTGGCACAGCAGTGGAAAGAATTGAGGCAGCAGAGGCCACAGTACACCCTTACATAGCCTCTCCCTCAAAAAGTTCAGAAACACTGAGGAGAGGGGGCACATGTGCACTCTAACAGGCACAACCTGGAGAAGCAGCAAAGAATCCTGTGGCACCATGCATCTGACGAAGTGGGTATTCACCCACGAAAGCTCATGCTCCAAAACGTCTGTTAGTCTATAAGGTGCCACAGGATTCTTTGCTGCTTTTACAGATCCAGACTAACACGGCTACCCCTCTGATACTTGACAACCTGGAGAAGGTTATAATGTTAGGTAGCACCAGGTGGTGCAACGTAAGTGGGAGTATGCAGAGTCACCTCAAAGAACTCTGGTTACACATAACCAACCTTCATTTTGTGCACAGTGTAAGAATTCTTTTCATTTTACTTCTGAACAAGTAATTTTGAGTTTATTTTTGTATAATTAACTCACTTTCCTGATACTTGGTCCAAAAAGTACATCTGGTATAAATATAACCTCTCTTCCTCCTCCCTCAACTCTAAAATTGACTATCATAGGCAGCTAGATTTAAGAATTAAAAAAAAATAAATCTCTGAGGAACCCTAACTTTGATACAATTCTGTACGTTATAAAGATTGTACAGGTTGCTTGAACAGTATTAACATCCTCAGTGTAGAAAGACAAGATGAGGTTTAGGTATTTTTAGGTACTTTTAATTAATAAATAACTTCAGTAATAGCACTGTAAAAAGTGAACATCTGTTAAAATAAAAAGGCACTTAAAACAACAAACCAATTTGTAACAGATGCAATCTTAATGTTCAAAGGCAAATATACATGGCACATGTCAAAAATGAAACCTGACAGTGACAGTCATGTCACAGTACAAACTATGCAATCTCAGCTACAGGGGAAAGGCGAATGTACAGCCAAGACTGCAAAAGAAAATAAAGTTGTGCTGATACAAAAATATTACAAAAAATTGCAACCAAATACATTAAAAGATTAGAAAGGTGTCAGCACTAGACTTTAAAAGCAAGGAAACATTACGAAAAAGGACACTATATGAATTAAGGCCCTCATGTATTTAGAGGATATCCTGGTGAGTGCTTCATGGTACTGCAGGCTGGCCAGGGCTTGAATTTACAAAGAAAAAAATATGCAAGATACTAAGCAGCAACTTCTTGAAAAATGGCACAAATTTTAAAGCTTTTCCTTCCTAACCCCTTCAATTTGTCCATAACCTGGCACTTGACAATTTAATAATAGGTATGCAGGCATTTTTCACAGCCTTTTGCACCATTGTTTCCAGCCTATTCATCTTACTGTTTCTAATCAGATATATCTAACAGATACCCAGTCATTGATCAACTTAAAAAAAAAATCTGTGAGAGTTTGCAAGGAAATATTTAGTTAACTTGTTAACTATGTCTGCAAACTCAAGCCCTGATAACTCTGTAAAGCTAAAACTTCATTTTTAATACTCAGTTGCTAGGCAGAGCCCCCATACTGATTGATTTCACCATTTCCCTCCCAGTCACATAACAGCAGTATCGTACACTTCCCACAGACCACCTACATTTGAACAACACAGTAAGGAAAAGGTCAAAAAGGCACCATGTGACCTTAGCTGATTAGGCTATGCAGCCTCAAGTTTTCTCTCAGTCCCCTGGCACTGATTATTTTATCTGAAGAAAAAAAAAAATTACATATTGTACATTTTAAAAACCTGCATAGGAAACAAACCTACATGTAATGAGTTAGTAAAATCACTGCAGAATTGTCCTAAATCTATCTTACTGTGACTACAAAAATTGCTACGTTGCATACAGTGTTGTGAAGTAATACAATTAGTGTTCATTTCCCCTCATATTTAGGATTGACCACAGTTGTCACTGCACTCTTGTAAATAGGATTTTCACCCTAAAAAAAAGAGAAATGTTTACATTAGTATTAAAAGTACACACAATGAACACTACATTTATGACAACTGTACAAACAAAAACATATTTTAAGACATTACACATTGATCTGTACTGTTTCCAGATGCAGTAAGTAAATACTAGCTTAAATCATCTAAACAGAGCAAGATTTTCTCTATCAACTTTAGTAAAAGGCATGCTTAGCTACTAAACACTAAGATGTTAGGACAGATCTCTACTTTATGATCACTCAATGACTACCATTCCAGGGGTGGCCAACCTGTGGCTCCGGAGCTGCATGTGGCTCTTCAGAAGTTAATAAGTGGCTCCTTGCACAGGCGTTGACTCTGGGGCTGGAGCTATAGACGCCAACTTTCCAATGTGCCAGGGGGGTGCTCACTGCTCAACCCCGACTCTGTCTCAGGCCCTGCCCCCACTCCACCCCTTCCCCAAGGCCCCTGCCCTCACTCCTCCCCTCCTGCCCTCCGAGCTTCCTGCACACGTGAAACAGCTGATTGCGGCGGATGGGAGGTGTGGGGAGGCAGGTGACATACTGATTGGCAGGGCTGCCAGCGGGTGGAAGGTCCTAGGGGCTGGAGGGGGGCACTAATGGGGGGGGGGGACTGCTGACATATTACTGTGGTTCTTCGGCAATGTACATTGATCAATTCTGGCTCCTTCTCAGACTCACATTGGCCACCCTGACCTATTCTGTTCTTTCCCTCTGAAGCATCTGGCACTGGCCACTGTTAGAAGACAGGATACTGGGCTAGATGGGCCATTGGTCTGACCCAATATGGCTGTTCTTATGTTACGATATGCCACATGGTTCCCTTACAGTTTATGAACCACACATGCTCATCGGAGGGCTGAATGGTCAGGCGAAGGCTCTACATCTTTGATCTCATGACATACTGGTGAAGGAGTTGGGGGGAGCATTTCACTCAACATTTTTTGAACTGGAATGCTTAAAGTTAGCCTCTTAAATAAAAGTTGCCCAGGCCCAGTAAGGGGGTACAGCCTGGGTGTCACCAAGTGCAAGCCCTAAGCTACTTCCCCCACCTTTAAAGAGAACCAAATCTAAACCGTATGGAGCCTCACCACACTTACAGGTACCACTGCACTTATGTGTCCTAAGAGGATTGAAGTTGATTCCCCTGCAGTTAGCCATGGTCGACTCTCATGCCATTGATAGTTTTATAGATGCAATGGCTGCCCAGAACCTACAAATTCCTCTATGGTCCAAATCTTAACCAGACCCGGTAGAAACAACCAATGGGTCACCCCGTCATCTGATCCAGAAACCCAGGAAACTGTTCTCTCAGGATATGTCTACACTGCAATAAAAAACCTGCAGCTAGCCTGTGCCAGCTAACTCAGGTTCACAGGGCTCGGGATAAGGAGCTGTTTAATTTCAGTGTAGACATTTGGGCTCAGGCTGAAGCCTGGGCTCTGGGACCGTCCCCACTTGCAGGGTTCTTAGCCTGAGCCAGCTAGCCTGGGCCAGCCACAGGCTTTTAACTGCAGTGTAGACATTCCCTTAGAGGCCAGAGTGGGAGAGCACCGCATGTTACTATACTTCAATGTGATCAGCTCTCAGCACTTCCCAATAATACTTGGTATACTGTGTTTGGAGTAGCATGATCCGTGTATCTCCTGAAGAGGGAAGAGCATTGACTTTCTTCCGATTATTGCCAAAAAGCAGGCCTGCGACCCCCCATGTTAGCCATTGCCTATTCGCCAGGAACAGATATTACTACCTGAGGAAAAACAGTGGGGGCAAGTGAGAAAGAAACTACCTTGAGCCCAGAATCCCATCTCCCCAAGAAATACCAGGAATACATTAACACTTTAGAGGGAAAAAACCCCACATCCCTTCTGTTCCCGCAACAGGACTATAACTGTTCCATAGATTGCAGCTTGGGGTAAAAGCCCTGTATGGACAAATATACACCATATCCAAACCAGAGTGTGGAAGCATTACGCATCTATATCTAAGAAAATCTCAAGAAGGGCTTCATCTGTTAATCTTCCTCCCCAGCAGGGGCGTTAGTCCTTTTTGTATGAAAGGACGAGGTGCTGTGCACTTGCAAGGACTATCGACCCCTAAATCTGCAACTGATATTCTCTGCCTCTTTATCCTGGAATTGCTAGATTGTGTGTGAACAACCACAATCCTCATGAAGCTAAACCATCAGGGAGCTTACAAAATAGTGCATGAGAGTCAGGGATGAGTGGAAAACTCTTTCATACACGATATAGATACTTTGAATATTTAGTAATGCCATTTGGCCTAACCAATGCCCCTGGAACTTTCCAACACTTCATGAATTGTGTTAAAGGACACAGGGGAGCAGAATGTCATCATTTATCTCAGTGATATCCTACTGTTCTCAGAGAGCCAAGAACAACACTGTTGCCACATCTGATCTGTTCTAGAAAGGCTGTGGAAGCATGGTTTGTATGCCAATCTGGAAAAATGCTTCTTTGACCAGTCTGCCATCAAATTTTTGCGCTACATCATCTTCCCAGGGGATGTTCTGATTCAAAAAAGGAGCCATCTGCGACTGGTCAGCTACCCAGAATCCCCTGAAATTACAACACTTACTGGGCTGTGTCAATTTTTATCTGCAATTTATTGCTGAATTCTCAGGAAAAATAGCTCCCCAACGTCACTCCTACATAAGATTTGTCTGGTGCACAATGACAGAATATTAGATGAGTAGCTGCTTGAAATTAAAACCATGTCCAAGGAGAGATGCCACTACCATGGGAGGGCTTGGCCACTTGTACAGGTGTTCAAAGACAATAAGAACCTTAAGTACCTCTGCAAGGCCCAAATTTCAAACAAAAAGCAGCTAAGGTGGGTCCTGTTTTTCTCTGAGTTCAAGTTAACCATCACCTATCTACCTGAGAAGGCCAATACCTTATTGCAAAAAGGAGAGTACTACCAGGAAGGCAAGGAGCCAACTGCTGAGCCAGCATACTACCTCAAAGCTAGTAATTTTCTCAACATGGCAGTTCACAAAGATCTCATCTCTGATCTCCCTTGTTTGATCCACCTCTACGGAGGACCCTTTGCTTGGGGACCACATCTTAAGTGTTTGGGGACCCGGATGCACCATTCTGAACATGATGGAGTAACATGTTTCAACAGGTGCATGTATGTGTCTCTGAGGGCTTTTCCCCGCTTTGAAATGCTACATCTTTATCACGATACCCCACTGGCAGCACACTTTGGTCATTGTAAGCCCTTCTTTGCAACCTCTCACTTTTTCTGCTGGCCCTGTATGAGGGCCAAAATACAAGCCTGTATGGATTCATGTGAACTGTATGTCCACACCAAAACACCTTGAACCAAGCTCACTGGTACTTTGGTCCCCCCAGAAATACCTGCAAAGCCTTAAGATATCCATTTCACTAAACTTCAATGTGGAATTCCCTACATGGCCCACTTCATCCCCTGCAGCCTCTTACTCTCCACTGAGGTTACTGGCCAACTCACGATAAGACACATTATATGTCTTGAAGGACTTCCAGACCACAATGTCTCATGGAGAGAGGACGTTCCTTGCCCAGGAGATAAATTTTCTAATTGTGCCTGCCTCCTCTGCTGGCCATGCAACTTGAATTGGGCTGCTGAGATGCTGTTTGCATCTTGCCCAGTAAAGTTAGTGTCTCCAATCCTATCTGGCTCCTTCCCTGCCTGTGGAAGGGGGACCCTAGGTGACCCCACCTGGTCTGGGCTGAGGGAGGAACTGCTTACTGCCAACAGAGTTGACTGAGCTCCTCAACAAGACACCTAAATAGGCAGTAAAAGCAGATAACATAGACCCTTTCTTTTGCTTCTGGCCTTTTGTGGCCTAGCTCTCTCCCTAAAACCCAGAGAAGCACCAGCTGCTGCAAACACCTCAGAAGTTGAAGTGGAGCTGTGGGGCAATCTCTGCAAAAGGCAAATGCAGCCCTGTGACATGGCTGGGAATTAGCTAGCTAAACTGTTAGTTGGAAATTTGAAATAAAAAGCTGTACAGCAGAGAGGTCTGGCTAATATACTGTGGAAGTGATAAAAATGGAAGAAACTTCAGGGGTCAGGGCATTCCATTGCTGCCAATGTTCTTCCCCTGAGCTGAAAAAACCATTGTAATGGATCTGTGGACCTTAGTACAATAAAGAACAAGTGATTTTATTGATTTCTAGAAGTCTGGGTGCATATTTAACTAAACGAAGGCTATAATACAGTGTGTGTATACTACATGTAGTAGGGGGATACTATATGTAGCTGGTGGCTGGCACAACAGCCACACACTTGCACACAACAAAGGCAGTCTTGATGCTGTTTCCATTCATATCCGACTCTGGCAAACAATTTTGATATGCAAATAATCCTTAGTAAGGAAGGAGAATCTCAAGCTGTTTAGGCAATATACATATTTTAACTTTGCCCTTATGTAGCTTTTTAAATCTTCTAAACACTTTACAGATAAGTTACCCTCAACACTCTCCAGGGAGGTAAGCAAGCATTAATTCCACTTTACAAATAAGAAAACTGAGGCAAACAGGTTGAATAACTTGCAGCTGGCCACAATAGAGAATCAGTGTAAGAGTTGGGATTAGAACTCAGGAGTTCCCAGGGTCTAATCCATATTCGGTCTACATTTATCCTCTGGAAATAGATGACCAGCTGATATATATTAAATATAATGCTGAAGAAAGAGAGATCAGAGGCTTTGAAGTTTATATACCCCTTCATTTAGCAGATGACCAGTCATAGGGAAAAAGTCAGAGAATATCTGTGCTTTTCTTACATTTGTATGAAATTTAGTGTTTACGTGTAGTGTCAACAAGAGACTGATGTCCTCTATTAAGTACAAAATAGGCAATAATAATGCAAACTTCCTCGTGCTACCTGACCTGTCTCTCTCAAATCTGAGCTGGAGTAACCACTCCTAGGAATGTGCAAATAATTCAGTCTCTTGTGACCCACTCGATCTGCAGCCTCTCTGCTAAGACTAACAATGTAGTAGTGGACAACTGATCACTAGACCAAACTCATTTCACATTGGCTACCACTGAATGGTACTAACTTTTGGTTATTACCAATCTGTGCTGAATTTTGACTGATAACTAAGATGTGAATGAGTATTTTCCATTATTAACCTCTTAGCTATGGAGTTCCACAGAATATCTTACCTTCTAAGATAAGTGTATTGCCGTTTTTATTTAAGGAAGATGTATATTTCATTTATAAAACAGTGTAAATCAAAATGAGCACACATTTAACAGGCAAATTTAGCAGATAAACCATTTCTATCACATGCCCACCTAAACGTCATGCACAGTTTAACTGAAATGATTTTAGAAACACTAGCTGTTCACACTGTATTCATACAGTAGAACTAATTACACTTAACTTGAGACCAAGAATCTTAGGGCTTATCTACATGGTGCATTAGTGTGCACCAGGTGGAGTGTAAATCCTAGAGCGCACCAGAGTGTCATGCACTAACTTGCCCACATGGACCCTACTAGAGTGCACTAGAAGTTCCCAACTGATCATGTAGGCCCATTTCAAACAGGACTGCACTGGCAGACTCCTGTGACGTCATAGAGCCCCAATGGCTTCAAAAAGGGCTGCACGCAAGTGTAAGGGACAGACCATGTTTTTCAGTGCAAGATTGGAGCTTTGTTCTAGCTTCCTGGTTAATAGATACTACACCTGTTGAAACACTATCTAGGTCAGGAGTTCTCAAATTGGGAGTCGTGACCCCTCCGGGGGTTGCAAGGTTATTGCATGGGGGATCCTGAGCAGTCAGACTCCACCCCAAACCCCGTTTTGCCTCCAGCATTTATAATAATGTTAAATATAAAACCAGTGTTTTTAATTTATAAAGGGGGTCATGCTCTGAGGCTTGCTGTGTAAAAGGGGTCACCAGTACAAAAGTTTGAGAATCACTGATCTAGGCATACCTATAACATCAATAATGCTCACTTTTATACAAGGATTAGCAGAAGTCAATAGCTTTTGCTTTCCATTTAGATATACTCTATTATAAAAAAATGCAACAAATTCAGATTCATATCTGCCTCATTAATTTAACAATAACTTTACAAATTTAACATTGTATTAGTCTAGATCCCACATGTATTCTGTCTGGCTGGCTAAGATAGAACATTTTCGCATTAACTTGCCCCAATATATATATCAAAATTATGCTAAAAATATTCTCATTAAAACTCTAACACATTGGGACGGATCCATAAAAAGATCTGGGTACCTAAATTCCAGACTTAGGTGCCCAAATCCCAGTTTTGGCTCCACTGGAATCCACAAAACTCCTGTCAAATCTATAGGTGCCTTAACTCACTCAGCACAAGTTTTTCAGGTTAAAGTTTCCCTGGGTGCTTATGTTTCTGCATCTGATTATGTGCACTGCTACCTCCCTATAAGCATCTGGACACTTATCTCCCACCTAAGCCCCGGAGTGATTCACGGACCAGGGGAAGTCAGGCATTTGGCCACTTAAATTGCACATGGAGCCCAACTGGCAGCCGTGCTAAGAAGGCATTTAAAATCCTCCCTGCAGTCTAGACTTAAGCACCATTCTCTGAGAGGGGGAGGGACTCAGTGCCCCTTCTCCAGTTGGCATCTCCCATTGCTTAGCTTAATATGCTTAATAATCCCTACCTAATATGCTTGTTTTTGTGGATTGCATTCTTAGATGCCTCTCCCCCCTCCCATTTACATTGTACAGGGAGCCTGCTGTGTGAATCTCAGTGTTGTTCCTGAGATTTTCTAGGCACCATGATGCCCAGCATTGTAATCCGTAAGTCTCTTTGTGGATTCCCACACATTTTGCTTAAAAATCTTAAAAGGAAACTGCAACTGCCATAGCTGTATAAGAGAGAGACGCTGAGTGAGGTAATATCTTTTACTGCACCAACTTCTGTTGGTGAAGAGAGATAAGTTTTGGGCTTTCATAGGTGACCTGAAGAGGAGCTTTGTGAAGCTTGAAAGCTTGCCTCTCTCACCAACACAAGTTGGTCCAATAAAAGGTATTACCTCACCCACTTTGTCTCTGAAATGCCCTGGGACCAACACTGTTACAACACTGCAGATAACTGCAGAAGTAATTTTTCCATTCATACCCTCCGAACAGTACTGTTTTAAGCACTTGACTGGTTTGTACTTCATGCAAGAAACTATTAACTACCTCTTAGATATCAAGGTGATATAGAAAACCTAGGATAGATCATTTAAAGCTCACAAGATATATAATTAAGGTTCCTGCAACAATATTCTCTCTGCTACATTACACAGTGTGTAGCATTTTAGATTACTGTTTGTTAAATACCTTGCTATATACAGTATGTTTCATTGGCCTTCTTACTACTTTTTTCTCCATTGACATATTGTTTCAATTTAAACAAATCACAGAACATCTAAACACAAAAACTATATGCATGATATGTGCAGTTAGTCTGAGTTCTGACCCAAGTGACTGTGGGAAACTTATCTCTAGAATCTTTTGACATTTGCTCAAGAACTGGTTCTCATTATCTACTCCATTTCACAAATATCATCAGGTCTTTTTGAACAACACCATTATGTGGATCCCCTGCCAAGCTTCAATGTTGGAAACTGCACCCCTCCCAAAAAAGGCACATCCCTTTTTCAGAGAATACAGAAAGGAAGAGACACGTCAAGCATGGCTGGACGGCTAGAGGACAGGAGTTAACTCCTTGGATAAGGTAGGGTGCTTTTCACTGACACAGTTCTAAACTGAGCATCACAGTGAAGAACGTGTGGTAGGGCCCTGTAGAAGGAAACCCTAGGAGTAGAGTGAAGTGGCTTCATTCTGTGGTGACACAGCAGCCAGTTTCCCTGCCATGGCAACAGTATATGGCTCTTCTCCAAAGGGTTTGAGAGGAACCACTATGATCTGCATGAGTTAAAAGTTATTGATGGAAGCCTACTGCTACTGTAACCTCGAGTGAAGCATCCATTACTGGAGAGGTTCTCTACACTCCATTTCCTTCCTGAAAACCCACTCAGTCTATCCACGGCACCCTCGTCCCCTGCTCTGAACAGATTCACAGCAATAGAGCTGAGGCCATCCAGCAACGCCAGGGAAGACCCTGACATTCCTGACATTTCTAAAGTTAAGAAAAAGACAAAAAGTTAACTTTAAAAAAACAAGCCCCCTCGTGCCAATAAAGCAGCAAAAAAGCAGAAGCCAATCTACAAAACCCATAGGTCTCTTAGGTAAGAACAGGAAGGTTATGTCAAAGTTTTCTGAATTGCTTGGGAGATAAACATTTTCGGCTCATTTTTTACATCCTAGAGATGTCTGTCTAATCAAGTTGCTCACAATAGACATGATTGCAGATAAGCTAAATGTAATAAATGGGTTTAACAGAACTTTCAACAGCTTACTCAAGATTTAAGACACACTGATGGTTTAAAAATTGCAGTAAAGTCTCTGTTCTTTAGAAGTTAAAACCATTTTTTTTTTTAGAATATCATAATTTGTTTAACCCCAGCACTGTGCAAGCCAAAATAAGCCTCTGCCTCAAAGAATTTAAAATATACACAGACAACTCATCAACAAAGAAAGGGGGCGGAAAAATGACCCAAGCCATAAAACTGAATGATGACATTTAGTACCATCTGAGATCTGCCAACTTAAAATGTCATTCAGGAAATTTCAGGAGAGCTGTGAAAGGACTGGAAATGGAGCTGGATATGGTTCAGAGTGAGAGACAAGGTAAATGATTTTTACAGCTAGGTTTTGGATAGACTGAAAAGAGTATATGTTTCATGAGGCAAGAGTTTAGGAAAATAGACAGGATTACAATAGTTGAGAAGAAATAATCAGGGGTTGAGAAAGGTTTTTTATGGTTGGAATGGAAGGATTTTGGAGATATAAAGGAAAAACTGGGAGAGAATGAGGAGTTGATGATAATACCAGGGTAAAACCACATAAAAAATGAAAAGGGTCCAGGTAGGAGAGAAATCAAATGATGGGTCCAGGGTCTTTCCCGATAAAAAAAACTCCATCACTGTGAAATAATAGGTGCAGTACTTAGATTCTATTGTGATGGACAAATTCTTCCTTTCCCATTTTCATTATTAGCCCCCTCTTCTGTCTCCCCCCTGCAAGATTTTCCATCTCTCTCACCCTCCCTGCCCTTCTCCTGTCATCTATTTCCCTACCCCTCCTCTCTATTCTCATGGCCCTCTCTGGAGACCCTGGGGTAGGAGGAGAGCAATCTCACTTAAGAACTCTTTCTTCTAATCTCCCTTAGGCAACTCAGCTCCTCTGGCTTCCTGACCTGTGCATCAGTGTTAGGCTGTCACTGTCCCTGCTTCTTGTGCTTTAGGACTGACAAAATAAGGTCTTTGGGCTGATGCCATTCACCTCCTTCTGCCTATCTCCTCAGTATCTGGCATGGGAGGAGAGAAGATCTAAGCTACTACCAGCTAAGAATCTCAGAATCCAGTTTCCTTGTAATGGGCTTAATGTTGAGCCAAATGGAATGATGCAGCTCCTGCTTCACTGCCTCATGGTTGGTGGCTGTTATAACAGTGGAGCAGGGACAGTCAGCAGCACAGAGCTGCAGTCCACAGTTTAAGACAGAAGATTGGAGTGTTCTGCCTCTCTTTCCCTCCTGAAACTATGGCTGAAGGAGACTAACAGTTGGCTATGGAAGAAAATGCCCTTCCCTCATTCCCACAGATCAGGGTCGGCAACCTTTGGCACGCGGCTCATCAGGGTAATCTGCTGGTGGGTTGTGAGACATTTTGTTTATGTTGACTGTCCGGAGCCATGGACCCCTGCAGCTCCCAGTGCCCGCAGTTTGCCGTTCCCAGCCAATGGGAGTTGCAGGAAGTGGTGGTCAGCATGTCCCTGTGGCCCGCTGCTTCCCGCAGCTCCCATTGGCTGGGAATGGCAAACTGCAGCCACTGGGAGCTGTGGGGAGCTGTACCTGCAGACTGTCAACCTAAACAAAATGTCTCGCAGCCTGCCAGCAGATTACCCTGATGGGCCATGTGCCGAAGGTTGCTGACACCTGCCAGAGATGACATCTGAGAGACAAGGGATTATGATATTGCCAGTGGTGATGGGAAAATTAGGAATGGGTTGCATATCTAACCATGACATTATTAATGAACATATTTCACACTTAAAGGGTATGTTTAGACAGGGTTTTTTGTTTTTTTACCTTGAGCTAACTGGCTGCCCATTAACTGAGGTAATTAAATACATTTGTAAACGCTAGTCTGGATACTCCACAAAAGTTTGTTCCAGTAAAGCCACAAATATTTGTATCCCAGATAAACTGTAAAGGCTAGTCTGGACAGTCCCTAAAAACTACCTTGAGTTAACTGACAGTCAAAAAACCCCTACTGTAGAAAAGCCCAAAGAGATTCTTGTTCCTCCACCACCCATCTAAATTGTTGTTCTATTTTCCTTTCTATAAAATACTGTTCTTCAACTTCACATATAAACTCATTCTCAAGCAAGTACTATTGATATTAATAAATATGCAATGTTGCTGTTAATACAGATTAAAGATTTTCAAGCTCCACTCTGTACAATTTCAGAACTGAAGCAGAAGCAGATCAACAGAATAAGGCACAAACTGTGATTAATTGGCAATGACACTGAGTCTGAAAAGAGTTAAAAGTGACATGCAAAGAAAAAGAAGAAACTGAAAAGAAAATACAAACTGAGACTTAGAGACCAGCTTTACGTCCATAGTTTGGATTCTTGAAATTATTAATAGGACTCTTGTATATTGGATTTTCTTGCTGAAGTGAAAGAAATGGTCAATGTCGAATAATTCAACAGAAAAAAAGAAAACAACATTCTCAACGATCATAAAAAGAGGGAAAGATCATGCTGTATCGAAAGGAAAATTATGTTAGTAATTTTCTTTTAAAATTATTTAGCAGTGGAACTCTAATACAAATCTGAAAAACCCTCGGCAGATCAATAAACAAGGATAAAGCCCTTCTAAGGAAATAACTGAAGCAGAACACTGCTTATAAGGATTTGTGGGTGTTGAGTCCCACAAGATTTCAGTACATCAGCACTGAGGTTTGATGTTCAACCATTACTGACCCTCCCCACAGACCTTAATGAATATATATTTTTAAGGTCTTCTTGCAAAAACAAAAAACAAAAACCCAGTTACTTACCTTTCCATAACTTGCTCTTTGAGATGTGTTGTACATATCATTCCACTATAGGAGTGTGCATGCTCACAGTCAGTGGAAATTTTTCCGTTGTTCCTGTTGAGGTGGCATGGGCACCCTCTGATGCCATGCACTCATAGTGCTGGTACAAAGGGTCCAGGCGACCCCACGCCCTCTCAATTCCTTCTTTCTGGCCAGTTCTGATGTAGAGGGGTAGGAAAGCGAGTCGTTGAATGGACACGTGCAATACATCTTGAAGAACAGTCCCGGAAAGGTAAGAAACGTTTTTTTCTTCTCCAAGTGCTTGCACATGTCCATTCCACTGTAGGTGACTCCCAAGCAGTTGCATAGGAGGTAGGATTAATGTTCGTGGACATGCTGACTGCAGAACAGCTCAACTGAATCTGGAATCGTACCTAGACTGTTGAGTAATGGCATAAAGAGCAGAGAACGTATGTACTGATAACCAAGTCACTGCTCTGCAAATGTCCTGAACAAGAATCTGTGGTAGGAATGCCACTGAAGATGTGTGTGTGCTCATGGAGTGGACAGTCAGGGTAACTGGTGGAAGAACACCCGCCTGCTCGTAACACATGAGAATGCACGATATGATCCAAGAAGAAATTCTCTGTGTAGAGATGGAGAGACCTTTTATCCTGTCAGCTATTGCTATGAACAGTAGGGGTAGATTTACGAAATGGTTTGGTCCTTTCTACATAGAATGCTAGGGCATGTCTTATGTCCAATGAATGAAGCCACTGTTATTCGCTGTTTGCATGTAATTTTGGGTAGAAAACTGGTAAGAAGATTGCCTGATTGCTATGAAACTGGGAAACCACCTTCGGGAGGAAGCTAGAGTGAGGACATAACTGCACCTTATCCCCAAACAAGACTGTACAGAGGTTCTACTGAGAAAGCTTGCGTAGCAAGGAGAACAGTTCTAGCGATTGTCAGTCGGTAAGAAGAAACTGAGGGTGCGCCGGGTCAACGGAGCTCTTTATACGGCGCTATGAGCACACAGCACCAGAGAACGCTCAGCTGCCCTGATGGGTACCACTGAGGGAAAAATTTCTGGTGACTGTGCCCAGGGTGCGCATACACCTACAGTGGAATGAACATGTATAAGCACTCAAACAAGGAGGATTTTTGCTCTTCTACAGTATGTAAATGAAACTCCCACCAACTTTTAATGGAAGCTGTCTGATTATTTGAGGTTAACAGTTTGGTACACAGACAGGGTGTGGTACCCTGATGTCACAGTAACAAAGTTGGGCTAGTCTATCACTATCACTTCAGTCTGTTTCCTTTTCTACAAGCGTGGCCCATATTATTTAAGTAATTAGAACGCAAAACCTAAATCTTTGAGTACATGCTGGCTTATCTAGTCAGGTTATATATCCTTGGCGAAAGATGTTCTTTTACAATTCATCGCTATTGACAGTATGTACAGGATATGTTTAAGACCAACTCTAAACAAAGATTTTTTGTATTCCAGTTTTTATCCTATAGAGGAGCACCTTGAAATATTTGGGGCACACAAACAAAAACTTTTGTACTTTCCGTAACAGTAGCTTTATTGAATTTAAGTTCCATGACTCACCGTGTCCCACTTCGCATTCATCTTCTCCTTTTCAAATTTAGCAAATTCTCTTCTGTCATGAATGATCATAAGTAGTTTCCAAATCAATAATAAAGCAAGACCAATCAGAACAATTCCAGCAACCACACCAGCTACAATGGGAATGATGTCTGGGCCAGTGGGGCATTCTGGGGAATAGAATAATTACAGTACAGTTTTAAGTATCAGAGGGTAGCCGTGTTAGTCTGGATCTGTAAAAGCAGCAAAGAATCCTGTGGCGCCAATAGACTAACAGACGTTTTGGAGCATGAGCTTTCGTGGGTGAATACCCACTTCCTCAGATGCAACATCTGCATCTGAGGAAGTGGGTATTCACCCACGAAAGCTCATGCTCCAAAACGTCTGTTAGTCTATAAGGTGCCACAGGATTCTTTGCTGCTAGTACAGTTTTAGCACAATGTAAAAGAAGCACAATTGCTGAAGAATTTAAATTATACTGTGCAACATTCAGAGCATCCATCTTGTAAAGAGCAATATTAACAATTTCTCACATTTAAAATGCATCTGTGAATAATAATCTAAATTAGAGCTACTGAGATACACAAAGATTCTTATTCTAGTATTGAGACACACAGATAGTGAGAAAGCAAGTTTTGATGCCATGGAGAAATGACTTCTGTTGACCAAATCAGCTTTTAAGACCACACTGAGCTAAGAATTTCATAGCACTTGAAGCCTTAAGATTAGACCTCTAGACTACTTATGAACAAGCTGATTATGAATTGTGAACGTAACGAGACAGGAAATTGACTTTATGAGTGTAAATGTGGATTAACCAGATAGTCCCAAAATACTTATCGCTTTATAGAAAAAGTGTGGCCTAGTTTCTACCTCAAGTTGCAATATTTATACAAAGCCAAATTGTGATAGCATGATCCCTTGAAGCAGAAGGATCAGAATGTTAACAGATTTTTACAAGACTTCTTCAACATGGGAATCCAGTGCTTTGTTGAACTAGGAAATGCAAAAATGATTGACATTTTCATTCATAAGGATGAATAATTGCAGAACAAAAATGATACTTGTAAAATTAACTAAAACCATACAGAGGAAGTTGTATGGAGAAAGTAAGGCAAGGATAACTAGCACTCTTGTAAAAAAGATACCTGTTTTGCTAAATACAGAATTCTGAATAGTCACCTAAACTAAGAGATTGATCCTGCTCCCCTTCTAGTCAATGGAAAAACTCCCATTAACTTTATTGGTGAAAAGATCAAGCCCCAGGTGAACTGCTGGAATCTGTCAAGGTGCATAGTTACTGTACTGAATCACCCCAAGGGACGGATTTTGAGTCCTACTCCTATTGGTTGGGCTGAGATTCCTACAGAATGCTAACATTATTAACCAATTTTTAAATTTTTTTTTAAGGAAATAAAATGAGAAAGTCCATTAATGAACTTTACAAAATTTTGAAAGTCAGCTGAGACAAATGAACATTCTGCTGAGACTGTAAACCCTTTGGGATGAGGTTACCTTCATTACACATGGGCACAGTACCTAGCACAGAGTGATAGACTGCCTCTCCTCCTCTTCCTTTCCCTATTCTCTCCTGACTCCCTCTGATCCCTTTCGCTCCCCATCTAGGTGAGCTGAACTCATGTGAGCCTTAAGTGGCCAGGTCAGATATTTTGTAGTAACAGCTATAGGCTAAGTGACTGTTGGCTTTTAAATTCAGTCATTTGAGTTAGCAAATAGCTGTCTTTAAGGTATAAAAAATTATGCTCTTCATCATGGAAAATTTCAACCGTAAAAGGAGAAATTTTGGGAACATTACCAAAAAAATAGTGAGTTAATGCAAGTTTCCATACAATGTTCATGGTCGTAGAGAAGTTATTCCATGAATCTTTAAAATGCTGTACTGAGCAAAACACATACAACTCTCTGGGTCGACATCATACTAAACTAGTGCAACTAGGGGAAAATCTGGTCTTCACTGAGTAGATAGATTGCAATGATTTTCCATTAAACAGAAATAACATTTAAAATTAAATAAAAAAGCATAAACAAATCTCATACTTCAGGGCATAAATTTCACCAACTGGGATGAGGAAGGGCTGTCATTCAAAGCTGCAGCCTTGTACAAATATGCGTATTATGGGCAGTAACACATTTATGTCTGAAACGGGGTGCTGGCCACTGAACTAAGCAGACTATTGATCTTGTCCGATTTATCAATTCCTATAATCCTGCAGAATGAGACGTTGCTTTCTACCTATCGTGTACAATTACTAAAAGGTATATTTTATATTAAGTCACTAACTTAGTCAGGAACCTACTACTACGGTTCGAAGAAAAGGTCCTTTTCAGAAGAGATGTTAGCTTGATTAGACAGTAAGCCATCTGCCCATTAATCTAAATTAGCCAACTTCCTAGAAATTGATCAAACCACAGTTGAATCAATTTTTCCTCTGCCAATAGGTATTTGATGGAACCACCTCCAGGAAGTCTGAGTATTATGGATTAATTCAATAAAAGGCCTATCAGAACCATGCTTGAAGGTAAGTGGTCTGAGTAAAGCAAGGACTGATAAGAGAAATAATCAAGCATAAACAAAGGAGGTTTTTGCTGTTCTGTACAAAGCTGGACATATAATGTGACATTTCACTTAATTGTGTGATTTTTGTTTTAACCTGCAACATGTTTCTAAACTGAACCAAACCAGAAAGATTTGTATCAATGTATTTAGGACTTGATTAAAAGAAATTATAGAAACACGATTAAAGTACGTCAACAGGGAGAAAAAAAACTTATTAAATATAACACATACGGCAAGTCATGTGAGCAAATCTGTTTCGGTCAGCGTAGGAGTCTGTAAATAGTGTCGATATCTGAGACACAAACACCAGTCTCAAGCAGCCCTAGTTTCAAAGCAGGGAGCAAGGATACTACTTTGGGATACAGTTTGAAGGTTCAGAAAGGTCAGTCAATGCAACTGTGTTGAGTACAGAAGGAACAACAGAGAACTGATCACAAAGGTGAAGGAAACATGCAATAAAGGGTTTGTACCTGGTGTCTCCACCACATGGACAATGGCTTCATTGTTTGCATTGATGGAGTATGTGAAGTAGAACCAGCAGTCATCAACATCCTTCTCTTTACAGTGAGACAGTGGATCAGGCTGGCCAGGCTGTGGTAACTTATCTCGACTTTCCACTAGTGTCATGTTGAAATGCATACAGTCCTGAGAACATGTGTCCTTCTTTTCTCCCTTTTTGAAAGCTCTGCACTGAACACAGTCCCTGTTGAAATACAAATTAGTAACACCACTTTTAAACATGTTCATGAAAGGGAGATCTCCATTAATTTCCATCTCATTGAAAAATCTGTTGGCAAAGAAGGCAGATATATCATCTGGAATGTGAGACTGTCATCTATCATTTGCCCCTCTCTCTACCCCCCCCCATGTGTCCTTTTTCCTCCTCATCTCATTTCTTCTCTTTCCTATCACTCTCATTTTTACTTCTGTTTAATAAGAGTCTGGCTTAGCTGACCAAGACTGTATATTTTGCAACACTGCTGTAAACTTGTGACCATAAAGAGGAAACTAAAAGCAATGTCCTAAACAGCCTGATGCTGGTACAAGTTTGACAGGTCTTAGAGTCCTGGTAAAACTGTGTGCTCTGCCTGTGTTTCTCCAGCAGTGAGATTACAAGTGAGACAAAAGCTGCATTTTCTATCTTTGCTATTCTTTTCTCTTTTATTTTATGTGTGTCTTGTTTTTGTCTTCTAGGAAAAAGGATCCGATTTTAAGAAAACAGGAACGAGCTCCAGCCCATCTTAACTAACTACTCTTTTCTTCAAAAAAGGACAGTTATTACTCTCTTTAATACCATCTAAAAGACTGTCAAACAAGGGGTTTTTATTCTAAAACCTGTCTCCATCTAAAGAGAAAAGGATCAAAGGATATTGTTAAAATGAAATCCTTATTTAATAGTTTACAATGCTTCAACTGTTTTTCTTTCTCTTCTGCATCTTTAATAAAAGTTTTAAAAAGTTTGCCATGGTACTAAGCAGGGTGTAGTCTCTATATCAAACTCTGAACCTTCCTTAAAATGGTTTAATCATAGAATATCAGGTTGGAAGGGACCTCAAGAGGTCATCCAGTTCAGCCTCCTGCTCAAAGCAGTACCAACCCCCAGACAGATTTTTACCCCAGATCCTTAAACGGCCCCCTCAAGGATTGAACTCACAACACTGGGTTTAGCAGGCCAGGGCTCAAACCACTGAGCTATCCCTGCCCCTCAGACAGTAAGTGGGTTATGACCCACATATTCTCTCTTAATGAATATAAGCGGTGTAAAAAAGTGTAATGCCCTTTTATCTTGGCTTTGTCTTGCTTGATCTTGTTTATCATCTTTAATACCAAACACACTGGACAGAATAAATAAAGGTGGTCCCTCATCCACAGAACAAGGAAAGCATCTCCCAGAGTGAGACCCCCCCGCAATCCTCCTTTCAGACAAAATTGTTTGCACTTTCTGTTGGTGATGGTGGCAGCAGCAAAGAGGTCCACTTCTGGAAATCACCAGGTCAGAAAAATGTGATTCAGAGTTCACGAGTCCAACTCCCCATTCATAATCTTGGAAGAAGTGCTTACTGAGATCATCGGTGCTCTATAGGCTTGGAAGGTAATTGGATGTGATTGGCTATACACTAGTTCCATAGCTTTACTGCTTCAGCACAAAGGAAAGGGGATCTGACCCACCCACCCTTATGGTTGATGTAGAACATGTAGATTCTATTGTGTCATGAATTTTATGGATTTAGCCTTGATTAATGGAAGGAAGTGAACACAAGCATTTCTGGCTGCCCTCAACTCTAGAAGGTTAATATGAAGACATGCTACTTGGGCAGACCTACCAGAAACCAAAGGAATCTCTTGTGAGAAGGATGAATTGTGACATGAAAAGTACCTGTTCTGAAGGTCAAGATCCAATCTGCCAATGCCAGTGATGGAATTATAGCAGTGGCAGTCACTATTCTGAATCTTTGTTTTTTCACCAAGTTGTTTAGGAGTCTTAAATCTAGAACAGATCTCTACCCCTCGTCTGCCTTTGGGATCAAAAAATACTTGGAGTGCTGAGCTAGAACTGGTTCTATGGCTCCTATGCATAGAAGGAAGTAAATTTCCTGTCTCAGCAATTGCTCATGAGAAGGGTCGCTGAAAAGGGACAGAGAAGGGGGATAGATGGAGTAACTTGGTTTTATAATCTCTCACCCACTTGTCAGATGTAATCTGCTCCCACACAAGTTGAAAATGGGAGCCACAGTCTGCAAAGGATGGGGGGTGGGTAGATAGAATGGTGTAGTTGCAGCTTAGTGATGTGGGGTGGTTCCAGACTCTCAACCAATCCATCAAAACTGTCATTTTTATGACAAAGATGGTTGATTGACAGACAGATCTTTCTCTAAAACCTTGGCTTCTTTCTGGACAACTTTGTGTTACTTTCAAATCCTGAAAATTAAACGGAACAGTATCTCTGTGCTGTTCGAAATCAGCTAAACATTTGTTTACATGTAGGCATATGTAGTGGTGTGGTGGTTGTCCCTCCCCCTTTGGATCGGAGAGAGGTCACACTGCCTCACCACGCCATCAGGACTGCCACCAAGTATCAGGGGAATTAGCGTTAGGCATTAGTGTCCCAACCAGTCTAACGGGGCTGAGCAGCCAATCGTTTATAGTCCCTGGGCCCTTTAATCAGAGGCCAGGCAAACACTGATGGATTGGGTGGCCGGTGGGGCCCCGACCCAGGGCCCTAACAGTGGTGGAGTGATCTGCCACTGGGTCAGTGGGGAATCCAGCTGCAACACGCTGACTATGCTTCTGGCAGTGCTACAGCCAGACTGAAGTTGGCTGTTCCTTGGCCACTTCCACCCCACTCTGCTGTGTAGGTCCGGGTGAGCATGCAGATGATGATGGGGTACTATTCTCACTCAGAGGCCGATGTCCATTGGGGGTCTCTGGGCTTGGATGTGATTCTGGATGGAGCGAATGCTCCATCATTAAGAGCTTAAGTTTCACCCCCCAATTCTTCATAGCTCTGCTTTGAGGGACACGTAACTCCCCCTAACAGCAGATATACTGGAAGTGTCCACCACTAGCTGGGATGGCTTCCCAGTGTGACGCAAGGTAACACTTGAAGCCAAGAGATCCTGGCATATCCCAAGACAACAGGGATCTCAAAAGAAAAAAAACCCTCTTAAGAAGAAGGGATTATAAAGCAAACTCTACAAAATAAGAGATTTAAAATAAATTACAGAAAATAATTAGTCTAAAGAATAAGCCTGCCCATGCAGCCCGATACAGCTTCGGTGCAGGGCATGAGGAGGCATAAAGCACATGCACTGACTGAATGGGCACTTTACTGAAAATTTCTGATCAAAGGCACATGCACTCCAGGTTGGACATTACACAGAGAAGAATCTCTGGCATCTTATCTATGAAATGAGGGTCCTTGCCCCTAGGGTAGGAATATTCATAGATTCTCAGCCCAGAAGGGACCATCTAGTCTGAGCTCCTGTATAGCACACGAGTCCTTAGTCAAAAATAGCGGTTGTGAAATACACAGAAATATTAACTGCAATCATTGGATGAGGAGATTTGAACTCAGTCTCCTGGATGCAATCCAGGGTACCTTTGGCTTTACATAGAAACCAGGTTGCAAGGTTAACTATGATGCAACAGTCACTGTCCCATAAATAGAGTCATACCAAAAAAAGCCAGTCTGAACTGATTTTTATTTATCACAAAGCACATTGTGATACAAAGAGAAGAAAGTTAAGGACTAAACTATCTTAGCTAAGGTATCTAGTCAAAGTTGTGTATTTCTTGTGTGTGTTTGTGACTCAAATTTATTTCATCTCCTCCTATTGCCCCAGGGGATTATATCCCTGTATTTCAGAATGGAATATGAGAATGAAGCAGCAATGAATATCAAGGACCTCATTTTCAAAGTTGAGAATGTGTAAATACCAAAAACGCACATATACACAGCATCTCTGAAAGCCTTGCCTTTGTTGTACTGACACTTACTTGTGCGCTGCACAGACACCAAGGCAGGTCTGACACATTTCACACGTGGGGCCTTGGAATTTGGCATCTGTGCAGTTACAGGTTCCACACTCACAGGTTCCTCTTCCATTGCAGATTTGCCCATTGGAAGCCATACATGAAGACGTATCCAAAGAGCAGTCACAAGCACTGCCAGTGAAATTGGGGAAACACTCACATACTCTACATTTGCAGTTACCATTTCCTGCATGTTAAAAAAATATTTTAGTAAACTTAAGTAAATATGCATTTTATGGCGCTGAGAAATACTTTGAATAATAGCAAAAAGAACAGAAGTACTTATGGCACCGTAGAGACTAACAAATGTATTTGAGCATAAGCTTTCCTGGGCTAAAGTCCACTTCATCAGATGCATGAAGAGCTCATGCTCAAGTAAATTTGTTAGTCTCTAAGGTGCCACAAGTACTCCTGTTCTTTTTGCTGATACAGACTAACACGGCTGCTACTCTGAAACCTGTCATTTTGAATAATGTTTGCCATCAGGGAATATTACAAATATAAACTGACTGATGCAAAGATAAAAAGATGACAAGTAGAACTAATGTTGCCTCCTTTGAGAGTTTTTTAGTTAACGACATTTCTCTTCCCTCCTCACAAAACCACTATCAAAGAACCGGAAAGGCTGATGAAAGGTCACTCATGGAGACCATTACAAAATGAAGCCCTATCCCCACAATAGGTAATCAGCATATTGGCAGCATCAGTGCAATCTCTCTCTAACAATAATTTAACATGTACATCATGCTAGTAGCCTAGATGCTTCAATCAGGTCGGGGCCCTACTCTGCTAGGCACTATACAAACATATGGTAAACAACATAATTTGCACCTCAACCTTGTCTTAGAAGAGCTTAAAGCTCAGGACAAAAGGTCAGTTACTCTTCACGGTTCATTAAGTCCTTGGCCTCTTCTCAGACTGCTTGGAAGGATATCAAATAGTCACCAGTGGTTTATACAACATGAACAATATCCACTAGTATCTTGGCTAAGATTACCAGCTCATTTTGTACTGGTAGAGGTTACAGTAAGACAGTGTAGTAGTACAGTATCAAGACACTTGACTCAGCATTTACTATACCCATCTTGTCAGAGACGCCCAAAGTTTCTTAGATGGGGCATGTAGTAAAAACAAGTGGAAAACTCTCCCTCAAATATTGCACTGGAAATTTTCAAATAATAAACTTGATTTATGCTTTCAGCTCTTTAATAATTTATAATTTACTTTATCATTTTATATTAATACATATTTTAGGTATTTGCCTAGTGTCAGATTTATGAGATGTACAATAAATCCTGGTCTCCTTTTAAAAGACAAAAGTGTTTTAAATTTTTGAAGTTCTCATAGCATTTCACAGCTTTTGTCAAATTCACTTTACATCACAGACTGGAGCTGTGATGGCAGGGAAGATATTTAATCTGAAGTGTTAGCATTTCTACTAGCACATACCATATCCTTGGCTACAGACTGATCGCCATTATATTATTAGATAACTATTTTCAGACACTATCTGCTCAGGCCAGATTCAAATGGCTCTATATTCATTTATCATATCCTCTAAGGCACCCAGCTGCTGCTGAAATTTGTCAGCCTCACTCTGTAATGTATTTGCAAAGTTCTGTACAACTATGAATTATATTTCTCACCTCCACAAATTAAGCCATTAGATCTATCACAGTTGAAGTTATCACATTCACAATATCTGCCAGAGTAGACTTCATTGGTGTTTTCCCTTTTCCTGCATACACATTGTCCGCAAACACACTCCCCATTGTTACTGCATATTTCTGTACTGTTTTCTCTTCTACAGTAAGCATCCATATCTTCACTATTTACTTCATCTGTGCTGCATTCACACTCCTTTCCAATACGTCCTTCGTTACACCTAGAGGAAAAATATATGCCTAAAATTTAAATTGAGTAAAACTCATGGGAACTGAAAACGTTTACATACAATATTATATATATAAGAAATAGATTCAACAGGATAGAAGGCAGTAGTCACAGTCATTGTTTCTGCAGGGAATGGTTTGAGGTTCAAACTAGATGCCAGCTGAGACTTAAGTGTAACCATCCTTGGACCCTAACTATGCCATTAAGCAGTTTCTGAGCTGCTTACTTGTTCCAGGTGAAAAGCTGAGGGCTGCAACCTGTGACAACATGGCTATATAGCCATTATTTCTGTAAAATGAGATAATGATTACTTCTTATTTTTAATATAAAAATAGTGCCAGTGGCTATTTACTATGGCTACTACCCTCTACCCCACTTAATCTCCATCCAGGAAACATTCTCGCTTGGACACTGGGCATTCAAGGGCTGGATTCTCAGAGGTTACTGAACACCTGCAGCTCTCAATGATTTCAGTTGCAGTGATGGGTTTTCAGCACTTCAGAAAATCAGGAACAAGTGTTTATGAATAAAAGGTGGGTTCTTATGGTTATCACAAACAAACCTGAGAGCCACTTAAACCAGAGATGAAGCTTTAATCAGGAAATCATTCAAGAGTAGAAAAGAGCAAGGAACTATTCTTAATACTGAATCCATTATCCTTTTAGTCCTTGTATGTGAAGCCATAGAGATGTCAGTGGCAGTGATGTATAAAAGTAATCTCTCTCCCTGCTGGCAAACATAGGAACTTTGCTTTCTTTATCGAAAGGGAACATGGAGAAAAAAACCTCTCTCTTGAAAGTGAAGCAGGTAGTACTTCAGGCAGGTAATATTTGATGACACTCCTTTTCCAAATGCTTACCAGTTAGAGAAACATGCCCCAATCTGCAAGCATTCAGTGCACACACCACTTCCACTGACTTCAAAGGGAATTCCATATAAAGTATCCTGGGCAAAAGGAGGTCCTACATTAAATATGCTCCTGAAATCTTTCCATTAAATCAATACCTATTGCTGTTTGTTGTTAATAAATAATTGCATGTGAGGGAGCTGGGAAAGGGGTTGAAAACTTCATAATTTAAAAATAATGGTTAGAGACACAAGATGGGTGAGGTAATAGCTTTTATTGGACCAACTTCTGCTGGTGAGAAAGACATGCTTTCAAGTTTACACAGAGCTCTTCTTCGGGTGTCAGGGCTTGCCTATACTTCTGGCTAAATTGTCATTGCTGTGATGGATGCAGTGGTGTTGATTTAGTGGGTCTGGTGAAGATAAGCTAAGTGGATGGCAGAGCGCTCTGCCATTGATATCTGTACTCCACCTGCCCGAGAGGTGGAAGATAAGTCGGTGGGAGAGCATCTCCTGTCAACATACAGCGGTGTTCACACCGCACTAAGTCGACCCAAGTTACGTCGACTTCAGTTACGCAATTTACGTAACTGAAGTAGCGTAACTTAGGTCAACTTTCAGCGTTAATGTAGACCAGCCCTCAGATATGTACTCTAGGGTATGTCTACCCTTAAAATGCTATGGTGGCACTACTGGTGTCTACACAGGGGCTCAGGTCAGTTTAACAATGCCACTCGGGGATGTGGATTTTTCATACCCCTCACTGATGCAGTTAAACTGACCTAATTTTTTGGTATAGACCAGTCCTCAGTGTTACACTAAATACACGGTGGAGCAGATTATTTAGCAGAAGTGGTTAATCCAGCTTTCCCCCACCCCATGACAGGATAGGTGTTAATGGTCCACACCACTTTGAATAGCCCCTTGAAATATGAATTACTTACTTATGCTAAACAATCTGTTGCACCTTGTATTTAGCTGTGAGACTCTGGGTACGTCAATACATCAAAGAAAATCTGCGGCTTGCCTGTGCCATCCAACTCGGATTCACGGGGCTCAAACTGCAGGGCTATTTCATTGCTGTGTGTACTTCTGGGCTCAGGCTGGAGCCCGGGCTCTGGGACCTTGCGGGGTACGAGCCTAGAGCCCAGGCTCCAGCAAAACCCAGAAGTCCACACAAGAATGAAACAGCCCTGCAGCCTGAGACACATGAGCCTGAGTTGGCTGGCATGGGACAGCCATGGGTTTTTCTTTGCTGTGTAGACATATCCTCTGAGTAATTTCCCAGACTTGAAGAAGCACTCTGTGTAAGCTTGAAAGCTTGTCTCTCTCACTAAGATGGTCCAATAAAAGATATTACCTCATCCTCCTTGTGTCTCCAATATTCTGGGACCAACCTGACTAGAACAATACTGCATACAAATAACGTTTGGAATGTATTGACTAGCACCAGAGTTGTTCACTACTCTGAGAGCTTGAATCCTGCTTCCCTAAAGGTGAAGTTCTTAGGAGTTGAGCATATTGTCAGATTGTCTTTCTGGTTTTCAAGAACGAATAATCTTTATTTTAGATATGTTTCTTTGAAAATGAAGAGCCCAAACTGGGATTATTGGGTTGATGTCAAACTGGTCCAGTTCTAGGGCCAAATGCTCTTTTAATATCCACTGCAACTCCAGTAAAGCCAACAGAATTAAGTCTGACTTTCACTGGTGTAATAAAGCAGAATTTGGTTTATAGTTTAATTTCCATAGCTTGTACCAAACACTAATAAATATAATTAATGAAAGGGAATTTCAAATATACTTATAAGCACATAGTTCTATATAGCCTAAGGGATTTTAAAACATTTAAAAATTGAAAATATCTACATAATTAGAGCCCCAAACATTAAGAATAAATAAAAAAAAGAAAGTGGATGAGGAAAATCACAGCATCTTAAAAGCCTTGTCTGTTAATACTGATTGGATTGAATTTTCATTCATCTCTGGCCTTGAGCAGCTGGTGCCAGCTTGCAAGGCACTCCTTCCAAGGCATCTTTGCACTCCTTACAAAATGCATTGTGAACTACTTGGAAGAAAATCCAGACTTCATGTCACAAAGGTAAACATTAGGTCAATCTTAAAGCTCACAAGAATATTATAATTTATGCTCCATTTTTATTTGATCCTTGCAGTATTTTTCATATAAAATGGGTCTTAACATTTAAATAAGGAAACAGGAAAAATACTAAGGCCTCCATATTCTTTGAAGGACCAACTCATGAAGGGCCAGATCCTGATACTTTGACTCATGTTTGGTAGTGCCTTATTACATGAATAATCTCCCTTATTTCAGTAGGACTATTTGTGGAGACAAGTTAGTATTCAACACAGGTAAGCTCTAAGACGGCCAAGCATGTTTCTCCCAGCCAACCTGCTCAAAATAAAAAGAAGTCTGATTAAAGAAACGATGTGCTCATATTTCCCGTTTGCCTAAAGGAATAAAAGGTCCATTTATTTACCTGCAAGCACCACACTCAAATGTTCCATTTCCCTGATGGCAGTCTGGACTATTAGGAATTCCCTCATTTTGACACTGACATTCACAGATGAACTGAAGATTAATTTCCACTTCTTCAGTGAAACCTAGTGGCTTAATTTTAATGGTTTCATTTTGTCCTCTCTTTGGACACTCGTTAGCGGTTACACTAATCTCAAATTTAACCTGTAAGCAAAACAAATGGATTCTTACATCATTACTAAAAGGTGCTCTGTCTAAATTATGAAAAAGTAAAATATTTCAGAGAACTGCAATCTTGTTCAATTCTTTAGATATTAAAAATGTATGCTGTCACCTATGAATTGCACACTTCAACTGAACAGAAAAATTACCTCATCTCCAATTGAAATGTTGGAACACTTTCTGCCATTTTCTCCTGTGCCATTAACTCCATTCTTGCAGTAAGATTTATAATTGATAGTTACTCCTTTTGGTAACTTGCTGTTTTCCAAGATAACCTCTGAAGACAAGGACTAAAACAAAAATTAGTTATTAGGTAAGTAATAAACTACCATTTAGCTTTAAAAGAGTTGACAAATAAAGGTGGAGCCTATTAAATGGCCCACAAAAGCTTATGCTCAAATAAATTTGTTAGTCTCTAAGGTGCCACAAGTACTCCTGTTCTTTTTGCGGATACAGACTAACACGGCTGCTACTCTGAAACCTGATTTCCTGAAGAGAAACTTTCACAAAAATACGTTCTCTACACACCAGCCTCAAGTACAGTAAAGGAGAACAAAATCTGGAAAGGAATAAAATTGCACATACAATATCCTTATTAGAAGACACTTTTCAGAAGGTTCTGTGGAGGGTCGTTAGGTTTTATCAGTCCTTTCTCAACCCAGAGTGTTTTCTTAACAGTTCCTCAAAGTTTCACTACTTCTGTTATAACTCACTCTCACTATTCTTTGAAGTACTACCATCATCATTCAAGGATCAGATGTAGCTTCCCTCCAGAACTTAACAACGTGGTTCAAAGGTTATTAAACATAAAGGTTGCTGAGGTGAAGAAAAGCACAGCTTCCTTCCTCTCCTTACAATAAGGAAAGATCATGCAGGGAAAAATAAGCATGTCCTCTTGATCACATCAGATGCAAGAAAACACAATTAATGTTAGATGGGTTTGAAAAGAGAAGATAAAGTATCAAATAAGAAAAAAAATTATTAATAAGATTATGCAGTGGGAATGCAAATCTTTACATACAGCTGTGCACTTTTCATCAGAATTTGACAGGATTATGCATTATCAACATTCCATCTTCTACTCCATTCACAAGGTTTCAGAAAAAGAGCATACCTCAGAGGGCTTCTCTAGAAACTGATGCCAATATAGTTTGAGAGGAACAAGAATAAAAGTTACGTGAATTAAAAATAAACTTACATTGTAGGCATCAATAATCAGTTGAATCACATTGCTGGAATTTGCAGACAGAGTTCCAACTGCTGACTTTGGGATCAGATTTTTCAGTTCCTTTTAAAAGTAGAAAGTGTAAATTCCTTTTACACAAATATAAATCCCACTCTAAAAGCTTCTTTATTATGTACACTGAGATACAGTAGATCATAAGAGTTATGAACACCAGAATTACGAACTGATCAGTCAACCACACACCTCATTGTATTAAATGAAAACTGTATTAAATGTAAACTACTAAAAACAATAAAGGAAAGGCAGCATTCTTCTTCTGCATAGTAAAGTTTCAAAGCTGTATTATGTCATTGTTCAGTTGTAAACTTTTGAAAGAACAACCATAAAGTTTGTTCAGAGTTATGAACATTTCAGAGTTTGAACGACTTTCATTCTCTGGATGTTCATAACTCTGAGGTTCTACTGTATACAGCCAGGAACAACTCCCAAGACCAAGACAAAAATGTTGCTAATAGTTTCAGTAACTTGTGAAGGAATAAAAACAGTGACTGTAATATTGGAAAGAAAATTCTGCATTCTTTTAAAATTCTTCTCATATCTTTTGATTGAATAAAAACGGAAGGTATTCGCCTTAAAAATTGTTTTTAAAAATATTCTCATTTAAGTTAAAAAAAATTCAGACATATTTAATTAAGAAGATACTTCTGTAACTATAAAAGGTTTTAGAGCCATAAGCCATATTTGCTTCTGCTGCATTAAAACAGACAGGGAGATGGAGATCAACTGTCATCAAATGAAGCTGAAAACAAGTCAGTTCTGTTGGTAAAATCATAAAGTACAAAAAATGGCAAAATCACCTTTTCAAGCTCTCTAAATCAGGTATTCACAGGACTAGTTTTAAAACACGTTTAAGAGTTGTGTGTTTTTCCAAAACTCCTTTCCCTTAAACTCAGCTCTGCACTCCCCACAATTCTCCTTTGACTCCGTTTTCCCGTGCCCCTCAGGTATTTCGAAGCAAAAAGTAGGTCCTGCACTGTTATTTCTAATCTAAAAGTAAGAACGATTAAATCACTTTCTGCTTGAAAAACAAAAGCAGACTGATAGGTTTGATATTGGGATAGGCAACTGCTTAAGAAGAGAGTGCTTATTAATTAGCAGGCATGGCAAAAATCACTTTCATGGTCACCAGTTTTCACACAAATTTTAATTTCAAATCAAATTAGTTTTGATGATAGCATACTGGATCATTAGAATCAGACTCTCAACTGGCTGGAAAAATAGACAGAAGCTTATCTCATGTGATTTTTTTTTTTTTTTTACCTTGTAAACTGCCTGAAACTCCTCAGTAACAGCAAAAATTGTCTGAATGTTGTTCTCACTAAGCTTCTGTACCAGGTGAGCAATGGAGGGATAATCCTGTAAAATTAGACATGAAACTTAATTCAAATTTAGCACATGCAGAACAATCTCATTTTTTTAACCTTACATAATATTAAATTGCCTTTTGAATTTAAAAAGCATAGGCTTCCAAACAGACAACAACAGTTTAGTTAAAGGACAAGCTTTTTTAAAAACACAAACAAAAAACTCCACCCAAAACAAAAAATCCACAAAACACTTTAAGGCAACACTGAGTCTACCGGCAGTTAAGTATCGTATAAGCACATTTTAGACAAGATTATAATATAATATAAAACAAAACAAATCTTCACATTCCTAATTGCTTCCTATAAAGTCTGATTTAATCCCGAATGTTAGTGTCCTCAAATATATTTCCTATCATGTTTCATAATACATTTGACTTAATCAAAACCATCAGCCTTGTGTGGTGTTTTATCTGTTTAAAGATGAAACAAACTGTGAAGCAAATGTAGTCTTGTATTAAAAAAAAAATTCTATTTTAATCTATGTAAAATGTGTTTGGGAACGTGTACATGAACACACTTTTTACAGCTACTTGTCTTTAGCCAATCCAGTACTTAATTATCTACACACATTTTATTTTATCTACTTACCAAAAAGCTACAAAAGCATTGTTGTTAACCACACTCTTGTCTTACATGTATTACATGCTACATATCATCAGGCCTGAATAACTTGCACCTGAAAGTCCTAAAAGAGTTAGCTAAAGAGATCTCTGGTCCACTGATGTTAATTTGGAATAAATCTTGGAATAATGAGGAAATTCCACAAGTCTGGAAGAGTACTAACATTGGGCCAGTATCTAAAAAAGGCAATGGAATGACCTGGGTAATGGTAGGTCAGTCAGCCAGACATCAGTGCCACACAAAATAATAGAAACGCTGATTTGAGATTCAATTAATAAATAATTGAAGTATAGGAATACTAATGCCAGTCAACATGGTTTTATGGAAAACTTATAGAGCCACATGGGAAGGTCCTGCTGACCCCAATATGTCCACCAGTCTGTGGGAGGAATCTTGCACCATCTCCACCTGTATGTCCAAAGAGGAGGTCACCCTTGTATGCTTTGTAATCATCCTGCAGAGGGGAGGACACCTCAGACATCACTGCATCATCCAGTAATGAGGAGGCTGCATGCAAAGGTGGTTGAAAAGGAGTCTCTTCAACCTCTTTTGCAGGAGGCTCCAGGAGGCTCATTTGATTTCACTTGGCATTGACATCAGTACTGAGAACAACGTCCCGAGTCTCTTCCCTTGCAGGGAGAAATATGGGAGGAAACCCCTAGGGATTCCAATACGGCCACTGGTCGGGCATGGGCCCCCCCCAACCTCCACTAGCACATGGAACCAAGTCTCTGGACCAATGCGGACCCTCTGTAGCATACCAGGAGCGCAACACTCTTGATGAAGGTGAACAATGCCTTCGATCCCAAGATTAAGGGGCATAATAACCTACTTCTGACTCTAAGGAAGAGACCGAGTCTCCTGACCAGAGAGGTGCCGTACCACAGTTACAAGGTCGGGCAGTGCGTCTCCAAAGACTTAAACAACAGGGACAGCATGCTGGGCTTGTCTTTTGAGGGTGTCTGGCGAGGAGGTGCCAGACGGTCTGAAGTAGGTACTGGATCTGAATAACAGTGGTAGGTAAGTGCAACAAAGACTAGATATTAACTGTAATGGATCAGCAACTCCTGCACCACCACAGAATCTGGTACCGAAAGGCACTAGAGATCTCAGACCACATCACAGGCTTCTGGTGTGATTGGGACCGAGAGGACTGACCTGATGCTGTTGTTGTTACATCGAAGGAGTTGGTACAGTGCTCCAGCAGCGGTCAGTCTTAATGCCACAGGCCCCAGCGCTGGCATCCATGAACCTTCATAAGGTACTGCTGGTACTGGGGAGTGCCTCCTTTCTGAGGACACTCTACCCTGTTTCCCAGCATGCCTACCGGATGTCAGTGCTGGGGATCTTGATCCCTTTCTGACCTTAAACTTTATTAATTTACTTTGGTTTAGGCATGAATACTTACATAGTAATGACTCATTGTGTACATGTTATTTTCCAGATGACATCGCCCATCATTTGGTAAAACAATTCCACCAAGTTTACCATCTCCAGCAAAGTGGAATCCAGCATCCGTAGAAAATACCAACAATCGTGTCACATTTCTCCATCCAATTTGTGTCTTAGGGGAAAAAAAGTTATGATTTTTTTTCATTTTTTAAAAAACTAACCCACCCCACTAATTTGTTTAAACCAATGCAACATACACTTAGATTTAAATACAAGAAGGCAGACATGACAAATATTCAAAAACTAAAATAAGCCTTAAAAAGTTAGAGTTAGTTTATGCACATATTTTGCTCAAGTCTGTCCTGTAATATTATCAACAATAGCACTTGTATAGCACCTTTCATCACAGGAGAACAAAACACTTTCTGACCTAGACGCTTGTCTGGTCTGCTCTCTAAGAACTATCTGAGTTGCGCAAAGGATGAAGAAACTGCCCATATCACCCCAGCTGTGGCGTTTCCGTAGGACATAATACTGACATAACCAATTCCCATACCACTACCCTGTAGCCCAATGATAGAGAGCATGTTTGGGGTAAAAGTGTACAGTGTGCTCTGGCAAGCCCTTACTGTCAGATGGTACCAAGGGGACCATTATCAGCTGGTGGATATTAAAGAATCCCCTAGGATACCCTAAGCTGCACAGGTTCTACAGCCAGTGCAGAACAGGCCAGAGAATCAGGGGAGCTATAACTAGATCCCTGACATCCCCTCTTCTCCTCTCTACTCCATCAATTGCAAATTGGGCACAGAAGTTGTTTTGAGCCTATAAATATGGGGCTCAATCCTGTAAAATTTCTCGGCCATCTACAGAAGTTATTACAGGATTGGGGTCCTAATTCATTTAAGAAGGAGGGGGGGAAAAAAGCAAAATATCCATATTAGAATCTCAGAAAATTCATAGTTAAAGCTGCAATTCTACAATAACGCATTGGCTTCTCCTTTAAATAACAACAGCAACCTTAACGCTGACTTACTAGTTTAACAATACAATGATATTGTAAAAAAGCAATAGCTCGTGCTTGTGTTCTGCAATTTTGCATTATGCAGGTGTGTATCAGTATCAATAACTGTAGGCGAAATTGTTTGGGAAATAACAGAATGAGAAGGAGGCACATTACAATCTCTCAGGTTTATTTTACAGTATTATGTTTAACTTAGAGCTTCAAGTGTAGACCCGATGGTTATAGATATCAATAAGTGCTGGAGTTTCACTATTGAAATGGCCTGGAGTGAATGTTTTGTTGTTAGTGGTTTTAGAAGTACTGAGTGACAGAGTATCTACATTTCTATGTCCAGAATGCTAGCGGTATGACATTTTTACATTAGCTTTTAAGTAAAGGTTTCTAGAATATTTCTATTACTAAAAGGTCTTTCCTATTTTTTTGTGAGTGTGGTGGGCAGTACACTTAAATGTCACTTTCTTTTTTTTATCTCTACTGGGGCATTAAGGCTGTAATTACTTGAATAAGGATGACAGAGAAAAAAAGGAGGAGGGAGTGGAAAAAGTATAGAAGGTTGTGCCCTGGCCAAACTCGAACCAGAACAAACTACTGAGGAACCAAGGAAGTTTTGTATGCAACTGTTTTCCAAGCTCCCATGTGAAGGTTTTGAACTCTGAATCCACTGGTCCATAGAAGTCCTCCAAAGAGTAGAAAAAATTAAGAAGGGGAGAGTTAAGTTCCATCTACTCAGTATAAGTAGCTTGTAAAAAACTGCAATACACAGAATTGTTTTGCATATATTTTAAAAGAAAATTATGAAGGATACATTACATGCAAAAGTCATTTGAGAACACTTGTTTTATCTTGTTAAAAACATCCATGTGCTGCAAAGATTTCATGATTCTGACTCTTCTTTTACAGAAACTTCTGGGGAGATAATGTTCATGGACTGCCCTCCCCTCCAAAGAGAGCTCATATTCCTAATTTCAAATTTCCCAAGAGGGGCCTTCAGTGAGTGGAATGTACATACTGTATAATGTAAGTGCAGGCTTCCAATTCTGTTTGCTCTGTCTCCACCTGCTGCCCTCAGGATAAATCTCTCAGTCTTCGTTGGTAAAGCGAAATGTAGATTTGTTTTTAAACTTAGGTCAACAACAGTGATACACTCAGATTGCAATAAAATAGTTTGATCTAATATAGTAGTAAATAAAATTGATATACACTTACTCCACAAACTGCAACTTGCATTATTGCATCAAATCCACCTTCAGGAGAATCCAAATTGCCAGAAATGTGTTGTTTACCTACAAGTTCATTGAACAGCTTTCCCTCGCTGGTAAGGTTGAGCACGTTTTTGTAACTAAATGGACTTGTACAGTTTTGGTCCCCTGTACAAGGGTTCCTGAGTTTGGCTGGTGTGGTACTTATATAAGGCATCACAGTTTTCTCCACAAAGGAGCCAAATCCTATGACAGAACAACAAAACCCCTCAGTTAGAGTGTAATTCTAGTATATAGAATCATGATGGAATATTGCACAGTTCAAAAAATTTCAATTTTCCCCCTCAATATTCCAAGTATTCTTCGGGATCAGCTTCTAAACTGTCCTTTATTAGAAGAATAGCAATAATATGAATATTGCTTATTTTTCTTTTACTATTTTTCAGACAATCCAAAAACACATCAGTAAATTCAACTTTATTATTTTGAAATCTACAAATGGGATTTTTCCCTTTTCCCATGCCCATAAATAATGAAATCTTTCTTACCAATTCGAAAATCTGAAGTTATTTTCTCCATTTTTCTCATTAGAGCAGTACCAAGACTCTTCACATTTTCTAAATCATCCTTCATGGAGTAAGAGAGATCCATAAGGTAATAAAGATCAATGGGGTAGTCTTCAGCTCTCTTAAATTTTAATGAAAATGTCTGTGGTTCCCCTAAATCAACAAAAATAAACCCATTCATTACAAAATGCAGAGTAACAGAACTGACATGAAATCTACATTCTTTATCAAAGGTCTTTCATCAATGTCCTAAAAGAAGGTTCACTCCAACCATGAATAAGGTAACTTCTACAACTGGAAGTGATTAACTGCAAATTAATATATCCAGGATTTTCAAAAGTGACTAACAATTTTGCATGTCCCATATGAAACACCTTAAAGAAGCCTGATTTTCAGAAAGGTCTGAAGGCCAACTCTCTGAAATCAGGTCCCTTTAGACTGTCTTATGTAGAATACATGAAAATCTGTGACACCAAAAATCAGTAGTCACTTTTGAAATCTTGACCTACATATTAATTTCAACAAATGTTCCTGCAAGATAAGTAGCACAGCCTTTTTTCCTGTCTTTTATACCACTAAAACACACAAACACAAAAGGCTATGGATATGTAAAATTAAGGAGGTAAAATAAAACCTTAAAGTAAATTAAGAGTTGGTTTACCTTTCATCCCTATCTCACCCTGTTGTGATTACTTATCACAGTCTTAAAAACATGGGGTGAGTTTATATAACATGTAATAAAAAATCCAGCAAAGAAAGATCCCCTTTACATGAAAAAATTCAAGGATGAAAGACTTATTCCAAGATTCCTTTTTGCAGAAACATTGACAAATATAGTCGACTGAGTGTCTCACAGTTAATCTAGAATTAGAATTCCACTGCCAACTCTGGCCAAGGAAACACTGGTTACCAAGATTATTACAGATTGCAGCTTGTCCCCCTTAGATCTGGATAGGCTTCATTAGGGCTCTGTATAACCAGATCCTACCAATGTGAAGGTTTCTGCCTGGAAGTGCAGAAACTGACACTTGGAACTTAGGGCTACGCTCAGGACCTTACTGATATTCTAATGTCTTGAAAAGATTCTACCCTAAGGGTATGTCTACACTACAGGATTACTCCAATTTTACAGAAATCAATTTTTGGAAACACATTGTATAAAGTCGAGTGCATGTGGCCACACTAAGCACAATAATTTGGCGGTGTGCGTCCATGTACCAAGGTTAGCATCGACTTCCGGAGCGTTGCACTGTGGGTAGCTCTCCCATAGGTATCCCATAGTTCCTCCAGTCTCCCCTGCCCATTGGAATTCTGGGTTGAGATCCCAATGCCTGATGAGGCCAAAAATTTGTTGTGGGTGGTTACGGGTAAATGTCGTCAGTCAATCCTCCCTCTGTGAAAGCAACGGCAGACAATCATTTCACGTCTTTTCCCTGGATTGCCTGGGCAGTTGCCATAGCACAGCAACCATGGATCCCGTTTAGCCATTTTTCACTGTCACCATATATCTACTGGATGCTGCTGACAGACGTGGTACTGCAACACTACACCGCAGCGTCCCCTTGCAAGTTAGCAAAGATGGTTACCAGTCTCACTGTACCATCTGCTGCTGTCATGGGTGCTCCTGGCCAGTCTCGGTGAGGTCAGTTGGGGGCGCCTGGACAAAAATGGGAATGACTCCCCAAGTCATTCTCTTCTTTAAGTTTTGTCTAATGGAGAGTCAGTCCTGCCCAGAATATCAGGCAAGCCTATTAAAGAACCAGAGAGGCAAACAGCCGCTCCAGATCAGAGCCCCAGACATCCTGCAGAAATGATGAGCAGCATGCCATTCTAGGGGGTGCCCTTACAACAACCCCACTTATTGCTTCCCTCCTCCTGCACCCCTCCAGGTTACCGTGGCAGTTATCCTCCCATTTGTGCGATGAAGTAATAAAGAATGGATGAAATTGAAACAACACTGTCTTTACTACCTCTGCAAGCAGAGATCAAAGGGAGGAGGGGAGGGCGGTTGGCTTACAGCAAAGTAGAGTGAACCACCATTCTGCACTTGCTCAGTCTATAGCTGAAAATGGGAATCTGTGATAAGCACTAGGATAGAAGCACAGGCAGGACTGAATCTCCATTTGTGTGTGGGCCTTTGGTTGACACTGGTAAAATACAAAATGTCCCAGGATATGTATGTTGGGGGACAGTTCTAAACAGCAGCTTAATTTTTTTATTTGCAGCAAAATGTAGAGGTCTAAGTACCTGATTGTGAGTCCTGGTAGCAGGGGTAGGCTGAGATAGGTGCGACCACGTGGTGCTGCCAACTGGGAGAGCAGCCTGAGGCAGAAGCCTCCAGATGGCATGATATTCCAGGCATGACTGAATCTCCATTACACAAAACTTAAAGAAGAGAATGACCTGAAGTCATTCCCAATTTTGTCGAGGTGCCCCCGACCGACCTCACCGAGGCCAGCCAGGAGCACCCACGAGATGACGATGACAGATGCCAGTCATACTGTACCGTCTGCCGTCCGCAAGGCAAGGCAAGGCAAGGCAATGCTGCTGCATAGCGCTGCAGCACTGCGTCTGCCAGCAGCATCCAGCAGACATACGGTGACAGTGAAAAAAGGTGAGAAACAATTGTTTTCCCCTTTGCTTTCACGGGAGGGGGAGGGCTGATGACATATACCCTGAACCACTCGCAACAATGTTTCTGATGTTCTGATCAGGCATTGCGAGCTAAACCCAGCATTCAAATGGTTTTTGGAGAGTGTGGAAACTGTGGGATAGCTACACTCGTCAGTTGCCCCTCCCTCTGTGAGTGTCGATTTGATTCTTTGGCTTTCTGGTACGCTTGTCTCAGCTCCTTAAGTTTCACGCAGCACTGTGTTGAGTCCCTGTTGTGGCCTCTGTCCATCATGGCCTTGGAGATTTTTTTCAAATGTTTTGGCATTTTGTCTTTTGGAATGGAGTTCTGATAGAAAAGATTAATCTCCCCATACAGAGATCAAATTCAGTATCTCCCGCACAGTCCATGCTGGAGCTCTTTTTTGATTCTAGGACTGCATGGTCATCTGTGCTGACCAGCGCTCCATGCTGGGCAAACAGGAAATAAAATTCAAAAGTTCGCGGGGCTTTTCCTGTCTACCTGGCCAGTGCATCCGAGTTGAGATTGCTGTCCAGAGTGGTCACAGTGGTGCACTGTGGGATAGCTCCCGGAGGCCAATAGGGTCGAATTGTGGCCACACTAACTCTAATTCGAAATGGCAATGTCGATTTCAGTGCTACTCCCTTCGTCTGGGAGGAGTACAGAAATCGATTTTAAGAGCCCTTTATGTTGACAAAAATGGCTTCGTTGTGTGGACGTGTGCAGGGTTAATTCAATATAATGCTGCTAAATTTGACATAAACTCGTAGTGTAGACCAGGCCTAAGATTTAGAAGGCTTTAGAAAACCTTTTGCTAATGGTGTTAAGAGTGAAATCTAGTTCCCCTTCATGAGTCATACAAGTCGGTTCTAGTTTCTTCTTGACTATTTTAAATTACCCACAGGCCAAGGCCATGCCTTTGAGACTCAAACTCAGTAAGACAGAAATACTGACTGTTTCCCTTCATACTTCCTAAAAGTTATTCCCAATGTGAAACTTCAAGTCAAAGCGCCACCTGCAATGGTAAGTCACTTTAGTTTCGCAAACCCCCATGAAGCCACCATTCAAACCCTCACAAAGCTCTCTCCTCCAACTGACTCTTAAAGTCTCATTTTGGTAGCCATTACTTTGTCTTGTAGAGTTCCTTAGTTTGCAGCTGTCTCAACTAGAATCCTAACTTTAGTTCTACTCAGATAAAGTAGTTCTTGGATGAGCTGATTCCTAAATCAATTCTCCATTTTATCCAAAAGATGGCAAGACTTTTCATTGAGCCTACCAGATTCCTAGATCTCTGGAGTACTATTATAATTTTCTCTTGTAAGAACTCGGTTTTCCTGTCCAAAAGGAGGCAAGTCTCTATTTCAGGGATGAAAATGGCTACACAACTACCTTGTGGTTTGTGCTCATTCATCTAGGTCTGTATCCACTTCTTTGGCCTCCTAGAACAAGGTATCTTGTATGTAAATCTGTAAATCTGGCTGCTGGGCTTCTGCTCTCATGGTTACCAAACCTCAAAAACTAGTTCTCAACTAGTTCAGCCTTTGGGCACAGACTGCTTTGGCAGACCGCAGTGCTATCATACCTTTTCATTCTGTGTTTTTCATCTTAACCATCCTTTTATTATTAATCATCTACTCTATTTTCCGGATGGACACATTCCAGGATGACAGGTCAAAAGCATTACAAAATGGGACAATTATGTCTTAACCTGTAAACTAGTCTTTTTGTATGAATGCATTTACTAATGCAAGCCCCCTACATTTTCTTTGTTATCTTTTGTTTTTATCTCAATGTTCTGTGTAAATTATGCCCATAGTATCTAAGCTTTAGTCTCATTCACCAGATTATCTGAGCACTTGGAGTTACAGGGATGGGACTGCTCTTCTTCAAATCTCTGTGCTTCCTAGCAAAAATCATCATTATTGCAGAAAGATATATGTAGCATTCAAAATATCAAATTCATAGATAATACTGAAAAAGTCTAAAAATATAAGAAGATAAGAATGAATATCTCCATACCTGTTCGCAGCTTCAGTACTAATTGCTGTGGCTGGATCTGGGTAATGTCCTCTGGTTTGAGCTTTTCTGCAGTATCTTTGCTACGATTAGTTACCTCTTTATTTTTGAGGACTCCTTTGGTACCTCTAGGATTTTCTATTTCATCTGGAGAGCAGCCCTTACTCTTTAGTGCTGCCAAGTCATCACATCGGGCAGAAGTTGGCTCTCCTTCTTGTAAAAAATTCTAGAAGATATGGTGAAGAACATCAAACTCACAGCAATTTACAATCTGCAACACATGGCTTGAGCACATAATGCTACTTTTGATATTTACCATTTTTATGCACCAAGAACCTCTAGAGACACTAGGGTGACCAGACAGCAAGTGTGAAAAATCAGGACAATGGGTGGGTGGTAACAGGAACCTATATAAGAAAAAGACCCCAAAATTGGGACTGTCCCTATAAAATCAGAACATCTGGTCACACCAAGAAACATGGCAATTTTTTAAGTGTATTTTAAATTGTAAAACATAAAACTATGAAATACATTTATTTACTAAACTTAGTAATGACAACAGTGAAAAATTTATCTAGTACAGCAGCTTATGGTTAACTTTACTAAAGTCAATCTGTGCATGTGACTGAGGCAAGGTTAAAAAAAAGGGTTCAAAGTCACTCTTCCAACAGCAACATGAAGTCACTATTCAATTAGCTACTCTGACTAAGATGCTCAAAAACCACCACCAGCAAATGAGAAAAGCTGCCTTTCCACAACTAGCCTACAAGAAACTGAACATATGTAATTGATATGTGCGGCAACAGAACTTTAGTTTTGCCTTTTTTGGGAAACCTTGTAATTAAATAGTCCACCACAGTATTTCGGTAGACTATAACAGAATTACAGTGCTTTGACAACTAGAAGAAGAGCTCTATGTAACTCAAAACCTTGTGTCTCTCACCAACAGAAGTTGATCCAATAAAAGATATTACCTCACCCACCTTCTCTCTTTAGTGATGTATACAACTCCTGACACATTTGAGAAAAGTTCCACGAGGAGGAGGAGGTAGAGTGAGGAATGTACTTCTGAACTAAAGAGTCTTGGAAAACTTTGTCTTGAACAAAAGCTACCATCCCACAATACATAAAAGCATTTTGACCCGTAAATACAGTATAAATACATGCACTCATATGGTTTCTAGTATGAGGCATTTTTAATCACTGGAAGAAATGGGAAGTTTTTTCAATACATAAGCAAAAATTGAAGATATTTATGCACAGCTCCTAAAATATGTCAGACATATTTATTGATGTGAAACTAGACAGGAGATACATGAATCTGCAACCAAAACCACAAAGTTTACTAAATATATTCCAATATTTATGGAAGGTATGTGTGTGGAGCAGTAAATAGGTACGGTTTCGTGTCTTAAGTATAAGTCTTATTACTAAAAATCAGCAAACTTACATTATAACTTGCATTTGGCAGCAACCACTCTAGTTAAAGTTGTAAAACACTATTAAAATTCCTGTTTTCAGTTTTGTATAGTTTTCTGAAACTTTCAAATTTCAGATTGCGATTTTCCATATCTGATCCCTGTTCAGGTTTTTAAGTTGGAACAAACAGTACAACATATGTGGCTAAGACTGTAGAATAAATTGTATGATATTATCTTGTATTATTTGATACATAAGATCAGACTCTGTACATTCAATTTTAAATTTTGCACTTCCTGACTTGAGTGATTGATTACATAACCTTGCATTCTCTCTCTTTTTTTTTTTTGGTATGAAATATAAACCAAAAACACCAATCCACCCTAAGAATCAAATATTGAAATTTCAACCTCTTGAACCTCCCACTCCCAGCTTCCCTCTTCCACTGTGTCTGTATCTAAAATTACCAATCCTCTAATGTCACTGGGAGAATATAATTAAACACATCCTGACAGACTCCAGGCTGGAATGATTTTGAATAACTATGAGACAGATCTCCTAAAGTCTGTGTGCCCTTAATATTTGGCAATGAAAGAGAGATCAAAATCTCTGAAACTTTCTGATGGCCAGACCTAACCAATCCAGATTTTATCCATTTATTTAGCATAAGATACTTAAATTGTTCTTCAGCTTTGATTTAGACATTGTAGACACTGAAGTAAATGGCTGCTATTGAAATAAAATAAAAAAAATAAAATAAAATAGGGTAAGAATAGATGGTTTTCAGGGTACTAAACACCTAAGACAAAACATCAGAGAAAGCATTTCACAAATATACTCACTTGAGCTTTGCACCAGCCACAGTTTGGTCCTGCTTGTATACATTCCCCACATGATTTTGCATTAGCTTTTATACAATCACTTCCACCTATCAGGGTACAAAAATAAATTAATTTCATTTTAAAATATGCTGGTAATCACACAATTTTAAATAAATTCCTCATTACTAGCCACGTAACTCAAGGTTAATCCAGTTCAAGCAAGCCACCAAGAAAAAGCAAAATATGAGCTATTATTTTATTATTATTATCATTATTATTACTGCTTCTCTAACATGTTACTATGACGTGCATGAAGGCAAAAGTGTGCTATGTTAAATGAAACCGTGGTAAAAATATACAGTTCAACTTTACTTTAAATCAATCTATTACCGAATTCAAGGTTGTTACAACATTTAAATGTACCTGGTTGGGCAAATCCATCCCAAATCGAGCAACATAGTAGTACAACCCAGAAGAGCGAGTTGAAATTTGTCTGAAAAATAAAAGATGAGTAGTTGAGCTACTAATATACCAAACGTAGCAGGACAGCATGGTAATATGGACATATAAATGTGATTCAGACACTATTGTGATGACATGCCTCAATTAATCTTGTCAAATAGGTTAGGTGAGTGTGTTATGACCTGGTTAAACAAAATATGATTGTAATTCTAGTATATGCAGATTGGATGTTATGCCTGGAAGGTACCACTGTGGAGAGATTATTTCCAAATTATTTTTTTTAAAACAAATTATTTTTTAAAAAACTTAATACAGTGAAGTTAGAACCCTGTAAGGAATATGAGGGCTTTCCTACATGAACATTCAGTTTGCAGCAAGCTAGGGTGTGAATCTGCCCCTCCCTAGCCTGCTGAGCACTAACTATCCACAGGGACTCTGCTGATACACACTAACAATTCCTCGGTGTGCTCTGATCTCCCCTGCTTTGAAACAGCAGATCAAAGAATACTAACCATTAGTGCAAGTCAGCAGGGCCTATATGGACAGTTAGTGAACAGCAGGCTAGTGAGGATAGACTCACACTCTAGCCTGCTGGAAACTAAATGTTCAGATAGACAAGCCGTAAGTAGCACAATTTTTTTCCTCCAATATATATTACTTTGCATTTATCAACACTGAACTTCATCTGCTGTTGTGATGCCCATTCATTTTGTTTGGTTAGCTCCCTCTGACCAGAGCCAGCTCCAGGCACCAGCTCAGTAAGCATGTCGGGCTCTTCGGCGGCGGGTCCCTCAGTCCCTCTCAGAGGGAAGGACCTGCTGCTGAATTGCCGCCAAACAAGAAAGTGGCACAGTGGAGCAGGAGCCGACCACGGCTTCTTTTTTTTTTTTTTGCCGCTTGGGGCAACTAAAACCCTGGAGTCGGCCCTGCCCCTGATGTTCTTCATATTCTTCTCTGAATTGACTAACCTAATCAATGCCGTCATCTGCAAAACTTTGCTACCTCACTGCTCACCCCTCTGTCAGTTTGTTAATACATACATTAAACACTGCACTTAGTATGGAACCTGGAGATATCCTGCTGTTACCTTTTGCCATGATGAAAACTGCTAATTTATTTCTTACTCTGTTTCCTGTCCTTTAGTCAGGTTTTGATCCATGACAATACTTTGCCTCTCATGCCAGGACAGCTTCATTAATTTAGTGGCTTCCAGTTAGAGATCTTATCCAAAGCTTTTCAAAAGCATAAATAAATTACGTCAGTTGGTTCTCCTTTATATATTATATTATTGACACTTTCAGGGTATTCTAACAGATTTGTGAGTCATGATTTTTCTTTGCAGAAACCACATTCTTTAGAACCTATCACATTATGATCTTCCAGGTGTTTTATTTTTCTGTTTTTAATTGTTTCAACAAATTTACCAAGTAAAGATGTAAGGCTTACTATTTTGTAATTCTCTGGATCCCCCCTGAAATCTTTTTCTAAATATAAGGACGATATCTACTATCCTCCAGTCTTCTGGTAGAGTAGCTGTTTTAATGAGAGAGTGCAAATTTTTCATAGGTTAGCCCAGGGTGACTAAAAGTAGATGATTTAAAAAAAATAAAATTGAATTTTTTAAATTTAAATCACATAGAGGGGTTTAAAGTTGATTTAGATATTATATCAACCTAGGGTAATACCTAAACTTACTATAATTTATTAACATCATTTAATTATAAGAAATAAAATTAGGCAGTACATGTTTGCAGCTAAGTTTTAAAGAAAATCAAACCACTGAGTTGGTAGAGGTCACTGGCTAAACACCTGGAACCAGAATTTGTTGAAATGATAAACAGCAACCTCTTCTGCAGGTGCAGAGAATATTTTCTTTATTTCAGTTTATTCAACTAGTTCAGTTCAAGTATTTGCTCCTTCAAAATTTAAAAAAAAAATGGAAATTGAAAAAGCAGGAAGACTTGTTTTCCCTCTTCCAATTTATGAATTAAAACTAGGTGTGACTAGTTCTAAACTAGCGACTAGTTCTAAAAACCTGAAGGACATGATGACCAAACAAACAGCTCAATTCACTAATTACAGATTATTCATACTTTGTTTAATAAATTGGTTAATTTTAAATGCAAAACATGTTTTGATTAACTTACATTAGAAAAAAAGCATCCAGCTCATTTAAGGTAGCTTTATTTAATCAATACAAAATTAAAAATGCTGTTTGTGCATTTTAATTGAATTTTAATTTCCATCCAAATAAAGCTTGACACAAATCATAAGTAATAAAAAAAATTGATCGATTAATAAGTGGTGTTCTACCATAATCAAAAAGAATGTAAAAATTAAGAATCTGAATAAAAGCAAATTCTGCTTCATAATTGCTTAAATAAATATGTATAGTTATTGTGTATCCTTTTGGTTACCAAAAAAGAAGCATTAAATGTAATGTAAAGGCTATATTTAGCTGTAAAATAACATGATGTAATGGTTAAAAACCAACGAGAATCAATCTTTCTTTAGGTAAAGAATTAAAAAGTACAAACCCAAAACAGGATTAAAATCAATTATTTAAATCAAGGTTCCCTGCTTGCCAATTTAAATCATGATTAAAATCAGTGATTTAAAATGGCTTGGATTTAAATCAATCTACCATGCTTCAACCACTTCATACTTAAGCTCCATCAAATCTATTGGATGCATACCATTCGGGCCTGGTGATAGTATCTAATTTTTATTACCAAAAAAGAGCAGTTATCTCCCTGTGGTGATGACTGATGCACAGAAATCATTTAGTTTTTTATAAACATCCTTAATTGGTCCCTTTATCTCTGGTGATCGAGCAGACCCACCAATTTAAACTAAACATTAGAAAAATGTCCTGATTTTGTGGTATGTTGGACTGAATAATAGTTTCTCAAGGAAATTTGTGGAAACATCATTTTTCAGTTATTTAAAACCAGACTGGGCAAAAGCACTGTATAATATACTAAAGAGAACAAGCTAGCATTTTGATATGACCTAACAGGTTTTTCCTCCTTATTCATCTTCTAGTCAATTGTTATTTTAGGAAGACACCACAGTGATGAAAACACTCTTTTCCTGTCATTTCATTTAGTCCAAATGGCCATAAACTAGTTAAATGCATGCACCATTTTCAAATAAATTACTCCTTCTGTTCTCAAAATGAAGATTGGAGAAGGTCATAATATAGATAATCCTAGGTTAGAGTGCAGATTCTAGTGCGTACAATAATACTCCATAGTCTGTTGGAATATAAATAGATATGAAATGTTTTTATTTCCATGGTTTCATACCATAGGTAGTTATTTGAAGCCCTCCCAGACATCTTCAAAGTACCAAAATTAGATGTTATGGAATTTAGGCAGGAAGAAATCAAGTTTAGTAAGATATTTTACCGTGCAAATGTAAAAACTCAGAGAAACTATTAAAAACGAGACTCAGTGATCAGTTGGAAATAAAAACACAAACAATTTTCACATAACTATTTACAAAAGACATGTCTCATTCTGAGTGACTTTAATATGACTTTAAAATTGATCTGAAAACGTCAGGAATCAGGCAAGACAAACAAGGATTGAGTCTTTTCTTCACACTACAAATCTTAAAGATATCCCTAAAAAATATGAGCAAGCTACATATTATGCACATTTTATAAGAAAAGAGAAGAACAGAATTTGAATGCTTATAAACCACTGTATCCAGAAAATTATTCGACTTCTAGTTTCCCTAATTATTATGGAAACACCTGGTAGTTATTTCATAGTGTTCTAAAATGGAGCATATGGTCCTGTTTTCTCTACAAGCATATAGCCACTCAGTGTGAAATTTCACTTCTTAGGCACTTTAAATTTTCTATGTAATTCTTATCTGGTTTCTCTTCATAACATTTTTAACAGAAATTACAGTATTTGAAAATGGGCTCTGGCTGCAAATTTTCTTTGGCAGTCTTACATTTCTTTGCTGACAGATTTCTTTTAATAATTGTCTATTTTTCAAAAATATTGGAAGAGAAGAGACTTATTAATAGATCTGAGGCAGTGGGGATAGGCTTTTTGTTTTCTATAAAGGATTTAGGAGCATTTTTAGTTGCTACTGAAAGTTTACATACTCTGTACCCAAGCATGATTGACAGGGGATAGGTGCACCGAAGACGGACTGACAATCTTCTCCATCAGGATCCACACTTTTTTATCCAGTTTTATACTACAATGGAAAAGGTTTCATATGCTGGCATAGGAGCTGCATTTCTGTCCCTAACAGAATTGCCTTCCCCATCAAACTGCTAACCCTAATTTAAACATTAAAAAAAAACAACCTATGAAATTAAGACACAAAAAAATAATTGTGCAGCAGTTAGGGTTCTCTCTCTCTCTCACACACACACACACACACACACACACTCTATACCTGACACAAAAAGATATGGAAAGTTAAGCTACCTAACAGTGCATAATCCTCTAAGTCCCATACACCTTACCAACATCCGATAACTGTACACCAGAGACTGCATCCTGAATTCTGCTCCACTAGAGGTGTGCATCTTTTGCCAAATTACCCTCTCAAAAACACACTATCAAACTTAACATCCACAACTATTAACGTTTGGGGGAAATAATTGGATAAAGGGGTCTGTGCAGAGTGCAACAGAAGGGAAGAGTTAAGGTTGCAGTATGTAGTCTGTGGTGTACTGTACTTGTGGTAATGGTAATGAGTGTGCCTGTGGGTAGAGAAAGGTAGGTGTTCTTGGGTAACTTTGAATTTTCTTGCTTTTGTGGGTTTGTACCAGATATATTGTGCATGTAGAAATCCTGTTTCACAATTAAGTTTTTTGAGTATTAATTTACAAAAAGCTTCAGTTTAAATACAATATATGCTGCTTCTTTTAATTGTATTAAATTCAATAAGTAGAATTAAATTGCTGGCACCACACAGCCTTTACCGTTAGTGGAAATGAGAAATTATAAGCAGATCACCTTTTTAGGGCAGCCTAACTGGACGAACAGCAAATCCATGCAGACTATATAAATAAGTCTACAAAGATGTGACACACTGTTGAAGCTATGACTAAGACAGCCTGGAACAGAAACATTCCTGAGGAAGTGCAGCTCTGTGATGAATGTAGTTCTGGGCATAGATTCCTCATAAAGTTAACAACTAAAATGTCTTTTTCCATATATGGGAAGGCCAATGACTCTCCTGAAACAAGTGCCCTACCCATCCTATACATACTAGTTCACTTCCTTTAACTATATTGCTTAATAGTTTTTCCATCTGGACTGTTAAATAAAACATTTCAACAAAGTTTTGTATCTCTGATACTTATGGATCCAGACACTCTTAGCACAGTCACAATCAAGCTCCAAGCGCCACACAGCACTAAACCACAAGATACTGTACCAGAATATAATTGATTGCTACAGCAAATGCATGAGGGCACTGTTTAGGTATTTTAAATAAACCACTTCTTTTTTAAAAAAAAATCTGCTTTTTCTTAATATGCTGCTATGATTTTTTTTCTGATTTAATCATTAAAAAGACTAAACCTGCAAAATGTTGAATCCTCACTGCTATTTACTGATTATTTTCCAGCTATCAAATCATCCGGTTTTGTTCTTTCCTACAAAAACAGTTTAAACTATGTCCTCATGAGAACATGATTTAAAATTAGGATTGCCAACTTTCTACTGGCACAAAACCCAACACCCTACCCCTGCCCCTTCCCTGGGGCCCCGCCCCTCACTCACTACATTCCCCCTCCCTAGATGTCTCTCTCTTCCCCACCCTTACTTTCACCAGGCTGGGGTAGGGGCTTGGGGTGCAGGACAGGGTGAGGGCTCTGGCTGGGGGTGCAGGCTCTGGGGTGGGGCCAGGGATGAGGGGATTCAGGGTGCAGGAGGGGGCTCCAGGCTAGGGGGTTGGGCTGAGGGATTCAGAGTGCAGGAAGGGACTGTGGGTTGAGGCAGGGGGTTGGAGTGCAGGAGTGGGTGAGGGCTCCGGCTTGGGGTGCAGGCTCTGGAGTGGGGCCATAAGGTAAGGGAGAGGCCTTTGGTCTGGGGCAGTGGGTTGGCGTGCGGGGGGGGGGGGGGTTTGAGGGTTCCGGCAGGGGGTGCAGACTCTGGTGTGGGGCCGGGGATGAGGGGTTTGGGGTGAAGGAAGGGGCTCTGGGTTTGGGGGAGACTCAAGGCTGGGGCAGGGGGTCGGGCTTACCTCGGGTAGCTCCCAGGCAGCGGTGCAGCGGTGCTAAGGCAGGCTATCCCCCACCTGTCCTGGCTCCAAGCTGCACCACGGAAGCAGCCGGCAGGTCTGGTTCCTAGGCTCCCAGTGCTCAGGACATGGGCAATGCGTGGAGCCCCTTGGCACCCCCACCTAGGAACCAGACCTGCCGGGGCTCAGTGCGCAGCCAGGACAAGTAGGGACTAGCCTGCTTTAGCCCTGCAGCATCTCCGACCAGACTTTTAATGGCCTGGTCGGCGGTGCTGACTGAGCCGCCAGGGTCCTTTTTCAACCGGGCATTCTGGTCAAAAACCGGATGCCTGGCAACCCCACTTAAAATATTTCTGCACATTAACAACTGTCTGATGGTATTTTAGCAGAGTGTATGTATGTACCTATTTTACAGAGGAAGGTTGGTATATAGCCTTGAGCCTCTGAACATGTGGCTCTCTGAGTTTCCTTGCTATTTGTATTTATCTGTATTGTGTTTACTTGGAAGGCTTTTTAAAATAAAATATAACAGCGAAAAAGTTTTGAGGCGACTACTTGTAATCACTCATAAGGTGTGTTCCACTTGTCAAAAAGGATGAAGGCTCCTTTGTAACGTAAATATTTTTTTAACTGAGAATGAAACATATGCATCTTGTTTAAAGTGCCAGTTCCTGTGACATCTAGGTGCCAAGGTTCTCCCTCAGGAAAACCCAGGCATCTTGAAACTTTTTTTCTTCTCCTACATAAAACAGTTAGCAATCATTTATTAAATTAGTGGTAGCATAAATGTACTTGATACAGAGGATAAGAGTACTGGAAATATGAACTTTTCCAAGCCACCTCATCCCTTCCCATATGTTCAGCTTGTTGGAAGTATTGTAGTCTTAACACATATAATGTTTGTTTTACACAATGTATATGTGATACAGTATACAACCTGCCTGGAATGTGGATCAGGAAGCTTCAGGATTCTGGGAAGCAAAGATTAATGGGCAGACACCAGAAGCAGGTGGAGCCCATTAAGTTAGTTGCTGACACCACTAGGAAAGCTGAACAGCTACAGGGAGCAAAGTTGGCTATCCACCTTGAAAGAGGATACAGCTAAAATGAGTGAATTTGTTTTGAAGCTTGGGTTAACGGTAATTGGGGATTTCTGTTTATCTTTCTGAAAGAAAACTAGAGATTTTTGTTTACTAAATACTGAGACAGGGAAATTTGGAACTGGGTGCAGGGCAATCCCTAGAAGAGAATTTTGTTTTATTGATTTATATTCCTGAGGATTTATTTATTTATTTAGGTGGTGGGAGAGGTGTTCAAGATCTTTTGCCCATCCTAAGTACAACACTGTTGCAATTTACTCTACCCTTGATACTAACTGTGGGTATCCTTAAGTTACGTGAGTTCTGTAAGCAACAACTTTATGTTCCATAGCAGCACTAGACCACCAACTAACTCAGGGGTCGGCAACCTTTCAGAAGTGGTGTGCCAAGTCTTCACTTATTCACTTTAACTTAAGGTTTCACGTGTCGGTAATACATTTTAACATTTTATAGAAGGTCTCTCTCTATAAGTCTATACTACGTAATTAAACTAAACTATTGTTGTATGTAAAGTAAACAAGGTTTTCAAAATGTTTAAAGAAGTTTCATTTAAAATTAAATTAAAATACTGATCTTACCACTGCTTGGCCCACTCAGCCCACTGCTGGTCTGGGGTTCCGCTCACCTAGGCTGGCAGTGGGCTGAGCGGGGCCTGCAGGACCTCGGCTGGCAAGGGGCCGGCAGCTGGGACCCCAGACTGGCAGCGGGCTGAGTGGGGTCGGCGGTTGGGACCCCAGACTGGCAGTGGGCTGAGCAGCTCAGCCAGTCCATTGCCGGTTTGGGGTTCTGTCTGCCGGCTCCTGCCAGCCAGGGTCCAGCTGCTGGCCTCGCTCAGCCTGCTGCCGGTCTGGGGTCCCGGCCCTGCCCACATAAAGTGGGTACCTACCTTCTCCCTGGTTCGAGCCCATTCTCTTCCTCTCTCTCTGCACTGAGCTCAGGGCTGGGGGTGAAAGAGCAGGCTGGGGGTTGGGGTGCAGGGTCTGGCCAGGAGCTAGAATGAGGGAGGGGGCTCAGTGTTTGGGCAGGAGGTTTGGGTGTGGAGCGCTTACCTGGGACAGCTCCCATTTGGTGTGAGGAGTACAGATGGGAGTGTGTGTGCGCGTGTGTGTGTGTGTGTGCGCGCGTGTGTGCGTGTGTGTGTGTGCGCGTGCGCAGGAGCTCATGCTTGGTGCTCAGGATGGGGGTGAGGATGTGGGGGGGGTGCAAGAGTAAGGGCATGGGGTGGGGAGGGCTGGGCATGTGTGAGGGGTGCAGGAGTCAGAACAGGGGCTGGAGGTGTGTGAGGGGGTGCAGGAGTCAGGATGTGGGATGGCTGGATATATGTGTGAGGGGTGCAGAAGTCAGGGCTGGGGTTGTGGGGGTGCAGGGGTCAGGGCAGAGGGCTAGGGGTGTGTGTGTGGAGGGTTCAGGGGTCAGGGCAGAGGGCTGGGGTGCTTGGCTCAGGGGAGCAGCTCACAGCAGGGGGCTGGAGGGGATATGCCCCATCCCCACCCCTTTCCCCAAGGCCCTGTCCCCATCTCTTCTCTGCCTCCTCCCTGGAGCAGCGAGCATGCTGCGGCTCTGCTTCTCCCCCTCAAAGGGAAGGAGAGGAGGAGGGGCAGGAAAGCAGCACGCTGGGGGAAGAAGCGAGGGAGGTGGGAGCTTGGCTGCCAGCAAGACCAAGCTTCTGCCTCCAGGCCACCGCCGTTCTGGGGTTTTGGCTGCTGGCTCCTGACAGCCGGGGTCTCAGCCCGCTGCCAGCCTGGGGTTCCTTCACCCAGGCCAGCAGGGGGCACTGAGTGGGACCAGTGGTGGGACCCTGGCTGGCAAGGGGCCAGCAGCAGGAACCGCAGAGCGATGGCAGGCTGAGCAGCTCAGCCCACCGCCATGTGCCATCAAAAATCGGCTCGTGTGCCATCTCTGGCACATGTACCGTAGGTTGCTGACCTCTGAACTAATAGATTTCACTGTCCCCCCTCCCTTTCTTATGCCTTCCATCCAAATGGAGTATTCTCTCTTTGTTTAGGACTGCAGTTGACATGACTTAAAATTTGTCCACAAAAATCTCAATCAGGTTTCTAGCAGTATGTTATATGCAAGGCCCCCTCTACTCTGTAACAAGCTTGATGCAAGTTCTTCAACAAGGTGCCCACATTCTGAGGCAAGCTAGAACAGCAATTTGGAAAGTCTGTAGCAGCTTCAGCTACTTAAAAAAAAAAAAGTGTTGAACTAAATCTCAGCACTAAATACAATTAGGTAACGTCTTCCCTCTACTGAACCTTTAGATGGTACCCTAATTCAAATGGTAACCTCAATTTAACTGATGCAAAACTGTTGCCTTTGACCGTGACAGCCCTGAAACAAAAGGAATGTTTTAAATACAAACTGGCTTACACTAAGTCACGTCAATTTCATGCGACAGTTTTAGATGATTATAATAAAAAGATTGCCTGAAAGGCAAAACCTTTTATCAAAACTTTAGAAAACTAGCAAGCAGGGGCACAGACCCCCCACAATGATCAGTGTGGGCACACAGCTCCTCCAGCCCCAGGGCCGTGGCAGGAGAGCACAGAATGTGCCCCTCCAAAAGTGGTCAAATTTTTATTCCTATGCCTGCCCCTGAAGTACCAGTCTTTCATGTGGATATTAGTACTATATTCTACAGATGGATGCACTGGAAATCCCCAACATACAGATATTTACATTGGTAAAAATATAGGCAATGATAAAATTAAACAGGCTGCCTTACAGTTGAAACAAATGGCTTCTTTATGATGTTCAAGTAGTATTGCCATATTAATTTATGATACTATGACATGACGTATGCTTGACTGAATAGATATTGGGTGTCAAGAACCACAGTTCTCCTTACCTTTGTTTTGTGAGAGCTAGGTAAGAAATCCCAAAAAAAGATGAACTGACACTTAAGTTCTCCTGTTGCCTTTTCAAATTAACACATTACCAGAAGGGTGCACAACCAAGAAGTAAAACGCTTCACAGAGTAAAGAGTTATTCCCTCCATGACCTCTTTGCACTCAGCTCCCCAAGAACTCAGTTCTACTCCAGCCTTCCTCATTCAAGTATTTTTGTTTGGCATACAGCAACGCTACACTAAGTTGATCAGGCTCAAACATGGGGGGAGGGTAGTGGATGCAGGGTACATCACAGCTCCAGAGTTACACAGAAACCCTCTCCCTTTATATACATTACACATTTCACCGCATTTGCTATACATTGCATCACACATTCTTGGATTGGTTTGTTTACTTTGCAGGAACCAATCACATTCCACACACTATCCAGGGTTCCACTTCCTCTTTATCTCCTCTCTACATTCCTAACTTATTTTGTCCCTTCATGTGTTAATCACTCATGACAGGACAGGCCTCAGCTACACCAAGAAAGGGGTAATTCACTCGAGTGCTGAGCTGCTATTTTCTTGGTTTTGCTAATACTGTATAATACTATTGACACACCAAGTTCAAATTCTCTGGGTGGTTGGGGAAAAAGAGATAGCTGGCAAACACTGAACAATTCCATATTCACAGAATTTCAATTTTAAAACCACTGGGCCAAATAACTACACAATGGACTTTTTTCAGAGGAAAGGGGACGTGCATTTTACAGTGAGTACTGAGAGCTGAAAAGCAGGAAATCTTGATATAAACGAATGTCCTCCTGACAAAAGGAATCTTTATAAAGCTGATGAAATGAAGGGGCTTAATTGTCTTATGCCAGGGAACTTCATTTCCTACATTTTTGTATCCAAAAGCTCAGTATAGCTTTTGTATAGCGCATCCATATGACATAAGTAAATTGAAATTAAGATTCAATTCTGATCTTGTAGTAGCACAAATAAATATCTTACACTAGGGTAATCAATAGGTAGATTGTGGGCCAAATCTGGAACACAAAACACTTTCGACCAGACTCCAAAATCTTTTTATTTACTTTTTATCATTTTTTAATTATTATTTTCTCTGAAATCTGGACCTTGACAAAAAAATTTTTACTGCCTTACATCAATTAACTATTGACTTAGTTCAATGAAGATACCCAAAGTTGACAGTGAGCGTTGTCAAGAAGTATTCTCTTCACAGCATCACAATCCAGAGGGAAAATACGCGAAAGTGAGCTCGGTATAGAGTAACATTTGTCTGCAGATTATGGTGCCAACTTGTTTTCAGCAGTTAGCACAAACACTTGAAAATAAAAATGGATTCCAACCCTCAGACAAGAATTGAACTATCAACTGTTAACATGGAAAAACTGGAAAATTGCTTTCCCATTAATTTTGAAAACAGATTTCAATTTAGACAGTTTACTACATGAGATTAATCACTCCCAGGGTGCTAACTCAAACACGTTACAAGACAGGGTTTGTTGTTTAGGGGACAACTGAAGCATGCACTGTGAAGCTACACCTCTACCTCGATATAACGCTGTTCTCGGGAGCCAAAAAATCTTACCGTGTTATAGGTGAAACTGAGTTATAATGAACTTGCTTTAATCCGCCAGAGCCCCCCCGGAGTGCTGCTTTACCGCGTTATATCCAAATTCACGTTATATTGGGGTAGAGGTGTATAAACAGAATATTCAACAATATTTGTTGAATCCGATTTTTGCCCATTATCCTCTATCTTGTTATAAGTGAAAAACAGAACAATGTGGTTTCTCAAACTCTGCTTGATAAAGTTAGAAATTTAACTGAATGACTCTGTTTCTTAATACATATTGTGTATTTGACTGTATCCCGATTACAAACTCACAAAAGAAACTAGGTTTAAATTTTATTCCATGTGAAAAATTTCTGTATAAAGAAAGTTAAAATTAAATAGGAAACAACAATTTCCTGTTCAGTTTAGACAGAACAATTACAATGTACCAGTACCTAGTTTAGAAAACCCTGTGTAGAATGGGAGACAAGGAGAAATAGGAAGTTTAACTGTTGTCTTCTAGCCATGCAGAATCATATCATGGTTCTGTAGATCCTGCTAGGGAAGCATTATGTCCATAACTCTGAAGCTTAACCAGAAGGAGACAAAGAGCGGAGGGGGGGGGGAGGGGGAGCGCATTGTATGGGTTGAAGGTTCTGAGGGGAGCAGTCAGGTGGTTGGAAGTGGGAGGGGGTAGATGGGGGGGGTAGGCTGTTTGAGGAGACGTAGCCTTCCTTACTCAGCCCTCCATACAGTTTTGCAACCCCAATCTGGCCCTCAGGCCAAAAAGTATGCCCACTCCAGATATAGTTGGTTCAAAATAGAACAGCTCATCTTACAGGCTATAACGTCTTGATCATTAGACTCCTGTTAAAGTCTCTGTAGGCTTGCTGTCATTGATTTCAAAGTAGTTCTATCCATATTCAAGATTCTTGAATGGATACCGCATAGCAAGTCTTTCCAGCTGAATACTGTGGTCAGAATTAACTTGTATTGCCTTAGTTGTAAACTGAGCTTCAGGGCACTTTGTTTCTATGTATTTCCATATATCCTTCACCCCCCAAGCTATGAAATTCACTGACTAATGCAGGTTTCGGCAACCTTTCAGAAGAGGTGTGCCGAGTCTCCATTTATTCATTCTAATTTAATGTTTCACATGCCAGTAATACATTTTAACATTTTAGAAGGTTTCTTTCTATAAGTCCATAATATATAACTAAACTATTGTTGCATGTAAAATAAATGAGGTTTTTTAAATGTTTAAGAAGTTTCATTTAAAATTCAAATTAAAATGCAGAGTCCCCCAGACCAATGGCCAGGACACAGGCAGTGTGAGTGCCACTGAAAATCAGCTTGCATGCTGCCTTTGGAACGTGTGCCATAGGTTGCCTACCCCTGGACTAATGGAATTGACGATGCTAAACTTCACCTAATTCAGAGTCCAAAGAAATATTCACATAATTCAAAAGCTATACTAACTAGTCAGCTTTGAAGGACACACATAGATTATTGTCATGATTGCAGCTGATGAAGCATCCTAAACAGATCCCTTATGTTGACAGAAATCATGCGTGCTGTGAGATACTTCATATTAGAAGAAATTAACATAGGTACATTACAGGCAGAAAAAAAAGAGTGCAAGAGAAGCAGAAAGAAGTAGGGAGGATGGAGTGACAGGAAAGGAGGGCATAGAAAATGTTGAAAACAAAATTAGCATAGTATGAAAGATGAGAAACCCAAACAGGGCAATAGAAGGGCAGAAATAGAATGAGCACGGGAAAAAACTTCAAATGGGCCACACACAAGCTGGGAACAACAGTACTTTGAAGGAACCAGGCTGCAAGAGACAATGTGGGGACGTTGCAACTGGCAGGGGCCTATTTCTTTGTTATGAGCCCAGTAAACACTGGCTGCATCCCCGTATATGCCCCATCATTCAGTGCACTGGAATGGCTTCCTACAAGGAGCAATGTGGATTACACTGTTCCTACTTCAAGACCTTATAACCTTTTTTCTGTCTTTAATGGTTGCACAGTGCCCAGCACAACAGGGAGATGGTTCATTACTTGGGCTCTTAAGGGCTACTATAATACTAGTAATAATTTAATTTAATACACTTATGCAGATTCTGTTATGTTAAGTGGTTTTTGAAATGTTAACCACATTTATACAATTTAGTTTTGTCCTCGATTTTGGGGTCTTTTTCTTATATAGGCTCCTATTACCTCCCACCCCGTCTCGATTTTTCACATTTGCTGTCTGCTCACCCCAAGCCCACGGGATCATTCTTCCCAGACCCCGAGCTCCTGGTCCGAGAGGCTAGCCCCGGCCCCTCCCATTCTGTCTCCCCTCCCCCACAGCCTCAGCTTGGCCCGCTGCCAGCCCAATGATCTGGGCGGCGGAACTGTGAGCTCCTGGGGCAGTGCAGCTGCAGTGCCTGGCCTGACTCGGTGCTCTGTGCTGCATGGTGGTGGCCTGGCTCCAGCCGGGCGGCGCGGCTGTAGCTCCACCAGCCCCTGTGCTACAGGCAGTGTGGTAAGGGGGCAGGGGTGTGGATAGGGGTCAGGGGGAACAGGGGGTTGAATGGGGGCAGGGGTCTGGGGGGCGGGAAGTCAGGAAGGAAGGGGGAGGGGTTCCGGGGGCAGTCAGGGGACAGGGAGAAGGGGAGGTTGGATGGCGCAGGGGTCCGGGGGGGGGCAGGCCACCAGCCCCTCCCCTAACCAGCCCTCTATACAATTTACGAAACCCGATGTGGCCCTCAGGACAAAAAGTTTGCCCGCCCCTGGTTTAAGAAGTTAGTCTGCCAAACATATCAATGTTAGAAAGGGAAGTACTGCTTATAGACATGGGAGATTTTTACAGCTTATAAATTATGCATAAACACCGCACAAAGGAAATTAATTAGAACTGAATTGAGACTTAATTCCTGGTGCGATTGTTAATACTTTATTTCTAGGGCTGTCAAGCAATTTAAAAAATTAATCGTGATTAATCACACTGTTAAACAATAGTGAGGCGTGGATTGCCAGGCACAGAGTTGGAAGGGTATGATTGTGGCAGAAGCAGCAGGTAGATACACACTGAGAATGACCGGATGCGGTAGCTGTGGCATGTACATGGTCCTGGAGGGGGCACCTGAAAGGAGTTTTGTCTGCATGAAGTGCCGCCTGATAGAGCTGCTGGAAGAAAAGATAAGAGGACTGGAGATGCAGGTGGAAACTCTGGCTGAGTTTAGAAGGGGGTTTGAGCAGATGATGGAACACAGACATGATGAGGCACAGAGGATAAGCTCAGACGAGCGGATAGAAGCAGGACCAAAGAACTCTGAGGAGGGGCTGCTGGGTGAGGAAAGTGGATGGTGGAAGCATCTGACTAGGAGAACCAGGCAGAGGAAAAGACGGGCCAGCGATGGAGAAACAGAACTCAGGAACAGGTTTGCTGAGTTGGAAAATGAAGATGGAGCACAGCAGGCTGCTGAAGGAGAGAGGGCAAGGAAAAAGAGATGAGCAGCTAGTCCTGCAGAAGGAGGGGAGGAGTCAATGGAGGCGACACCAAGTATGAGCCCTAGGAGGATTGTAAGGGCGAATACAAATCGAGAGGACTTGCGGTCAGCTGGTGTGGGGGATAGACCGGAGAATCACACTGTCGCCAGGAAAAGGCAAGTCTACCTGATTGGAGACTCTTTACTGAGAAGAATAGACAGGCCTGTAACTAGACCTGATCGGGAGAACAGAAGGGTGTGCTGTCTGCCAGGGGCTAAGATACAGGATGTGGACCTGAGGCTGAATAGGATCCTAGCGGGAGCAGGAAAGAATCCGTTGATTGTCCTTCATGTGGGAACGAATGATACGGCTAGTTACTCGCTGGACTGTATCAAGGAGGACTATGCCAGACTGGGGAAGATGCTCAAAGAAATCGAGGCTCAGGTGATCTTCAGTGGGATTCTGCCGGTTCCTAGAGCAGGGCGACGGAGTGACAAGATTATGGCGATGAACAGATGGCTCAGGCATTGGTGTTATAAGGAGGGCTTTGGGATGTACGGTCATTGGGAAGCGTTTACGGATAGACAACTGTTCGCTCAGGATGGACTTCATCTAAGTAAGGAGGGAAATAGAATTCTAGGATGGAGGCTCACCGACCTCATCAAGAGAGCTTTAAACTAGGAAGTTGGGGGAGATGGTTGGGAGATGTTCAGGAGATCTCCACGCCGGAATATAACCTGGAGAGGGAAGTAAACAAAGTGAGAGGGGATACCCTTGCGGACCAAAGAATTGATCCAAGGAGGAATAGTGGAGTAGAAATCAGATTAACGGGTGATGCTGGTGGTAGAAGGTCTGTGCACGACGGGGGAAAGAATGTCACTGACGCCAAATGCCGAAAATTAAAATGTCTGTACACTAATGCGAGGAGCCTAGGTAACAAGATGGAGGAACTGGAGCTACTGGTGCAGGAAGTGAAACCGGATATTATAGGGATAACAGAAACCTGGTGGAATAGTACTCATGACTGGAGTACAGGTATTGAAGGCTATGTGCTATTTAGAAAAGACAGGAAGAAAGGCAAAGGTGGTGGAGTAGCCTTGTACATCAATGATGAGATTAACTGTAATGAAATAAGAAGCGATGGAATGGATAAGACAGAGACTGTCTGGGCAAAAATCACACTGGGTAAAAAAGCAACTAGAGCTTCCCCTGAGATAGTGCTTGGGGTGTGCTATAGATCACCGGGATCTGATCTGGATATGGATAGAGACCTCTTTAATGTCTTTAATGAAGTAAACACAAAGGGGAAATGTATGATTATGGGAGACTTCAACTTCCCGGATATAGACTGGAGGATGAGTGCTTGCAAGAATAATAGGGGTCAGATTTTTCTGGATGTGATAGCGGATGGATTTCTTCATCAAGTAGTTGAAGTACCTACGAGAGGGGATGCCATTTTAGATTTGGTTTTGGTGAGCAGTGAGGACCTCGTAGAAGAAATGGTGGTAGGGGACAACCTTGGTTTGAGTGATCATGAGCTGATTCAGTTCAAACTAGATGGAAGGATAAACGAATGTAGATCTGGGATTAGGGTTTTCGACTTCTCGAGGGCTAATTTTAAAGAGTTAAGGAAATTAGTTAGGGAAGTGGATTGGACGGAGGAACTTGTGGATTTAAATGCGGAGGCCTGGAATTACTTTAAGTCGCAGCTGCGGAAATTGTCGGAAGCCTGCATCCCAAGAAAGGGGAAAAAAACCATGGGCAGGAGTTGTAGGCCAAGCTGGATGAGCAAGCAACTCAGAGAGGGGATTATGAAAAAGCAGAAAGCTTACAGGGAGTGGAAGAAAGGCGGGATTAGCAAGGGAAGCTACCTTGGTGAGGTCAGAACATGTAGGGATAAAGTGAGGAAGGTTAAAAGCCGCATTGAACTGGACCTTGCAAAGGGAATCAAAACCAATAGTAAAAGGTTCTACAGCCACATAAATAAGAAGAAAACAAAGAAAGAAGAAGTGGGGCCGCTATACACTGAGGATGGAATGGAGGTTAAGGATAACCTAGGCATGGCCCAATATCTAAATAAGTACTTTGCCTCAGTTTTTAATAAGACTAGTGAGGAGTTTAGCGATGATGGAGGGATGATAAACGGGAATGTGGATATGGAGGTGGATATTACCGCACCTGAGGTAGAGGCCAAACTTGAACAGCTTAATGGGACAAAATCGGAGGGCCCGGACAATCTCCATCCGAGGATATTAAAGGAACTGGCGCGTGAAATTGCGAGCCCGTTAGCGAGAATTTTTAGGCAATCGATAAACTCGGGGGTTGTGCCATACGACTGGAGAATTGCTAACGTAGTTCCTATTTTTAAGAAAGGGAATAAAAGTGATCCGGGTAATTATAGGCCTGTTAGCTTGACGTCTGTAGTATGTAAGGTCTTGGAAAAAATTTTAAGGGAGAAAGTAGTTAAGGACATAGAGGTCAATGGTAATTGGGACGAATTGCAACATGGATTTACTAAAGGTAGATTGTGCCAAACCAATCTGATCTCCTTCTTTGAGAAGGTGACAGATTACTTAGATAAAGGAAATGCGGTAGATCTAATTTACCTCGATTTCAGTAAGGCGTTTGACACGGTTCCACATGGGGAACTGTTAGTTAAATTGGAAAAGATGGGGATGAATATGAAAGTTGTAAGGTGGATAAGGAACTGGTTAAAGGGGAGACTCCAGCGGGTCGTATTGAAGGGTGAACTGTCAGGCTGGAAGGAGGTTACTAGTGGAGTCCCTCAAGGATCGGTTTTGGGACCGATCTTATTTAACCTTTTTATTACTGACCTTGGTACAAAGAGCGGGAATGTGCAAATAAAGTTTGCGGATGACACAAAGATGGGGGGTATTGCTAACATGGAGAAGGACAGGGATACTATTCAGGAAGATCTGGACCACCTTGTAAACTGGAGTAATAGTAATAGGATGAAATACAATACTGAAAAGTGCAAGGTCATGCACTTAGGGATTAATAATAAGAATTTTAGATATACATTGGGGACACATCAGTTGGAAGCGACAGAGGAGGAGAAGGACCTTGGGGTATTGGTTGATAGCAGAATGACTATGAGCCGTCAATGTGACACGGCTGTTAAAAAAGCAAATGCGATTTTAGGATGCATCAGGCGAGGTATTTCCAGCAAGGATAAGGAGGTGTTAGTACCGTTATATAAGGCTCTGGTGAGATCCCATCTGGAATATTGTGTGCAGTTCTGGTGTCCCATGTTCAAGAAGGATGAATTCAAACTGGAACAGGTCCAGAGACGGGCTACCAGGATGATCCAAGGAATGGAAAACCTGCCTTATGAAAGGAGACTCAAAGAGCTTGGCTTGTTTAGCCTGGCCAAAAGAAGGCTGCGGGGGGATATGCTTGCTCTATATAAATATATCAGGGGGGTTAACGTTAGGGAGGGAGAGGAATTATTTAAGTTTAGTACTAATGTAGGCACGAGGACGAATGGGTACAAACTGGATATTAGGAAGTTTAGACTTGAAATTAGACGAAGGTTTCTAACCATTAGGGGAGTGAAGTTCTGGAATAGCCTTCCGAGGGAAGTAGTGGGGGCAAAAGACTTAACTGGCTTTAAGACTAAGCTTGATAAGTATATGGAGGGGATGTTATGATAGGATAGTTTAATTTGGTCAATTGATCTTGGATTATCACCAGATAAGTCTGCTCAATGGTCTGCGGGGAGATGTTGGATGGGATGGGAACTGAGTTACTGCAGAGAATTCCTTCTTGGGTGCTGGCTGGTGAGTCTTGCCCACATGCTCAAGGTTTAGCTGATCGCCATATTTGGGGTCGGGAAGGAATTTTCCTCCAGGGCGGATTGGCAGGGGCCCTGGAGATTTTTCGCCTTTCCCTGCAGCGTGGGGCATGGGTCGCTTGCTGGTGGATTCTCTGCAGCTTGAGGTCTTCAAACCAATTTTTAGGATTTCAATAACTCAGTCCTGGGTTAGAGGTTGTTATAAAAGTGGATGGGTAGGGTTCTGTGGCCTGCCTTGTGCAGGAGGTCAGACTAGATGATCATATTGGTCCCTTCTGACCTATGAGTCTATGAGTCTATATAAATATTTTTGGACATTTTCCACATTTTCAAATATATTGATTTCAATTACAACACAGAATACAAATGTACAGTGCTCACTTTATATTTATTAGAAATAAAAATAGTATTTTTCAATTCACTTAATACAAGTACCGTAGTGCAATCTCTTTACTGTGAAAGTTGTACTTACAAATGTAGAGTTATGTACAAAAAAGAACTGCATTCAAAAATAAAACAATGTAAAACTCACTCCTACTTCTTCAGTCAATCACTCAGAGAAACAAGTTTGTTTACATTTGCAGGAGATAATGCTGCCCGCTTCTTGTTTACGTCACCTGAGACTGAGAACAGGAGTTTGGTTTGCATGGCACTGTTGTAGCCAGCATTGCAAGATATTTATATGCCAGATGCGCTAAAGATTCAACTGTACTTTCATGTTTCAACCACTATTCCAGAGGACACGCGTCCATGCTGATGATGGGCTCTGCTGAATAACAATCCAAAGCAGTGCAGACCAATGCATGTTCATTTTCATCATCTGAGTTAGATGTCACCAGCAGAAGGCTGATTTTCTTTTTTGGTGGTTTAGGTTCTATAGTTTCCACATTGGAGTGTTGCTCTTTTAAGACTTCTGAAAGCATGCTCCAAATCCTGTCCCTCTCAGATTTTGAAAGGCATTTCAGACTCTTAAACCTTGGGTCAAGTGCTGTAGCTATCTTTAGAAATCTCATATTGGTACCCTCTTTGCATTTTGTCAGAACTGCAGTACAAGTGTTCTTAAAACGAACATGTGCTGGGTCGTCGTCTGAGACTGCTATAACATGAAATATACAGCAGAATGCAGGTAAAATACAGAGCAGGAGACATACAATTCTCCCCCAAAGAGTTCAATCACAAATTTAATTAACACATTTTTTTAACGAGCGTCATCAGCATGGAAGCGTGTCCTCTGGAATGGCAGCCAAAGCATGAAGGGGCATACGAACATTTAGCATATCTGGCATGTAAATACCTTGAAATGCGAACATCTGTTCTCACTTTCAGGTGACATTGTAAATAAGAAGTAGGCAGCATTATCTCCCATAAATGTAAACAAACTTGTTTCTCTTAGTGATTGGCTGCATAAGAAGTAGATCTGAGTGGACATGTAGGCTCTAAAATTTGACATTGTTTTGTTTTTGAGTGCAGTTATGTAATAAAAAAAAATCTACATTTATAAGTTGGGCTTTCACGATAAACAGATTGCACTATGATACTTGTATGAGGTGAATTGAAAAATATTTTCTTATTTTTGCAGTGCAAATATTTGTAAAATAAAAATAATACAAAGTGAATACACTTTGAATTCAGTTGCAACGCTATGATTTCAGTTACAACACAGAACACAATACATTTGAAAATGTAGAAAAACATCCAAAATATGTAATAAATTTCAGTTGGTATTCTATTGTTTAACAGTGCGATTAAAACTGCGATTAATCCCAATTACTTTTTTTAATCGTGATTAATTTTTTGAGTTGAATTGCATGAGTTAACTTTGATTAATCAACACCCCTATTTATTTCTTCTACTCTTATTCAGGTATCTTAAACCAAGGTTTTGGCCATTTCCTGTAGTTATACTATTAACTCTATTACATTTCTCCATTGACAAGCTCTGGGTTTCTGTGTTCTAAACAATCAAAATCTGAATGTATCAACATTTAAAACTGAATTTTAGGTACTTTATATGTAAGTGAACAAAGAAAAAGATGAATATTTTCCCTAGCCTATGCAGTTCAAAAGCTTGGCAAGCAGAGGTCACCAGTTATATCTAATTAAAATGCTAGTGATACAAATTTATTTACTATTTTACTTGTGGGTTATGCCTAATCTCAACTGCAGCATCTGCATCCTTTGCTGCAAAAACTGCTTTGGAACGTCACAAATGCAAAGTACTTGCTATCCTAGAACTCAGATGACTTATCCAACCACTATATTAGAGAGAAAACAAGAGAAAGAAGCTCACTTCTGTTATCATCTTCCTCCTGCGTGTCCCATCTTGTGTTATTCTGTAGTCTCCTTGAGGCTAGGATTATTACAAGAATAACGGCAGTCCTTATGTAACACATGGCTAGAAAGGGTTAAACATCCTGCAAAATAAATAACCCACAGAAGACATGTGGGGCGATAATGTTTGTGTTTTTGTGTGTTTACATATATATGAGTAGGGTCTACAATGTAATCAACAGTCTCTGTCTATGCTGTATACTGACATCATTTAAATGAATTGTAAACATGAGATAGCTCGGTATTCTTCTGTCTTTGAAACGTACTGTGCATGGTGGGGGGAAAAGCAAATGGCCTTATGTTAATTGGTATAGCTAAGTACAGGTGATGGACCTCCTTCCGAGTCATCTTAACTACCTTTTGTTCCTTTACGAAATCCCAGCTTGTCAAAGAGGACATGAAATTGTATAAAAGATCCTTGGGTCCTGATTCTGTCATCTCAGATCTGCTTAGGCTTCGTCAGGGGAAGTTTGAGTCGCAAGACCGAGTTCCCAGTTATGCTGGTATGCCCTGAGTATGATATTTGGACATCGGACTATGACCTATTGACTATTTCTGACAGAATTCTTTGCAACTACAAAACTCACCATCTATGCTATAAATCTGAACTTCAATGAACTGGACCCATGTCTGTATGTATATTGATCTTTTAACCATATTCTCTCTCTCTCGTTTTTTAATAAATTTTATTTTAGTTAATTAGAATTGGCTGTAGAATATATTTGGGTAACATCTGGAATATTCAGTAACCTGGGAGGTAATGTGTCCGATCCTTTGGGATTGGTAGAACCTTTTCTTTTATATAGTGAAATACGATTTTCAGAAATCATCATACTTGACGTGGGTACCTAAATTGATGCCTTAGGCTGGATCATTTTAAGGGAACTGTGTTGTTTGGTCTTGTAAGTAACCAGTAAGGTAATAAAGAAGCTGTTTCATGCTGTCTTGGTAAATTTAAGTATCGGAATATCCATCAGCTTTTTAGGATTTGGCCACTCCACTCTTTGCAGTTCACCCTAATTCAGTGACCATAGCTGGACCCCCTATGACGCCGGTCACAGTGGCGTAGTTGTGGTTGGATACACATTACCACAGGTTAATTGGGGTTTTGGATCAGAACCACATGCTTGTCAAAATTTAATTTTGATATTGCAGAGTTTAAGGGTTAAAAATCAGTTACAATGAGTGACCCATGATCAAGATCCTGACAGCAAAAATCTGGAAGAATTGTGCTCACAGAGGGGGTTGTCTTTTAAGAAAAAGGCCCAAGAGTAGGAACTGAAAAATCTGTTAATTGCCAGCGATAAGGAAGCAGACCTAGCAAAAATGCTTGCAGTGAGAAACCAGCAGCTAGAACAAGAGCAAAAAATAGTAGATAAGGAAGGAGAAGTTGCTGAAAGAGAACATGTGTTTTGAACATGAACAAAGAATGGCATATATTCAACTGCAGGAGCTAGAAGCTAAGGCAAAAGTGGACAGACTTAAGCTCCAACTCAAGAGAATAAAGGAAGAGGAACTGTATCTTCCTGAAAAACTAGCTCCTCTCAACAACAGAGATGGGGATAGAATCTATCCAGTTTGTAAGGATGTTGGTATGTTGTTTGACTCTAAGCAGTTGTTTGCGTGTAATCAAATTTACCCCAACACTGCCACCTTTCATGTAAATACTTCTACTGTGAGCTCCGCTGATGGTAACCCCATAACTTGTGCAGAGAATGTAAAAGTCAATGTTAAAAGCTGTTTAGGGCAAATTACAGCTTCTAATATCACTCTTGTTAAAGCAGATCTTGTCAGAGAGAAAGATTATTTACTAAAGCAGAGTGTGAATATTATAATTCTCTGTGAGTTTACTGTAAGTGTGCTTTTAGTGAGAATCCATGTTGAATGGAATGGTGTTAAACAAAGTTATAGCTGGTGTAAGGAAGTTGCTGCCTAAGGATCTTTTGATTGGGGATGATGTTAAAGCTTTGTTCAGTTAGGTTGACATAAATCAATTAGTCACAGGAAAGAAAAAATCCTGAACCTGTGTCTATTATGAGCAAGGATTTGCCTATGGAGGTCTTTCTATTTAACACATTTATTTCAGCATGAGCTTTCGTGAGCTACAGCTCACTTCTTTGGATGCATAGAATGGAACACGCAGACAGGGGATATTTATACATACAGAGAACATGAAAAGGTGGAAGTATGCATACCAACTGGAAGAGTCTAATCAATTGAGACGAGCTATCATCAGCAGGAGAAAAAAAATTTTGAAGTGATAATTAAGATGACCTATAGAAGGTGTGAGGAGAACTTAACATAGGGAAATAGATTCAATTAGTGTAATGACCCAACCATTCCCAGTCTCTGTTTAGGCCTGAGTTAATTGGATCTAATTTGCATATTAATTCGAGTTCAGCAGTCTCTCTTTAGCACGGCTTAGGTTATGGGGCAAGTGATACTGCTTTTCCACAATTTCAGCCTGTTTTTGAAGTTTTTTGCTGCAAAATTGCCACCTTCAAGTCTGTCACTGAGCGGTTAGAGAGGTTGATGTGGTTCTCCCACTGGTTTTTGAATGTTATGATTCCTGATGTCAGATTTGTGTCCATTTACTCTTTTGCGTAGAGACTGTCTGGTTTGGCCAATGTACATGGCAGAGGGGCACTGCTGGCACATGATGGCATATATCATGTTAGTAGATGTGCAGGTGAACGAACCCTTGATGATGTGGCTGATGTGATTAGGTCCTATGATGGTGTCACTTGAATAGATATGTGGACAGAGCTGGCATCGGGCTTTGTTGCAAGGATAGGTTCCTGGGTTAGTGTTTATGCTGTATGGTGTGCGGTTGCTGGTGAGTATTTGCTTCAGGTTGGGAGGCTGTCTATAAGCAAGGACTGGCCTGTCTCCCAAGATCTGTGAGAGTGAGGGATCATCTTTAAGGATAGGTTGTAGATCTTTGATGATGTGCTGGAGAGGTTTTAGTTGGGGGCTGTAGGCTAGTGGCGTTCTGTTATTTTCTTTGTTGGGCCTGTCCTGTAGTAGGTGGCTTCTGGGTACTCTTCTGGCTCTGTCAATCTGTTTTTTCCACTTCAGCAGGTGGGTATTGTAGTTTTAAGAATGCTTGATAGAGATCTTGTAGGTGTTTCTCTCTGTCTGAGGGACTGGAGCAAATACGGTTGTATCTTAGAGCTTGGCTGTAGACAATGGATCATGTGGTGTGTCCTGGATGGAAGCTGGAGGCATGTAGGTAAGTATAGCGGTCAGTGGGTTTCCGGTATAGGGTGGTGTTTATGTGATCATAGCTTATTAGCACAGTAGTGTCTAGGAAATGGACTGCTTGTGTGGACTGGTCTAGGCTCAGGGTGATGATGGGATGGAAATTGTTAAAATCACGGTGTAATTCCTCGAAAGGCTTCTTTTCCACGAGTCCAGACGATGAAGATGTCATCAATGTAGCGCAAGCAGAGTAGAGGCATTAGGGAATGAGAGCTAAGGAAGCGTTGTTCTAAGTCAGCCATAAAGATGTTGGCATACTGTGGGGCCATGCGGGTACCCATAGCAGCGCCACTGACTTGAAGGTATATATTTTCCCCAAATGTGAAATAGTTGTGGGTGAGGACAAAGTCAAAGTTCAGCCACCAGGTTAGCCGCGATATTATCGGGGATCCTTGATGGCTTGTAGTCCATCTTTGTATGGAATGTTGGTGTAGAGGGCTTCCACATCCATACTGGCCAGGATGGTGTTTTATGGAAGATCACCGATGGATTGTAGTTTCCTCAGGAAGTCAGTGGTGTCTCAAAGATAGCTGGGAGTTCTGGCAGCATAGGGCCTGAGGAGAGAGTCCACATAGCCAGACAATCCTGCTGTTAAGGTGCCAATGCTTGAGATGATGGGGCGTTCAGGATTTCCAGGTTTATGGATCTTGGGTAGCAAATAGAATACACCTGGTCGGGGTTCTAGGCATGTGTCTGTACAGATCTGTTCCTGTGCTTTCTCAGGTAGTTTTTTTGAGCAGATGGTGTAGTTTCTTTTGGTAATCTTCAGTGGGATCAGAGGATAATGGCCTGTAGAATGTGGAGTTAAAGAGCTGCCTAGCAGCCTCTTGTTCATATTTCAACTTATTCATGACGACAGCACCTCCTTTGTCAGCCTTTTTGATTATGATGTCAGAGTTGTTCTTGAGGCTGTTGATGGCACTGTGGTTCAGCACGGCTTAGGTTATGGGGCAAGTGATACTGCTTTTCCACAATTTCAGCCCGTGCACGTTGACGGAAGCAATCTATGTAGAAGTTCAGTCTGTTGTTTCGACCCTCAGGAGGAGTCCATGCAGAATCCTTTTTATTATAGCGTTGGTAGGAAGGATTCTGTGGGTTAACATGTTGTTCAGAGGTGTGTTGGAAGTATTCTTTGAGTCGGAGACGGCGAAAGTAGGATTCTAGGTCACCGCAGAACTGTATTGTTTGTGGGTCTGGAAGGACAAAAGGAGAGGCCCCGAGATAGGACAGATTCTTCTGCTGGGCTAAGAGAATAGCTCGAAAGATTAACAATATTGTTGGGTGGGTTAAGGGAGCTACTGTTGTGGCTCCTTGTGACATGCAGCAATTTAGACAGTTTAGTGTCCTTTTTCTTTTGTAGAGAAGCAAAGTTTGTGCTGTAAATGGCTTGTCTAGTTTTTGTAAATTCTATCCATGAGGAAGTTTGTGTAGAAGGTTGGTTTTTCATGAGAGTATCTAGTTCTGAGAGTTGTCTTAATCTTCCCGTTTGCTGTATAGGATGTTGATCAGGTGGTTTCGCAGTTTCTTTGAGAGTGTGCGGCACAATCTGTCAGCATAGTTTGTGTGATATGTAGATTGTAATGGATTTTTTACCTTTAGTCCTTTTGGTATGATGTCCATCTGTTTGCATTTGGAAAGGAAGATGATGTCTATCTGTATCTGTACGAGTTTTTTCATGAAGTTGATGGATTTCCACTCCATACGGCTAAATGCAGTGCCTTGCATAATGACAGGTTTCAGAGTAGCAGCCATGTTAGTCTGTATCCGCAAAAAGAACAAGAGTACTTGTGGCACCTTAGAGACTAACAAATTTATTTCAGCATGAGCTTTCGTGAGCTACAGCTCACTTCTTCAGATGCATAGAATGAAACACGCAGACAGGAGATATTTATACATACAGAGAACATGAAAAGGTGGAAGTATGCATACCAACTGGAAGAGTCTAATCAATTGAGATGAGCTATCATCAGCAGGAGAAAAAAAAACTTTTGAAGTGATAATTAAGTCTCTACGCAAAAGAATAAATGGACACAAATCTGACATCAGGAATCATAACATTCAAAAACCAGTGGGAGAACCACATCAACCTCTCTAACCGCTCAGTGACAGACTTGAAGGTGGCAATTTTGCAACAAAAAACTTCAAAAACAGACTCCAAAGAGGGACTGCTGAACTCAAATTAATATGGATCCAATTAGATCCAATTAACTCAGGCCTAAACAGAGACTGGGAATGGTTGGGTCATTACATTAATTGAATCTATTTCCCTATGTTAAGTTCTCCTCACACCTTCTATGGGTCATCTTAATTATCATTTCAAAAATTTTTTTCTCCTGCTGATGATAGCTCATCTCAATTGATTAGACTCTTCCAGTTGGTATGCATACTTCCACCTTTTCATGTTCTCTGTATGTATAAATATCTCCTGTCTGCGTGTTCCATTCTATGCATCCGAAGAAGTGAGCTGTAGCTCACGAAAGCTCATGCTGAAATAAATGTTAGTCTCTAAGGTGCCACAAGTACTCCTGTTCTTTTTGCGGATACAGACTAACACAGCTGCTACTCTGAAACCTTTCTATTTAAGTGGGCCAGGAATGGTAAATTTAAGTCTTACTTGCAATTTGACACTAACACTTTCTGGAGACTCTTGTGTTGGGTATTTAACACTTTTAAGTCCAGGTTGTAGAGGTCTTGTTAGCCTGCAAGACACACATTCCATCTTAACATTTCCACTTCAGCTGGTTAGAGGATAAAAATCCCACACAGCAATTTATGCTTTTCTAGTAGCATACATGAATGTCCTTTGTGCCAATATAAAATAATCCTATTATGTTGTCCAGCCTCCACTCCTCCCAGTAGGAGGCTATTTTAGTTTTGTGTACCTTACAGGCTGAATTTATTCACACACAATATTTAGTTCAGCATATAAATATAGTTCTTACACAGCTGACCACAACTGGTGCTCATGACTCAGTTCTGCCTTTGAAATATACCTTGTTCTTCATAACGGCAAGCTATCTATCCTACCTTCATTGTAAAGAAATAGCAAGGAAAAAGTATGTATTTTTATTTTTAAAAAACTGTAGAAGCTTAAGCAAGCCAGGTTTATTAGCTACTTGCTTCTTACAAAAAGGTCTAGAAACATTTCACTGCATATTACCATAGTGACATTTTGAAGGAAGCTATCAGTTGGCAGATGACAGAGTAACCCAACATTTAAATAGAAATCTTGTTTTACATAGCAATGTTCACCTTTCAGTGACTGGCACAAACACATGATCAAGTAACCTCTTCTTTTTTCTAGACATAATTTACCAGATTTTAACTGACTTACATTTAACCATAATTTTAGGTACAACCCAAATCCCCAGAATAAATCAATGGGGTTCTGCAGTAGTTAACAAAAACTCCTCTTTAATTATAGTGCAGGGGTCAGCAACCTTTCAGAAATGGTGCCGAGTTTTCAATTTATTCACTCTAATTTAAGGTTTCAGATGCCAGTAATACATTTTAATGTTTTAAGAAGGTCTCTTTCTATAAGTCTATAATATATAACTAAATTATTATTGTATGTAAAGTAAATAAGATTTATAAAATATTTAAGAAGCTTCATTTAAAATTAAATTAAAATACAGAGCCCCACCGGACTGGTGGCCAGGACCCAGGCAGTGCGCTTGCCACTGAAAATCAGCTCGCATGCTGCCTTCGGCACACGTACAATAGGTTGCCTACCTCTGTTCTAGTGGATGTTCACTGTTGTTTCTTCTGCTACAAGACAACCTTGAAACAATGAAACATCCCATTTTAGTGGGATTGCCTAGAGCAGGAGTTCTCACAACAATTTCTGATGACGTCAGAGTGCGGCAACCAACTCTTGCTGGTGGCTGCTTCGATAATTTTTCCTAAAATACTTAATTAACTTTAGGAAAAACAAATACACGTGCACATACACATGTCTGATCATACTAATTTATTTATGAGGGAGTGTTTTTCAAGACTCAATAACAACAACATACAGTTGTCTCTATTCTTTACTGGACTAAACAGAATGGAAACACAAATAAGGTGCTTTGCGTGTTGTTGTCTTTTTTGTTGTTGTTTCTTTTGTTTTTTGATTGTTGGGTTTTGTTTTTTTTTTAGACTTGCTAGCTAGTAAGTCTGCTTCTGTGAAAAGTGATACATCTCTACCTCAATATAATGTGACCCGATATAACATGAATTCGGATATAAAGCAGTGCTCTGGGGGAAGAAGGGACTGTGCACGCCAGTGGATCAAAACAAGTTCCATATAACGCAGGTTCACCTATAATGCGGTAAGATTTTTTGGCTCCCAAGGAAAGCTTTATATTGAGGTAGAGGTGTATTTGTATGTTTGTTAATATCACTTTTCACAGCAAAGACTTGTTAGCTAGCTGGGAGGCAGTGAAAAGTGATATTAACAAACATGTAAGTTATCACTTTTCACAGCAGACTTACTTGGCCCTGGCAAATGGGGGACAAACTAAGCCTTGGATGGGGAGGTGGGTAGGGAGGCAGTAGGGGCCAGGAGTGATGGGGTGAATGGGTGAGGGGCCAGGAACAGCAGCGGGGACCAGGTGCAATAAGAGGGGGGAGGGGGAGGCTGAAGTACAATGGCCAGGGGACGGAGCTGCCACTGTGCAGCCAAAGCCAGATCCCAAAGCCCCACAGTCAAAGCCCACTGCCGTGAGGCCAGAGCCTGCCGCCTGCCACAGCCTCACCACCCCTGGGAGGGTGGGGAACTGTCCTCCAACGTTTGTGGCTCAAGAGGGAGGGCAAGGCCCAACATCACCTTGCTGCCCCCCCCCCTCCAGCCCACAATCACTGCCCAGGAAGTTTTGGCAGCAAGAAAAGCACCTAGCCACATGCGGCCACAGTGCATGCATTTGAGAAACACTGCCCTAGAGAGACTTAAAGGCCACAAACTTACTTTAAAATATATCTTCACAATCTTAATTTGCAAGTTTAAGCACCTCTACTTCACAGAATTTGCAGAATGAAACAGCAACAAGGGTGATTCTATGGATAAGTGTTTTTTAGTTAGAGCAGCAAAGAATCCTGTGGCACCTTATAGACTAACAGACGTTTTGGAGCATGAGCTTTCGTGGGTGAATACCCACTTTGTCAGATGCATGTAGTGGAAATTTCCAGGGGCAGGTATATATATGCAAGCAAGAAGAAAGCTAGAGATAACGAGGTTAGTTCAATCAGGGAGGATGAGGCCCTCTTCTAGCAGTTGAGGTGTGAAAACCAAGGGAGGAGAAACTGGTTTTGTAGTTGGCAAGCCATTCACAGTCTTTGTTTAATCCTGAGCTGATAGTGTCAAATTTGCAGATGAACTGAAGCTCAGCAGTTTCTCTTTGAACTCTGGTCCAGAAGTTTTTTTGCTGCAGGATGGCCACCTTAAGGTCTGCTGTAGTGAGGCCAGGGAGGTTGAAGCATTCTCCTACACGTTTTTGTATATTGCCATTCCTAATACATGGTTTTTAGTTGTTTCCCAGCAATGGCACAGCCAAGCTGAAGTAGATTTTCATTAGACAAGCTTCAGGCAATTCACTGCCATGTATACAGCAAAGCTAGCATCAGTGCTTTAGCCATGTTTGCACAGCATCTAGACACTGATCCTGACTGGGGATCCAGGCACTCTGTAATAAACAAATCCCATTCTCAATGTCCTTCAACAGAATTTAACCACTGTCATTAACAAACTACTCTTGGTTATTTGCCATTCTGAGTTTAACTGAGGTTGGACAAAGGTTCAACATGCCGTCTAGCTCAGGGTAGAGACTGAAAAGAATACAAGGCTGAAATTATTTATTCCCAGTTCCTTTTCAGGCTCCCAATTAATTGTTCAAAGGCTAAAGTCAGATATTTATTTCCCAGATTTCAACTGCAAACTTAATCATTTATTATTCTAAAATGATTTAGAATTGCATTTGCAGGAAACACAGACTATTCACACACACCATTGGGTAAATGCTTGGCAATTTGAGCATTAAGTAACAAAAAGCTCTCAGACCACCCCATCCCCAATGTATACATATAACCTTAAAATTCTGGCTAGCAAATGACATTCTGCTTCCTGATCTCAGTTACGTTGGTTGTAGGACCCCATGAGCTAATGTCTCACATGCACCAGTTACCTATTCACAGTGAAAATTAGTTCCATGGTGGAGATAGCTGTCTGGTTGTAAGTGTCAGAACACTTAACACTCTAGATTCCTACAAATATGTAAACCCACAATTCTAGTATAAATATTTGCAAAAGTACAACCTGATCTGACAGAAAACCAACTTTAACCTTTGAATAAGTTATTTATTTGCACTATGGCAACACCCAAAGGCCCAGATCAAGACTGGGGCTCACCAATATGCTAGGTGCTTTACAAAACTTAAAATGACACTCTCCAAGAGGTGGTCTTATCTAATCTGAAAAAAGATTCAACAAGTAACTTTTACATTGCCACCTCCCCACTTGTGCTCAACCCTACCTGAGGCCGGGCTGCAGCTCCAGGAGGGTATACAGACAGGAGTAAGGGGACTGGCAGCTGGGGCGCACGGCTAACAGCCAGGGCACTGGGCCAACAGCTGGGGTCAGCAGCCAGAGCCAGGAATGGAGCTGGGTAGCATTCCCTTCTACCTCCCATGGGGGCTGGCCCAGGCCCCAGGTGTGTCCCCCCGAACATTCCTCTGGCGCCCCCCAGGGGGCACACTCCACAGTTTGGGGATCTCAGGGTTAGAGCATAGTTTTAAGGTCTCTTTTATGAACTAGAGCATTTTTTAAAACTCAGGTTGGCTCCATCTATGCTAGCCAGCCAAACAGAACTGGATTTAGCCACAACTAACTTTTAACCATAAGATGGAGGTTCCTCAGTTGAACCTGTGTAGACAGGACATTAAATGACCAAGTGGGCACAACAGCCTTTGCAATTAAAAACTGCTTCAAGACAGACAGCTGTAACAGCAAATTCCAAAATACATGCATACTCAAACAATTAGGGCCTTCCTTACATTGGAAATTAAGTCAATTCTAATTATTATACTAACAGTGTATGTCCCCTAGTGCTAGGACCAGTTAAGTGCTAATGTAAGCCATTTTACCTCTAACTACACTAGCTCCAAGCAGCCTCAGTCATAAACATGCCAGTAGTTGATCTACACAAATAATCAATAATGCTAGAGCAAGGATGGAAATATTCTGCAAAAACTGCTAGAATCAATAGAGCCCAAGACATTAAGTAAGTCAAGACGGCTTGTTTTTGGTTTGTTTTCTGAAAAGCTATGCAAGCAATTGCACCCAAAGATGCAAATTCACAACCTGCCCACCACATCCTTAGATAAGAGAAAAAACTCTCTGCGTTGGCATTGCTATGTTTGTGAAGCCTACTGCTTTACGATACAATTTAAACAATTTGCATCAAATAACCTGCACAGTGTGTTCTTCAGAAAAAGAAAACTCGTCATTTCCATTTTTTTGGTTTGGTTTTTTTACTCTGATCAGTGATTTCCCCACCCAAGAAAAAGTAACACTGACATCCTTGCTTGTTTTCCACACAGTGGTAGACTTGCCTTTGTGCAATTCAATTACAGTAACTCACTTAAAGTCATCCTAGTTAACATTATTAGGTTGCTGATCAGTTAGAGAACATGCTCGTTTACAGTTGCACAATGTTCCCTTATAACATTGTTTGGCAGCTGCCTGCTTTGTCCACTGCTTACAGAAAGAGCAACCCATTGGAGCTAGCTGGTGGGGGCTTGGAACCAATGTGGACCGGAAGCCCCCCCATCAGCTCCCCATTCCCTTAAGTTCCCTGTGCGGCAGCCACCCAGCAGGTTATCACTTGCTGGGCAGTTCAGCTGTCCCTCCCCCCACTGCCATGTGCTGCTCCTGCCTTCTGCCTTGGAGCTGCTCCTGGGAGCCTCCTGATTGCTGTGCAGGGGTGAGGGGAGAGGGGTGCTGTCTGAGTGTCCCCCTCTCCTTTGCCCCACCTCCACAGAACAGAGGACATGACAGGGCTCAGGAAGGAGGGAGCTTGCTGGCAGCAGCTGTTGTCTCAACTTGGAGATCTACTTAAAAATGCAAGTACTTAGAGTGGGGTCAGAGTACATAAAGGGGCAATGCACGTCTCTCTCTCACAGCCTGTCTTTCTCTCTGCCATGCACTCTTGCCTATCTCCATTCGTGCTGCCTTATAGAGTGTGAGGCTACATTAACAACAATGCGTTAACCCTTGAGGGCTCAGCCGCGTGCTAGATCATCATTTAGCAGTAAGATAATCCCTAAGAAATATCCCACTCTCTTTCACCCTCTGACTCCACTACCTCAACCAAGCTTCACAATCATCATTGCTGTGTACAATATTAAATTGTTTAAAACTTATACTGTGTGTGTGTAATATATATATATATATATATATATATATATATATATATATATATATATATATAATATAGTATTTTGTCTGGCAACCTACTCCCCCCCCACATTAATTCTTATGGGGAAATTGGATATGCTTAACATCATTTTGCTTAAAGTAGCATTTTTCAGGAACATAACTACAACATTAAGTGAGGAGTTACTATAGTGTATTCTGGATCATGTGGAGGCTATTTTTAAAATAATTAGACACTAGCTCCACAACTGTTTAGTAAAATCAATGAGCAAGTATTTTAAAATGCTGTGTTTAAGATGTTCTGTATTTGCTGACATTTTGCATATGCACATAAGTTGCAGCCTTACACAATAACAAGACATGGATAGATATTTAGCATACCTTTAATGAACCAAGACTAATTTCCCCCCTCAAGCATGCAGCTCATGCACTACTTGCCTATCATGACTAATGGAGTTGATCTAACATGCACCATAAAACATTTATCTCAGGACCAGGACAACCCTGAACCAATTGCAGGAATAAAGTACCTCAGTTAACACCAAATCAAACCTGTATAAAACTAAACTTTGCAAATATTGTTCAATCCTTCTTCTGTTCAAATTTTTAACAGGACTGTTTTCATACAGTAAGGACTTCAGAGAAGATGACTGATCTAGCCAAAATATAAGCTCAAAATTATGAATAACTTGCTGCAGGTTGAAAAGAAAAAGAACAGCAAAACAAGCAAAAAGTCTTCTCTATTCTTTGGGTGTCAAATAATCTGTCTCGACCTACTGCTTTACCCTAATTTAATCTGGTACAGACTAGTTATCACAGTGGTCTCCTTCTTAGCCTCACCCTTTCATCAGTGAAAGAATACTTGTGTTCCAACTCATCATACCACTGTCCATAGGGCACTTACTTCAGCCATCCCACCATCATGAGATTCTTGAAAGGTCTGGTTAATGCATCAGTTCAGAGAACCTGTCCTTATGTGGAATCTGAGTTTACTGCTGGCAAAGTATGCAGATACACTACCTTTTGATCCTTTTGGAGAGCGTTCTTTATCTCACACTACTAAACATCACATTCTTAAGTCTTTGCGGAAAGAGTTAACTCAAGCTGCTACCCAAATGCTGACCCTAATTCCACTTCCTGTCCACACACCAAACCCTTTCACTTGAGTTCGGTAGTGCTTTAAACCTGGGCTAGCTGGCCCGACTGAATGTAGGCTAGAGCTCGCTTTTACTCAGGCTTGAAGTGGCTCTGAGCACATCTTGCAAGAGGAAATATGCAGAGGCAATACTTGAAGAGCCATCGTTTCTATAAGTAAACTTTCTATTAGATGGTAATTATAAGAAATTTATGAGCAAATGTATGACTGGAACGGTATGACAGGATTACTTGTGACAGTGGAGAGCAAGACTCAGCAGCCCTAGGGTTCACTTCCAGTCTATGTCTTATATTCCTAAAAGCTTTTGCTTCAGGGTTTCAGCTGGCTACCTGTGTGATCAGGAGAGGATGTTTTCTACCCACAACTTATTTTGTTTTGTTTAGTTTTTTTATCTCCTTTCTCTGAAGCATCAGCGATGGACACGGCTGGAGATGGGACACTGGGCCGGATGGCTAACATGTCTGGCTCAACAAGACAGGATTCTGGAAGTCCCAAGCTGGCAGGAAAAATGGGCTCAGAGGTAATTTCAGCATATCAGGTGACAGTCCCAAGGGGGTCTCAGCTATCTGTGATGGGTTCAGTCACAAAGCAGTTGTGCAATATTCTATAGAAAAAGGATATAAATAACTTGTCTCTCTAATGGTCCTTCAGTTCCTTTCATTTCAAGGTTCTAGTGCAAGAAACTATCAATGCCAAGACCAGACTACACTCCTGTAGACATTCCACTTTCGGCCACACTGGTTCAAGTGTGATTTTCTCCTGCTGTCACGTGGATAAGAATGTGTTTGTAAATTGAAAACTGGCTAACCTATCAAATGAGTAATGATAAATAGGAGGGAGATCCATCTATCTAATGGGAGGAACTGTTCCTGTTTATGTATCAGTTTTGCAATGTTTTGGGCTGCTTATACAAACCAAACTCTCATAGAGTAAACATATAACAGCCCACTTAATGGGCTTTCTGGTGCAACTACACCTGAAAATGTCAATTCTAGATATCATGTTACCATAAAGATTTTGACAGTTACATAGCTGAGATCAACAAGTCTGATCATGGTGCTAGAAAGACTGATTTATTAGGAAAGATTGAAGAACTAAGTATGTACCACATAGCTTTTACTAAGCCAGGACATAGAAGGAAGGGAGACATAACAACTGTTTACAAATATGTTTACACTGAAGAGAGTTCATACTAAGGGTAATACAGGAATTATTTAGTGTAGTAAAGAGGAGTAAACTAAGAGAAAAGGAATAAAACTGTGAACAAGACAACTTATTCTGAACATCGGAAAAAGCTTCCAGAGATTGAGGTGTATTCAACTGCGGGATCATTTCCCAAGTTAAGTCACTGAAGCTCAATAAAGCGGGGCATTTAAAACTAGACTGAACAAAAACCTCAGGGAACAATCATCCCCTGAGATACCTGAAGATGCATAAATACTTCAGAAAATAACTTGCAGCCCTTTTCAACTGGATCTCAAAGCCTTTTACAAAGGTGGATACAAATTAACATTTTTACAGATTAGGTTAATGATGCAAAGACACAGCAAGTTGCCCAGAATCACACAGCAAAACTATGACAGTCAGGAAAAGTTACTCAACTGGAGTATTGTGTACAGTTCAGAAAAGATGTGGACAAATTGGAGAAAGGCCTGAGAAGAGCAAAGAACATCATTAAAGCCTAGAAAACATGACCCATGGGGAAAGATTGAAAAAATTGTATTTGTTTAGTCTGGAGAAGAGAAGACTGAGAGGGACATGATAACAGTTTTCAAGTACATAAAAGGTTGTTACAAGGAGGAGGGAGAAAAATTGTTCTCCTTAATCTCTGACGATAGGCTAAGAAGCAATGGGCTTTAATTGCAGCAAGGGTGGTTTAGGTTGGACATTAGGAAAAACCTCCTGTCAGGATGGTTAAGCACTGAAATGAATTGCCTAGGGAGGTGGTGGAATCTCCATCATTGGATACTTACTCCTGCAGTGAGTGCAAGGGACTGGACTAAATGAACTCTCAAGATCCCTTCCAGTCCTATGATTATATAATTCTATGAAAAGAATCCAGTTCTTCTAACTACCAGTCGAATGCTCAATCCATTAGTCCAGAGCTCCAGTACTGAAATGCTCACAAACCTTAAAGGTGTTTTCTAGCTCTACATTTTATTAAGACAGGATTCCGGTCTCCATAGCTGTCAATCTTGCACTTCTCAATATATTTAATTTAAAACATTTTAAAGGACTAAGGGCATGTCTACACTTGCCATTTAAAGCAAAAAAGTCCCTTTTTTGCGCAAAAACCGTGGGAGCATCTACACTTGCCAATGAGTTTTTGCGGTGAAACTCAGAAGTTTCATCGAAAAAAGAAAACCACCTCCATAAGAGGCAAACAGCTCTTACTGGTGATGCTTTTACAGTGATGTGCAAGTGAAGACATGTTCTTCCTATTTACAGCACTTTTAGCCTCCACAGGATATCCCACAGTGCCTAGGTGACCACTCTGACCAGCAGCTCTGCTGCTTTGATGCCAAGTAAGCAGACATCCACCCTTTCCCCCACTGTAAATCCCCAGGAACTTTGAAACTCCCCTTCCTGTTTTCTTGGCAAGTGCTCACTTATCATCTGGCCAGGTGATAATGCCTGCTTAACAGAGCAAAGGATCCCCAGCTTGGAGCAATGCTGAGCTACTGGAGCTGATAAGTGTTTGGGGAGAGGAGGCTGTGCAGGGACCCAGGATGTCCCGCCATCACCCTCCCTTCCCACAAGACCTATCATTAAAATGGAGAGAGCTTCACTGTGGAATAGTTGCCCTCAGTGCACTGCTCTCATCGGCCACAATGGAAGTGCTGCAAATAGAAACACTTTCTGATACTTGTGGAATTGAGTACACAAACCAGCGCTTTTCTTTCACCAGTTCATTATCGCTAGTGAAACTGACAGTGCAAAAACTCTGCAAATGTAGACCTAGCGTAAAGTTAACAATGTGTCATCCTTAACTCACCTGGTCTTGCCCATCTACTGCTAGTTGCTCTCCATTTTCACAGGCTTTACATGCGGCTCTAGGCAGCCTTGCACAATGCTACTTAACCATTTGCCTGAGGTAACTAATTTTAGTGTGTGACAGGAGAGTGAATCATCAGTTTTATTATCAGTAGGGCAGATGTATAGACTATGTCTTTGCTACCATGTATTCATGATTTTCAAAGGCTTATTTAAATTTAGATATTTCTGAATTTACTTGGTAGTGGCATTAGTCAAAGTACTTAAGGAAAATCAAAAAATCCAAAACCTCAATCCTTCAAGTTTTCTCTCTGTTTTTTTTAAACAAAGAATAATCTCCTCTTGAATTTCTAATGCATCAAAACCAGAGATGGCCTGGACCTATTTGTAATCCAGTAAAGCCCTATTTACACCAACACATACACTGTTACTCAATTTTAAGCACATGAGCAGTCCAGCTCACCTAATGAATTACTCATGCGCTTAAGTAACGGCATGAGCAGGGCCTTACTGGCATACTGATGACAGATACAGTAGATAAATCAAACCATTCAGATTTTATTTTACAATTTTTTAATGACCAATGGGTGGATTTTTAGACATTTCCCACCAAATTAGTCCAAATTTTGACATAATATATAGTAGCTCTACAGTGACTGAAGGAAAAATGCTCGCCCTTATTTTCCTCAAGGATCAGGCCATATTGAGGAAATAATTAATATTTTAAAAACTATATTGCTTTCATACTGCTGCAGCTAGAGTATTTTTCCAAAAAGCATGTAATCTGTTGAATACATTCTGAGACCTAGTATTCATTCCCTGCTCTCCTTCAGACTGCAACAAGTTTATATGGTAGTTATAAAATCCTGAAAAACACACACTTATGAGAGAAACAAACAACAAATCCTGAACTATCAAGCAGTCAGAATGTCACATCATCAGGCAAAATCCCAATGTATTAAATCAGATTTAAATGTTACACAAGCTTGCTTTCACTGATGTACTTCAACATACGCAAGGAAATCAGGTCACAATTAAAAAAAAGTGATAGGGAACTTCCCAGATCTGCAAACTCCTAAGCGGAGTCACTGTATGACCTTACTACTGTAGCTCTGTCTGTCTGTCCATCCATCCTTCCTCTCTCCCTCCTTCCTTGTTGTATGCCGCCTCCGTGTCTAAAACCTTTCCGGGGCGTGGGGAAGGGCCTTGTCTTTTTAGTAGTTTCTCTAAGGCACCTTACGAACGCGGCTGCTAGTATCCAAGCGAGTTAAGAAGTTAGCTAGTATTGCTCGGCTGAACAAGGATTAATACTGCATTCACAAAGCGCCTCCCTTCAGCCTCTAGACTCCTACCGCATTTCACAAATGCCGCAGAAAAGCAGCACCTCTGGGGTGCGTGCAGGACCCTCCACAAGGCAGGGAGCAGAGCAGATGAGGGTCGCTCCCATCCTTCAGGGAGGCAGTGGGATAAAGCCTCTACCCTGTGGAAAGTGCCACGGGGTACTGCGCGGCCGCTCGCCACGGGCAGACCTTGGGCCGAGCCCCCACAGCGTTGAATGGCTGGGAGACAGGCGGACAAAGGGCCGGGGCATTTCACTTTAGGGCCGGGAGCCCTGGCCACGCTGACACTAACCGGGGCCCATAAGGGGCAGCCCCGCCCCGTCTTGCACTGGGCCGGGGAGCCAGCGCTGCCACTGCCCTGAGGCGGCCCGGACTGGCTCCCTGCCCTGCGCGCCGCCCGCGCCCCGGGGCGGATAGCGCCAGCACAGCCGGGCAGCGCCCCACACTTTAGCCGCCGGGGACGCAGCGGCCGGTGCCCTGCCCCGTCCCGCTGGCCATAGGGGTGGCCAGCGCCGTCCCTCCCAGCCAACGGGTCACGCAGTCCGTGCCCCGAGTCTCGCCGCGGGGCCCGGAGCTCGGGCTCCCCGCACAACGGGCCCGTGTTGGGCCGCGGATCAAACGGGCGGAAACCCGCAGCAGCAGCGAGCGCGGCCCCACAGCCCCGTACCTTGGCCATGGCTCCGCGGGAGAAGGCGGCGGCAGAGGCGCGCTCGGAGCGGAGCGGGGCGGGGCGGGGCGGGCCGCGGCGCAGCGGGAGCCCCTGGCGCTGTCCCCTGAGTGTCTCTGCCCGGCGCCGCTCCCTCCGCCGTGCTGCTCGCTGGGAGCCCGTGTGCGGGCCGCAGGGGGGTGGGAATTGGGTTGGGGCCCAGCTGCCGCTCCTCCTCCCCCTCCGGAAGCGCATTCCTTCCCGCTCCCGCTAGGCCCGGCCCCTGGGCGGGGGAGCAGCCTGGCGGGGGCTCCTCGTGGGCACTGGGCCCGGGAGCTGGGACTAGGGCTCTGGACCGACCGACTCGCCTACCGCTAGGGACACCCTCCATATACAGTAGCGCCAGGGCAAGTGGCACAGGCGCTGCCCAAGTGTAAGACACTCGTGCTCCCGGTCCCAGGCTGCCGCAGTGTGTGTTGCTGACACTCCTGCTTTTAATTACAAGCCTGGCGGGTTCTGGTAGGTGGTTTTATTTATTTGTTTTTGTTTATTTATAGCCCCACCACCTGGTTTCAAGTGACTGTATGAGACTCTCAGCTAAAAGGAAAAGTAAGTGTCCAGCCTTCCTGGCTGTAGACTAGGGTTGCCAAGTGTCTGGTTTTTGACTGGAACACCCCGTCCAAAAGGGACCCTGGCAGCTCTGGTCAGACCACTAAAAGTCCAGTTGGCTGCAGCGGGGCCAACGCATGCTCCATCCCCAGCTCCATGCAGAATGGGAACGGCAGAGCCGGTGCTTGGAGCAGCACCTGCAGGTGGGGCAGCATGTGGAGCCCCCGGTTGCCACTTTGCCTAGGAACTGGACATGCCACTGCTTCTCGGGAGCTGCGCGGACTTCCTCCATCCCCAGGAATTGGCAGGGCAGCGCTAGTGCAGCTGCTATTTAAGGGGCTGCCTGAGGTCAGTGCCTCGTGGAGCCTCTGCAAACTGCACCAGCTAGAGCCGCCCAGAGCCTGCATCCTGAATCCCCTCCTGCACTCCAACCCTATACCCCAGCTTTGAACCACTCTCCTGCAGCCAAGCTTCCTCCCAGAGCCCACACCCCTGCTCCAGCCCTGAGCTCCCTCCTGCGCTCCTCGGCCCCAGCCTGGAGACCCATCCTGCACTCCAAACCAATCATCCCTGGCCCCACCCCAGAGCCTGCACCCCTTCCTGCAACCCCTGCCCCAGCCTGGAGCCCCCTCCAAACTCCCTTGGCCCCAACCCAGAGCCCTCTCCTGCACCCGAAACCCCTCAGCCCCTACCCCACTCCAGAGCCCTCAGCTGGAGCCCTCAACCCCTCTTGCCCCCCCATCTCCTGCCCCAGCCTGGAGCCCCCTCCCACACCATGAACTGCTCATTTCTGGTCCCACCCCGGAGTCTGCACCCCCAGCCCAGAGCCCACACGCCCTCCTGCCCCCAGTCCACACCCTGCTCCCACACCCCTAACCTCCTCCCATAACTCCAGCCCCAAGCGCCCTCCTGCTCTTCCTAGTCGCCACCTCAGCTAAGTGCCCCTGCACTCCACAAGCGGCTGGTGGAGATGCTCCAGATTTGCAGCTCCTTTCCTTGGTAGTCCCTACCTGGGAGCCTCCACTTCAGCCCCCCTGAGCTTTCTGGGGTATGTCTACACTGCAATTAAATGCCCTGCTGCCCTGGTTTAGCAGACTGGGGCTGTAACATTACTGTATAGACATTTTACCATAGTGTTTAAAATCTCTTCCTGGTGAGGTGAAGGGTATTTGAATCACACATTCTATCTCCCACATTCAAACTGTTGGAGCTCCTGCCCTTCTCCTGGTGCCTGCTTGCACAGGCGCTGACTTTCCAAAGTGCCTGGGATTGCTCAACCCTCAGCTTTGCCCGAGGCCCCACCCCTACTCCACCCCTTCTCCTAAGGCATCACCCATGCCCTGCCTCTTCCCACCCCCACTCCACCCCCGCCCTGCTTCTTTCTACCCAGTTCTGCCCTCCCCCGAGCACACTGCATCCTCGCTCCTCCCCCCAGCCTCTTGCCCACCATGAAACAGCTGATTGCAGTGGGAGGGAGGGGGAAGTGCTGATCTGTTGGACATGCCAGCGGGTGGGAGGCACTGGGGGGGGGGTAGATGATGAGGGGCTGCCGGTGGGTACTCAGCACATGCCATTTTTTCCCCATGGTTGCTCCAGCCCTAGAGCACTCATAGAGTCGGTGCCTATGCCTGCTTGGGCCTTGCAGTGAAAGTGAGCAAGGATGGGGGAGAGCGAGCGATGGAGGGAGTGGGAATGGAGTGAGCAGGGGGCAGGACAAGGGTGTTTGCTTTTCAGCAATTAGAAAGTTGGCATCCCTATGAGAGAAGTTTTAAAATGTGACCTGACTGCACACTAAAGCTCAAAACCAGAAAATAAAGGTAAAGAACACAAAATATATTAATCTCATGATTTTTAAGGCCTGACACATGAGTTTTTGAATACCTAGAATTGGCATTATTGCTGTTAGTACAGTCTCCCCAGGCTTCATATTGTCTATGGAGTTTTATAGCTATTTGTCATCATCATTGTTTATCCCTGATTCAGTGGGAGTGCTGTCTCTGTATTCTCTCAACTTTCTCCCAAAGTTGTCAAACACCGTTTTCTCTGAAGTCTCTTTCCTTTCTCATAAAGTTGGGCAGTTTTTCTTTTTTACTTTTTCATTACATCTTAGTATATCTTTATCATTACATCTTAGTATATAATTTGAGGAACTGTCTTTCCACACTTCCTTATAATTGCAGTACAAAATGTTTATCTCAGTCTCTCCCTTGTAACATTAATTTCAGTCACTAGTCAGAATTTGGACTGTGCTTTGTGTCTTCCAGTTTCCATCTCTAATTTAAAGTCACAGATTATGTATTTGGTGAGTCTCACCTCTTTAGGCAATATGATACGGGGAGCACCCAACATCCTGGGACACATTGTCCCAAAGTCCTGAAGCAGCAGTAGATAGTTGGATGCTGCCGGTTTCTGACTCATCACCATTTTTAAAACCAATAATCCGGCTTTAAAGGAGAACAGCAAAAGGGAAAAATAAAATGTATTTGTGCCCTTACCTTAGACCAATCCTTTATGATTTATAAAGATTACCTCAAAGATTTTCCACAAGTGAACTTTATTTTGAAGAGACAGGGTGGATGAATTAATATCTTTTAGTGGATCATCATCAGCTATTGGTGAGAGACAAGATTTCAAGATTATACACAGCTCTTTCTTCAGGTCTGAGAAATGTACCCAGACTTGAGGCTTGTCTACACTGGCAGTTTACAGCACTACAACTTTCTGGCTCAGGTGTGAAAAAACACACCCCTGAGTGCAGCAAGTTTCAGTGCTATAAAGCGCCAGTGTAAACAGTGCACCAGCACTGGGAGCTACACCCCTCGTGGAGGTGGGGTTTTTTAGAGTGCTGGGAGAGAGCACTGCACTTTAGCATTGCCAGTGTAGACTGGCCATCAGAGTGTCCAGCTAAATGCAAGGTGGAACAGACTGTTTAGCATAAATAGTTACTACACATTTCAAGGGACCATTCCAGGTGAAGTGGCCCATTAACACCTCTCCAATCATGGGAGGAGGGGGAAGGAAAAAAAGCTGGGGGGAGGGGTTCAAGTGGAATATAGATTGTTGCAATAAGCCATAGGTCCAGTGTCTGTATTCAGTGCGTGATTTTCAGTATCTAGCAAAATTATGAATGTAAGATCCTGGGTTTGTCATTTCAAGGTGTTGTGCAGGTTTCTTTTCAGGATGAGGACTGAGAGGACTAAGATGGGAGTCTTAAGGAACTGACATTGAATCAGCAACATAGCTTAAAAAAAAACAAGCAGGCAAACTCCACATATGTATTGATTCCTTACATCTCAATAAAGCTCTATAATGTTGTTATCCTTTACCAACAATTGAACAGACACTGCAATGACTTAATAAAAAGCAAAGGTCTTTTCTGGTTTAGGTGTTCTAGATGGGTCCTTGCAGCTAAAACTTGATGCAGAAAGCACGTAATTGACTACTTTCTGGACTCTTAGCTGATGAAGGTGACTGTGAATGCTATTTGGCATTTCAATTTAGTTGAGAGGTTTGAGGAAGCTGAGGCAATTGCAGATAACATCTTAGGGCTTGTTTACACTACCACTTAAGTCAATGTAAGTTACCTCGCTCACAGGTGTGAAAAAGCCATCACCTGAGTAATGTAAGTTACATCAACCGTGCTATGTCGGCGGGAGATGCTCTCCCACTGACATAGCTTCTGCCTCTTGTTGAGTAATTATGCCAATGGGAGAGTGCTCTACTGTTAGCCTACAGCATCTTCACCAGATGCGCAACAGTGGCCCAGCTGCGTCGGTGCAGTTGCGCTGATGTAGCGCGGTAGTGTAGACTAGCCCTTAGTCTAAGGCCTAGTCTACGCTGCCACTTACAGTGCTGAAACTTTCTTCTCTCGGGATGTGAAAAAACACACCGCTGAGCAATGCAAGTTTCAGCACTGTAAAGTGGCAGTGTAGATATTGCTACAGTGCTGGGAGCCGTATTCCCAGTGCTGGGAGCTATTCCACTCGTGGAGGTGGTTTTATTACAGCGCTGGGAGAGCTCTCTCCCAGTGCTGGAGCTGCGACTACACAGCCATGACAGCGCTTTAACGTCAGCTGTGTAGACATACCCTTAGTTTGGTTGTGTAGACTCTCTCGAAGAGGCTAATGCTGTTCTCAGTCATAGCCTGGTTATGCTGCTCAACACAGCATGCCAAGTGAGTCTAAAACTGAGTAAGAAAAAAGACACTGCGCCTATCAGCTTTGCTGTATATTGGACACCTTCTAACAGTAGAGGGTTTACAACTAGACTGTGAGAAGGTTAAAGTAATTTTGAGCATGTCCTGTCCACAAAATGTGTAAGACATAGAGTTTGGGGGCGGATTTGTAAATTAACTGTCCAGGTTTTGCACAGCTCTACTTTTCACTAGTACAAGAAGGTGAATGATTGACATGGGATAGATTTAAACGGCAGGCTGCAACTTTATTAAATATACCTTGGGGAGTGGCACTTCATTGTCTATCCCCAGCTCTCACGTACCAGGCATTTAATTAGTTCTAATGCAGGTTACAGGGCTTTGGCCATGTATGAAACCACAGACTAGGTTCAGTTGTGCAGCCTTTCCCCTGACAGAGGCCAGAAGGCTGATTGGGGGAAAGAAACCTCACTCTGCAAAAACTTCAAGCTCCCCCCACATAAGCACAAAGTCCACCTGCACAGGGGTCTCATTTACCTCTGGGAGCTGGCTCTTTTAACATTTACCCGCACTGATGAGTCAGTAACTATAACAGCATTATATGAACCTCAAATCCTAGTGTTTCTAACCCAGCTGTGCTTCCGAGAGGCTGTGAGGAAGGCAAGAAAACCGACTGAACTGCATGCCTATGATGGATTGTGAGAGGAGTAGCCAGAAATGGGTTGGGTTGGAGAGAAGAGGTTGAGAACTGAATAGACCAGAGTATGTGTGTTAGAATTGATGCCTTTCATTGGGCTACTAATTTTTAGTCAGGCTAATATGTTTTTATAGGAATTTAGCACTATTTGGTGTTAGAAATCTTAATAAAGAGTTATTTAAAATAAACAATTTGGTTCCATGTTATAAGGTAAATAGCATGATTAAAGTTTACTTATAACATTGTACACATAAGAACATAAGAATGGCCATACTAGGTCAGATCAAAGGTCCATTTAGCCCAGAATCCTGTCTTCTGACAGTGGCCAATGCTAGGTGCTTCAGAGGGAATGAGCAGAACAGGTAATCATCAAATGATCCAACCCCTGGCACCCATTCCCAGCTTCTAGCAAAATTTCACAAGAATTGTAATGAGTTCAATAAAGTACTATTGAATTCAATTAAAATAGTCCTCTTGCCCTGTCTTTTCATTGGTATTTTTAATTGAAGTAACTGGTAATGATGCCTTGCATTTTGTGTCAGTTCTTTGTAATATACTGTATATACTTGTTCATAAGTCGAATATTTTTGGTAAAAAAGTGACGCATCAAAGAGTGAGAGTCGGCTTATAAATGGGTCTACACCAAAATTTGATGATTTTAAACTCTATGGAATCATTAAATTGAATATCTAATACATTGTTGTTTTGTCTACCTGGAGCGACTGCAGGCCTGGAGCCCTTCAGCTCCCTGTAGCCGCAGTTCACCATTCCCAGCCAATGGGAGCTATGGGAAGTGGAAGTGGTAAACAAAACGTCCCGCCAGTGGCTTACCCTGACAGGCCGGGAGCCAAAGTTTGCCGACCCATTTATTAATGTCAATACTGCAGCCTTTTAAAGTTGCAAAAGCTTTGTTTAGTGGACTAGATTGGCTTGAAATGGAGCTCATAAGTCTCGAGCCAATATGAAAATATAGCGAGCAGAATCGATGGAATCTCTAATAAAATTGAAATAGCCTGTTATCCCTGCAGACATGCCAATCTACAGGGCTGCTTTGAAATAAACAAAGAACAATAATAATTTGACAGTGATAAAGCAGGTGACATTCCTATATAAAGTCCTACAAAATCTAGAACTACAATAATAATCTATTTTCATACTAGTATTTAAAAAGAACGATGGTGAAATCAAAAGAAAAAGGTCTTATCACGCAGCGTTCAAACTTAAAGTTGTTGAATATGCAGAAGCAAACAACAATTGCACTGCTGCTCGTGAATTCTGTATCAATGAGAAGCAAGTAAGAGAATGACGCAAAAATAAAACAACACTAAAAGACATGCCAAGAAGCAAGAAAAAATGGCCAACGAGGTGCGCTTCATTGCCTGAGCTAGAGAAAGATCTCAATAATTGGGTTGTTGAATGTCGACAAAATGGGTACATTGTCAGTAGAACTGGAATTCATCTGCATGCTCTGCAAATGTCAAAAGACGACAAATACAAGTCAGTAAAGCCATCAATGTTTGTCGCATCAGCGGGTTGGTGTACTTGCTTCATGAACTGTCATGGTCTCTGTCTTCTTGGTGAACAAAGATAGCGCAAAAGCTGCCTAGAGATCTGGAAGAAAAAAAATCAAATCTTTCCAAAGGTTTATTATAAAATGTCGAAAGGAATATGCATTTAAACTGTCACAAATAGGAAATATGGACAAAACACCAATGACGTTTGATCACCCGAGCAACAGAACGGTAACTGGTGTTGGTGAAAAAACAGTTTTAATTAAAACCCCTAGCCACGAAAAAATCCATTTTATGGTGGTTTTATCATGTTTGGCAAATGGATCAAAGCTCCCTCCTGTTGTTATTTTTAAAAGAAAAATCGTGCCTAAAAACATGAAATTTCCTGCTGGTGTTATCATACGTGCATACGAAAAGAGATGAATGGATGAAAGTGGGACTATTGAATGGCTGGAAAAAGTGGAATAAGAGACCAGGAGCACTTTTCAAGAAACCTGCTATGCTCATTTGGGACATGTTCAGGGCACACAAGACGGATGTGGTGAAAAACGTGGCCAAAAATATGAAAACTACTTTGGCTGTAATACCTGGAGGCTTAACTTCAGTTATACAACCGCTTGATGTTTGCCCGAACAAACTCTTTAAAGTCAGGCTACGCAAAATATGGTCTGAATGGATGTGCTTAGGCATGGCAAAGTTGACAAAAGGCGGGAATCTTATGAAGTCCGAAATCAGTCTGGTTGCCCAGTGGATCGAGGATGCATGGGTGTCCATTCCCTCGGAAATGGTAGAAAAAATCATTTTGGAAATGCTGTATCAGCAATGCACTTAACGGGTCTGAAGATGATGCCATATTTGATGATGACACAACAGAGGCTGATCTGACTCTGAAGATGACACTCCCGACATCTGCGATGATAATGCAGGTGCAGCTGTGACTGAAGCCGAGTTTAATGAACTGTTTGGTGAATCAGAGACTGATTCAGACTTTGAAGGATTTTAAGACTTTTTAAAGTCTCATATTGTTCTAAGTTACTTGTTTTAAATATGCATTTGCTGATTTTAAATATTGACTGTAATTTTGAAGGTGAATACATATTCAGTTATTATTATTACAACAACAGGTTTTTTGTTAGATTACATTAAAATAATTCTAGCAAAACTTTTGAGTGGTTCTTGTGATGCCAGCTTTTAAAATATAGCAGAGGTCAGCAAACTTTGGCTCCTGGCCAGGGCCAGTGCAAGGAAGTTTCACGCCCTAGGCGAAACTTCCACCTGGCGTTACCCCCCCACCCAGCTAACCCCGCCCCTCACCCCCGCAGCAGCTAACCATGCCCACCTGCCCCTCCTACTAGAGGAGCCCCCCCGTGGCAGCTAATCACGTCCACCCGCCCCTCCCACCAGAGGAGCCCCCCCTCACGGCAGCTAACCCCGCCTGCTACCCCTCCACACCTGGGGAGCCCCCCCTGCAGCAGCTCCTCCCTGCAGCTAACCCCGCCCGGGGAGCCCTCCCCAGCTCTTCTCCGCTGAGCATACTGGCGCAGCTCTAATTCTCCTCCCCTCCCAGGCTTGCGGCGCCAATTGGAGGAGACTTAGAGTGGGGGCTGTGTGCTCAGCGGAGGAGGCAGAGTGGAGGTGATCTGGGGCGAGGAGAGGTTCCCGTGTGCCCCCCCGCCCCATTACTGCCGGTGGCCCTCCCTGCGTCCCCCCTGCCACAGCTCACCTCCACTCCACCTCCTCCCTTGAGCGGGCTTTTAGGCGCCCTCAACCACTAGGCACCTTAGGCGGCCGCCTAGTTTGCCTAGTGGTTGCACCGGCTCTGCTCCTGGCCCATCAGGGTAAGCCACTGGCAGGTTGGGACGTTTTGTTTATTTGGAGCAACTGCAGGCATGCAGTCCCTCAGCTTTCATTGGCTGGGAACAGCAAACCGCGGACACCGGGAGCTGAGGGCCTCCGTGCCTGCAGATGCTCCAAATAAACAAAACATCGTGACCTGCCAGCAGCTTACCCTGACGGGCCAGGAGCCAAAGTTTTCCTACCCCTGAAATATAGGGTCGGCTTATGAAAGGGTCATACAGTTTTTGCTATTTTTACCTAACCATCTTGGGGGCTCGCCTTATAAACAAACAGGCTAATGAACAAGTATATATGGTATATTAAGTTTGCATAAACAGCTTAAGGAATATATTTTCATATTGTAGAACGTACCATGTCAGCTGGAGATATTGGCAAAGCAGTATGTGTTCCAGTATATATTTCTAATCTGTTCATTTAATAATATTTTATTTTTATGAATTAGATGCCATAGAGCCCCCTTTTAGCCAATAACCAAATTAAGGTAGAAATTCAGAGATCCTGTGAATAGATGATAATGGTGAGAACAGATCTGAGTGTAGTTTAGCATCTGAGATACTCTTTTAAAAATATTTATGGCATCTTTTGTCTATGGAATTGCTTAGTGGGCGCATCTAGTTTAGTTAGCCATTAGATATAGATGACTCTATCTAATGACTGACCTAGCCATTGATTCTAATCTAACCCAGGGATTCTGAAAACTTTTCATTCATGGACTACATTTTAATACAGAGAGTGTTTCATGGACCACCCATGCTTCCACTGATGACTGTGCAGACCATTTCCTCCTGTGTGTCACTATATAACACTCATGTGGCAACTACAGTAATTGCTTACATGAAGAGTAATTTAAGAAAGTGCTTAATTTTTTAAGCTATTTGTAAATGCAGTTTAACAGCTGGCAATAAAAAGGAGGGGCCAGCACTGTGGACCACCAGCAAGTACCCCATGGATCACCAGTGCTCTGTGGACCACAGTTTGAGAACCTCTGATCTAATCTCTTTGGGTATGTCTACACAGCAAAGAAAAACCTGCAACTGGCCCATGCCAGCCAACTTGGCTCACAGTGCTCAGGCTACAAGGCTGTATAACTGCTGTGTAGACTTCTGGGTGCTCTGGGACCCTTCACCCCACAGGGTCCTAGATTCCAGGCTCCAGCTCGAGCCAGGAAGTCTACAAAGGAATGGAAACCGCCCTAACACGGTTTTTTCTCTGCTGCGGAGATACATCCTTTGTGTCTCAGTTTCATCTGTAAAATGGGATAATTATACTTGCCTATATCACAAGGTTTTGCTGAGGAATTATTAGTTAACATTTGCAAACTGTTTTGCAGATGTAAAATTCTATATAAGTGTTATTAATAATTATTTATATTACAATAGTGACTAGCGGTCCTAATACAGATCCAGACCCCATTGTGCTAGGTACTGTACAAAAGTAAGAGACAGTTCCTACCTGAAGGGTTTACAATCTAAATAGAGAAGACAAAGAGCAGGAGAGGAAGGAGAAGGAGAGAGGCCAAGTAACTTTCCCAATAACACTCAACAGGTCAGTGTCAAAGCCAGAAATAGAGCCCAGGTCTCTTGAAAGTCAGTCGAGTGTATCACTGGACCACACTGCCTCTATGGTATCAGCACTTTTTATTTTCCAGTTCTGTGACTGAGAGCAGAGTTATCTGGTGCACTTCTTCTGCTCCTGTTGCTGTGTGCCTGCATTCTGTACACTTGTAGAGGGAATACAGAAGAGTTTTCAGAAGACCTCATTGACACTGAAAATCTCCAACAGAAAAGGGGTATGTGTCCTAGAGTATAAGAATTAAGAAGATGCTAGACGTAGTGTGTTGAGTTGGATCACAGAAACCCCCCTGGGAGCTGCCAACTGATGTGCCCAGACTACCTCTGCTCCTGTTTTCCCTGCCAGCTCGGGACTCCAGCACGCTGTCTTGCTGAGCCAGACACTCCCGTCTGCTCCAGCAAAAACCCAGGGTCTGAATTACTTGCCCCAAAGCTACAGGTTTACCTGAAAACAGCTCACAGAAGTGTGCTTGTCTTTAGCACTCAGCTACCCAACTCCCAGTGGGGTCTAAACCCAAATAAATCCGTTTTACCCTGCATAAAGCTTATGCAGGGTAAACTCATAGATTGTTCGCACTCTGTAACACTGATAGAGAGATATGCACAGTTGTTTGCTCCCCCAGGTATTAATACATACTCTGAGTTAATTAATAAGTAAAAAGTGACTTTATTAAATGTAGAAAGTAGGATTTAAGTAGTTCCAAGTAGTAACAGACAGAACAAAGTAAGTCACCGAGCAAAATAAAATAAAATGTGCAAATCTATGTCTAATCAAACTGAATACAGATAATCTCACCCTTCGAGATGTTTCAGTAAGTTTTTACCTCAGACTGGACACCTTCTAGGCCTGGGCACAATTCTTTCCCCTGGTACAACTCTGGTTCCAGCTCAGGTGGTAGCTAGGGGATTCTTCATGATGGCTCCTCTTTCCTCTTTCTTCTGTTCCACCCCTTTATATATCTTTTGCATAAAGCGGGCCGCGGAAACCCTTTCTCCCTCTGGGTTTCCACCCACCCTCACTGAAAAAGCACCACGTTAAAGATGGATTCCAGTTCAGGTGACATGATTACATGTCATTGCAAGACTTCATTACCCACTTGCCAGCACACACACATATAGGAAGACACACAGGTAAAATACAGCCATCTGCAGACAAAGGTCCTGGTTAATGGGAGTCATCAAGATTCCAAACCACCATTAATGGCGCACACTTTGCATAACTACAGTAAGCCCTCAGAGTTATATTTCATAATTCTAGTTTCAGCAACAAGAGTAGTACATTTATACAAATAGGATAATCACACACAGTAGATTATAAGCTTTGTAATGATACCTTACAAGAGACCTTTTGCATGAAGCATATCCCAGTTACATTATATTCACTTTTTATCATATTTTTATAAAACCATATAGACTGCACAATGTCACACATAGATGCTAGATTAATATTGAAATTATTATTAGAAAGCAGGATCACTTTGTACAGGACGTGACGGTGCTGGAGAGTTGCAGTAATTACTTTTGATAACAGCCTCTTTTTGTTTCTTCTTTTCTCTCTTGATAAGTAGCACTTCACTTACTACTCCCAAAGAATTTAGCCTTGGCAGCTTGTCAACATCACACAATGTGATTATGGAGTCACAAGTTTACATCGATGTTACACTCTCCAGCCTCAGACAAAGGTCTAAGTAGAATGAGTCAAGATATACTTGCTGTCTAGTTGGAGGACTAGAGTTGACAAAATATTTACAAGGGTTTGTGCACTAGAATCCTGAACTCCCAAGGTGCTGAGCAACCTTCCATGATATTGTGGGGATTCTCAGCTCCTGTTGGCTTCACAGACAATGTTCATCATCTAGCAGGAATGGGTCTTATAAGCCAAAACCTGATTTCTGCTGAGTACTTGCAACTTCCTATGTTGTTACTGGGCAAACAGAGGATAATATTTATTGTTTTTTTTTCCATTGAAAATGATACAGACTTCCTCAGGAATAAGTTAGACAGAAAGATAATTGTAAATCAGATTCTCATCAGACACTAGCCAGGATCCCTGGCTTATGCATTATCATAAACAATGTTTTGGCTGAAAATAAAAACTGAGGAATAGTCTGTGGAGAAATAGACTTATTTTTAACTCTACACTGCATTATACATTAGCACCTGATAAACATAAACCTCTAGAACTTCAAGATAAGGTTTCTACAAACTGATAAAACTGTATTGTTTTTACCACTCCTAGCACAACTTAATTCTTTACTATTTCTCATGGCTATTTCTAGCTGAGTAGGATCTTGAGTGTTCCAATTGTATGCTATTCTTGAAATAGGATTCAGTTTTATAGTCTTCGTAAACGAGTGAAAATGTAATAATGCCTTTGTGTGGCTACTACCAACTTAAACATTTCTAGCCACTTTGTCCCAATATAAGAAAAAAATTCAGACTATAAAGCTAAAAAAACAGAATAAAGATTCATATTCATAGAATTTGAGTCCAAACAGGAACTCTATGATTATTTGGTCTGACCTCTTGCTTAACATAGGCCGTAGAATTTCACCCAGTAATTCCTGCCAGAAGCCCAAAAAATCTGGTTGAAGTAGAGCGTATCTTTTGGAAAATACCCAATTATGATTTGGAGACTTTAAGTGACGGAGATCCATGACATCAATAAGTAAGGTGATCCAATGGTTCATTATCCTCACTGTTAAAAAGATGTGCCTATTTCTAGTCTGAACCTGTCTAGCTACAGATTCTAGCCATTAGATCTTGTTATGCCTTTGCCTGCTAAATTAAAGAACCCTCTACTATCAGAAGTCTTCTCCCTCAAATCATTCTTTTCTAAACCCTTTCCAATTTACCAATATCCTTTTGAAAGTGTGGACCCCAGAACTGAACACAATATTCCAGTAATGGCCTCACTAATGCTGTAGAAAGAGGTAATATCATCTCCCCACTTCTACTCAATAGTCCCCGGCATTATACATTGGATCACATTAGGTCTCTTAGCTAAAGTATCACACTGGCATCTTGTGTTCAGTTAGTTATTCCAAGTCCTCTCCAGAGTAACTGTTTTCCAGTCACACCTGTAAGTGTGACCTATATTTTTTGTACCTAGATGTGTGACGTTGCATTTGGTTGTATTAAAACACATACTGTTCAAACAAACCCAGCTTTCCAAGATTGCTCTCTAGAACTAACTTATGCTTATGTATCATTCCACCAATTGTTATGCCATCTTCAAACTTTACTAGCAATGATTTTATATTTTCTTCCAGTTTGTTGGTAACGATATTGAATTATATTAAGCCAGGAACAGATCCCTGTAGGGTTTCACTAGAAATACCCCCAGTGGATGATGAGTCTGCATTTGCAATGTTTGAGATCCATCAGTTAGTCAATTTTTAATCCATTTACTATGTGCTACATGGATTTTTATATAGAAGGGGTGGGCTGTGAGGGTCACAAAACATTGACTGAGGCCTATGTATAGACTGCCCTTGATCCTAGGGAATCCACAGAGCCTGGGAACAGGACCCAATGCTCATTTGAAGAAGAGGTACATTTTATTCTCCGATATAATTTTTTCCCCTAGATTCTTTTCTTTTGGATTTTACCATTGAGAGGATGCTCCAGCTCTTAAACTTGAATATTATTTATTATTGTGTGGAGAAAAGATTAAACTTTTTTGAGAGGAGAAGCTGGGTGGGGGTGGGGGCGGGGGCGGGGGCGAGTTCTTTTGACCTGCTGCAGAATATGGAGGAAATTGGAAACTATGTTAGACCAATCAGAGACCAATCTGGGCAGAGGACAATTTTATGCTAATCAGTCCTTTTGTATGCTGTGGGAAGAAGAGGAGGTATATACAGATGAGCTGATCACAGGCAAGAAGAGAAGGCAGGAAACAGGATGGGGAAAGTCTGAAGGAAAGAAGTAACACTTTGTATCAGTGACGGACAAGAGGCCCTGCCTCCAGAAAATCCACTCAGTCATTTGGAATTAGGAGATGTGTTTGAGGAGGACCCAATCTCCTGATTTAAGTATGGAAATGACTATACAAATTAAAAATGGGACATGTCCCATTACTTTAAAAATAGTGACTCTAGCTTTGTCATTGGTGAGATACTGTCCTGCTTTGACATATTTCTGAAATAGCTCTACCCACTGTTACGCAGCGCCTCCCCTTTTTTACACATTTAACGTCGCTCTCCACACTCCAACACCTTAAAACGGTTTCTTCTTCTCTCTGTCTCGCTCTTTTTTCCTAGACTGTTACATAAAAACCATTGGCAGAGCTGCTCATGCTAAAGGAGCTGATTGTACTAGGATTCCGATGATTCACAGCCAACTTCTCTCCTACTTTCAAAGTTCTATTACAGCATTTCCACCTAACAACATAGTTCTCATGGGTTTTGTGTTTTGTTCACTAGGGTCTAAAGCAGGGATCGGCAACTTTTGGCACGCGATCCACCAGGATATGCACCCTGGTGAGCTGGGCCGGTTTGTTTACCTGCCGCTTCTGCAGGTTCGGCCAATTACGGCTCCCCCTGGCTGCGGTTCGCCACTCCAGGCCAATGGGGTGGCAGGAAGCAGCGGCCAGCACATCCCTCAGCCTGCGCCACTTCCCACCGCCCTCTTTGGCCTGGGATGGCGTACCGCAGCCAGTGGGAGCCACGATCAGCCAAACCTGCAGACATGACAGGTAAATAAACCGGCACGGGCGGGCCACGTGCCAAGGGTTGCTGAACCCTGGTCTAAAGGCTGAAGTTAATGGGATTTTTGCCTGACTACAGATTTGTTCCATTAACTTTTCATCTCATTTCCATCAGAGACTCTTTCATAGCAACTTCCTGTAGGTTTACTCTGACTGCATTCTGTGCTTTACACCTGGTGTTTCTTTTCCTCTCCATGCCAGCAGCGCTTATCATTTGATAACTGGCATCTCTTTAGTTTGTAGCAGTATTTGCATATCCCACAGAACCACCTAAAACAAATATCCAATGTCTTTTTAAAAAATCATTAGTTTACCTTTTGTACACACAATCACAACTTTTGTTGGCAAAATTATATTATCATTTATAAAAATCCAAATCCCAAACTCCATTCTGATGCTAGATAGGTTGAATGAACAGACAAGGACAAAAAGAATTGTCGGCAGTGAACTAATAATAATTAGAATGTTCAGGAATAATTCCTCCAATAACTATGAAAGCAGGAGGCTGATTAGTTCAAAGAGATTCCAACTGTGAAGGTGTCCAGTATAGTGATTTATTAGAAAAATGTAATGCAAATACTTGTTCTAAAAGCAAAAGCTGACTTTAAATAGGACAACCACATTAGATGTCTGCATTTGTCAGCAGGTGGAAAGTATTTGGCTGTCAGCCTTTTGCCTCACAACATACTCAAGGTCTGTGGTGTTTTGTGTAACCACAGACTTCAGCTTTCATATAGTAGCTGATGTTTAGCTAAAACTAAAATTACCCTAGTAGACCATAGTCTGTCCTCAGACAAGTACATGCTGAAGTAAAGGAGAGTTCTGTGTCTTCTTGCCCAGCCAGTCCCAATGTCTCTGCCACACCAGCTCCTTCACCCCCAGTTCATCTCAGTTGCAGACCTTCCCAGGCCTACTTTCCTCCCCTAGCTCCCTAGCCTCCTTACCCAACTAGTCCAAGTATTCCCCTTACCCTGGCTCCCAATCCCTGCCTTCCCCTATGGATCCTTGATCTAATCTACTCCTTGTGGCCCTCCAGATTGGGCTGTTCCTCCTTCTTCATGCTGCTTGAGTTCCAGCAGGGGAAGCATTGAGAGCACAAGAGAGGCAGTCTCATTAATATTAGGGTCATAGGCACTAGGTTATATGGGCCCATGGGGCCTGGGCTCCACCAATACTCCGGACAGCTGTCCGAGACCGATGTTTAAGCTGTGGTGCAACCAGAAGAGGAGACCCAAGTTACCGGCCAATCTCCCCAAATTTGACTGGTGGTGTGATCCCAGGTGCCAGGTATGATGGAGGTATGCCAGGTATTTTTCTCCTACCTTGGTTATTCCCCATACTCCCAAGTTTAGGGGACTAGACCCATTACACCCCGTGATGGGTTCAGTCACAGAGACCCCCTTGGGATTGTTACCTGATGTGTTGAAACTATTTCTGAGCCCGTTTTCCCTGTCGGCTTGGGACTCCAGAACCCGTCCTTGTTGAGCCAGACACGCTAGTCTGCTGCAACACAGACCCAGGTCTGGACCACGCCCCCAAAGCTGTAGACTTTAACCAAAAACTGCTCAGCAAGTCACCTATCTCCAGCACACAGACACCCAGTTCCCAATGGGATTCAAAGCCCAAATAAATCTGTTTTATTCTGTATAAAGCTTCTACAGGGTAAACTCATTGTCAAGGTTCCTTCCCCACTCTGAACTTTAGGGTACAGATGTGGGGACCTGCATGGACACTTCTAAGCTTAATTACTAGCTTAGATCTTGTGCACTGCCACCATCCAGAATTTCAGTGTCTGGAGCACTTTCTGTCCCCCCAAAACTTTCCCCTCCCTGGGTTGCCTTGAGGGACTTCACCAATTCCCTGGTGAACACAGATCCAAACCCCTTGGATCTTAAAACAAGGAGAAATTAACCATCCCCCCTCCTTTCCCCCCACCAATCCCTGGTGAGTCCAGATCCAATCCCCTTGGATCTTAAAACAAGGAAAAATAATCAGGTTCTTAAAAAGAAAGCTTTTAATTAAAGAAAGAAAGGTAAAAATCATCTCTGTAAAATCAGGATGGAAAATACTCTACAGGGTAATCAGATTCATATAGCCCAGAGGAACCCCCTCTAGCCTTAGGTTCAAAGTTACAGCAAACAGAGGTTTTCCTCTCAGCAAAAAAGGAACATTTACAAGTTGAGAAAACGAAAATAAGACTAACACGCCTTGCCTGGCTGTTACTTACAAGTATGAAACATGAGAAACTGATTCAGAAAGATTTGGTGAGCCTGGATTGACGTCTGGTCCCTCTTAGTCCCAAGAGCGAACAACCCCCAAAACAAAGAGCACAAACAAAAAATTTCCCTCCACCAAGATTTGAAAGTATCTTGTCCCCCCTATTGGTCCTCTGGTCAGGTGTCAGCCAGGTTTACTGAGCTTCTTAACCCTTTACAGGTAAAAGAGACATTAATCCTTAACTATCTGTTTATGACACTCATAAATTGTCTGCCCTCTGTAACACTGATAGAGAGATATGGACAGCTGTTTGCTCCCCCAGGTATTAATCACTTACTCTGGGTTAATTAAAAAACAAAAGTGATTTTATTAAGTATAAAAAGTACGATTTAAGTGGTTTCAAGAAATAACAGATAGAACAAAGTAAGTTACCAAGCAAAATAAAATAAAACAAAACATGCCTCTCAATGAAACAGTTGTAAGAATTTTTTAACAAGGGCAAAACACAGTATTTTCCCCTGATCTTGTTCTAGGAAATGTCAAAATGATATTTGCTGAAACTTTCAGTAATAAGTCGGTCTCAGATGGACACATGTCATGGAAAATTTCAGCCTGAATGGTTAAGGTTTGGCAAAGATATAAACAACTTAAAACATGGGGTATATCTATACTAAAAAACTAAGTCAACCTATATTAGTTTTACGTACGGTACATGTCCTCACTACCCTGACCAGGAGTGCTTCCACCGACCTAAGAGGGGCAGTGTGGGAAGCTGAGAGCCCAGTCTCTCAGCTCCACTGGCAACTCCCAATAGCTTGGCTGCCCCACAGGCTCCCGGTGGGTGCCCCACCTTTTCTCCCCATTCCGGAAGCACTTGGGCTTCTCACCCTGACTCTCAGCTGGGAGTGGGGTCTGAAGGCACCTCTGCGTCTCGCTGCCCAGCTCCCAGCTGGGAACATGGTGCAGCTGCCAAGCTCTCCAGGGAAGGGGGGCGGGCAGCTGGACTCTAGTTCCTTGGTTTTCTTGTCAACTTCAGGGTTCCTGCCATGAAATTGACAAGACAGCAGATGTAAGAGAGGCAGCGTCTACACAGACATTGTGTCACCCTAACTACACCTACATACGCTTGACGCCTCTCATGGAGGTGGAGTTTTTATGTCGGTGTAGTAGGGCACTTACATTGGTGGGAGGTAGGCTAGAGTGTAGACATTAACATAATTAGGTCGACATATACTGCCTTATATGCACTATATAACTATGTAGCCTAGACCAGGGTTTATAATTAGAACTGTCAGGCAACATTAACTACAGGCAGTTCCACCTATAGTACTGTTTTGGAAGATTTAAATGGATACTGATAGGTAGTTTAGACTCCAAATTATTTTACTACTTAACCCCCACCCCCATCCCCACCAATAATAAACAGAAATGATGGTATAATTAAAAAAATACAAAAACTTATTTAATATACTTATTTTCCTGCAGTAGGGGAAACCTAAATGCCTCAGTATTATACTAATTCATGAGAACCAAAAAGTGGAACCGACCAGTGTAGTTTCACTGTTCGAGCTCGGTAAAATGCACATTAAAAACATCCTCTATAAATCATAAAATCTAAATTACAATTTTAAAACATTCTTTCTATTTTGATAATTTAAGGTATTATTGGTAACACAAATATTTTCTTAAAAGCTTGTTATTATTTATCTTAATGGTGTCCCTTTAATTTTTTCTTAATTTTATTAAACGGTAGCTAAAACTTTAATATTTTACTTTAAATATATATCTCACTGTTTTCACTACTTCTTAAATAAAATCTACATAACTAAACTAGTTACACAACAAATGCAACTTTTTGTCAGAGATTATGTCTTTTGATGCTGTATAAAATATAAACAGTTGCTCTGCAAGGATTCTTCATGAGCAGGATTGAGGATAACAGACTGTAAACTCTTTGCCAGGGACCCAGGGGCAAGTCTTGAGCTGTTGTAAATTGTCATTGAGCTGCTTGCTGTAAATTGTCAATAGCCAATGGAACAATGATCGTTTACACCATCTGAGGATCTGTCCCATTAATGCTTCCTGAATGCTTTGTCAAATGTTGAGCACACAGTCTGTGTCCCGTTTACACTAGCAATTGTCAATGTTTAAACTTGTTTAAAACATTATTCAACAAGTTTATGAGTAACAAGAAATGACTCGAGGTCTGATTTAAGGTGTAACAGGAAGCTCTATCTACTATCATTTGTTCAATAGATTAGAGACTATTGGCCAAGTCCTGAAGCCTTGACTAAGTTCTTACTCAGTCCTTATTAACCCAACGCTCTCAGTGAAGTATTTCCACTTAGTGTTCTGGCCAGTCAGCGGGGATGGTTAATCGGAAATCTTCCTGCAATGTAAATCAGTCTAATGATGCTTCAATACAAATATAACTTATATCAGCCAGGATGTTATATATATACTCGGAGGGGGGAAAGGGAATAGTTGGAAGCATTCCATATTCATTGCAGCTTTATTACTATATTACTTCTAGTTTACTTTTAATCGTTTTAAAAACTGCCTTATAATTTAATGGAATAAAGAGTTCGCTAAGTTTTCAAACTGATTTGTCTCAACAGCAGGTAATTTGGAGACAGTCTTATTTCTGGACTCCATTCAGCTATTATTCACAGTTTGGGCTACAAATACTGTAATGTAAATAATACAAAACATGGAATTGATAAAAATGCTGGGATTTTACCTGTTCTATTAATTTAATTACAAATTTTTAATGGAGAGTGTCCCCAAAACCATACATGTATAGGATTTCCTGAGCATTGAGGAGCACTGCATTGCTCTAATCTATATTAGTACCATAAAAGTACACTGCAGTGACTCAGGCTGATTCATATTTAGGGCAGGTAATGCTTACAGTTCAGCTGGATCTGGATAGACTCATAAGTTGTTTGTACATGAAGATTCGAGGCTTTAAAATGACGTGTTCATCTTCCTTAAATGTTTCATTTTAACCAAGTCATTGCATCCGTTTTACCTCTTCTTTTTTTAATGGAATTTTAATTAAAAAACGTATAAATATAATTTCCTTTGGGAAATAAAATACTGTTACCCATACGCATGCTGTCTTCTTTTATACTATGAGCTGAGAAGAACAGGCTGTGAGATACCCAGTTATATGGTCAGAAATGAAGTGAAGATTAGTAATAATAATGACAATCTTATTATTGTTGGGAATGGTTTTGATATCAAAATGGAAGGAGGACATTGATTCACCTGAGGGAGGAGATTAGGATTCACTATTATGAGAGCTTTGCATGGTTAATAAAAGTTTGTCCTTCGCTCTTTTGTGATTATTGGAGGAAGAACAAATGATACAGTACTGATAAATACATCATAAACCTATTGCACCATCTCTCTTTGTAACAAATCTATTTCTTTACGAGGGTTATAGTATATATTGAAATATACTCTAGTTTGAAACACAGTAAATGCATTAATTTAAGAGACCTTTCTTTCAGTAAGCCATTTTGGGGCATTTTATTTTTGGTATATTAGAAATTCATGCTTTTCACAGACTTATTTTATTATGATTTATTTAAAAATATCATATGTGTTTTGTATTGGCACATGGGAAATTAGTTATCATTCACTGTAAGTGGACTCATGTACTATGCTCTGGGATTTGTTTTAAACCTTTGAGTATTGAAAGAAGCCACTTTCATGAATGATTTACTCACTTTAAGCAGTGAAAGGCAAGATTCACAAAGAAAAATAAATGTAGATGTGGTGACGCTCCTTGACACCACACCAAGCTTTTAGGCTTCTAGAAAATCGCTGAGATTCACAAAGCCTGAGTTCCTGTACAATGAATGGGGTGAGATGGTCGCCTTAGAATGGGATTCACAAAAGTCAATATGGTAGGAAGTTCCTCACCTAAAATAGTCTATGAGAGATGCCAAGTCAAGAGATGTGTGCTAAGCCCCACTCCTCTTATGGAGATAGGCATTAAGTCTGGGATGCAGGGAGGTGCTTTCCTCTGCTTGGGATTCTGAGCTGCTCTGTTGGCATTCGTCACCTGTCATTTTAGCAAGAAGCAAGGGAGAGATGGGGGAGGAGGAGAACCACTACCCTCATAAATTTTAGCACAGTTGTCATGGTACTCACTAGGATGTGGGACACCGATGGTGAGAATGGTTTTGAACAGGGATCTACCACATCTCAGGTTAGTGCTATAAGCACTGTGATATAGGATATTCTGTTGTGGGGGGTCTGTCAGTCTCTCCTGTTGAAGCTATGCCACTGTGGATAAATAATTAAAGAACCATTGAAGCAGGGGGACTGAAACTTTGTCTTCCACCGTTCTTGTGGAATAGCTTCAACATTAGTTCAAAGAAATGTAAGGACTCCCTCATCCCAGGTGAGAACGCTAACCACAGGTGTAAAAGTTATGAGGAAGGTCCTCCTCCCCTTTCACACCCAAGCCATTTTGTGTAATCTTGTCTGTACAAGCCTGATCTGAGCACACTTATTGGAGCCATGTCCCATAGCAACATAGGTAAAGGAATGCCTATATTTTCCAGTTAATGCATTGCTCTGGGGCTTTGGTGTGTGGACACCTGGCGTGGGAATGCAACGTGCATGCACAGAGGCAGAAACATAGGCTCCTAGGGAATTTCTACGGCAAATATTTAGGTGCCAAGTGATTTTAGATGTCTGCAGGACTTTGGGGTAGCTGAGTGGGGTTTTGTGAGTCCCCATGGGGCCTGATTCTGTGATTTAGGTGCCTAATTCCTGTTGTGAATCCAGCCCAAAGTTACAGTGTAATCTTGGTTGTAATGTGCACATCTCTTCACTTGATGCTCCTGCAGAGCAGTTTTGCTTTGAATTAGTGCGCACAAACCTCTTGCAATGATTTATCACTGAGAGAAGATAGTCTCACTGTAACTCATTTTCTATTATAAATCTAAATCTGAATCCCTTCATATTTTACTAAAACTCACCAAAATCATTTGAAATTTCTCATGTGTCAGACAAGAATTTTTTGGACAGATTTCAGTTTAATTGGCCATGGTGAACCAAATTCAGAGGTGTTGTATAAAGTGATGTAAGTTGGTCTGACTTTTCCCACTTATCTTTGGAAGTTCTAAGACACTTTAAAAAATTATACATTATGTGAAAAGGAGGCTTAACCTATCACAGCGGAGACTGCACAACTATAAGAATCCTTTGCGTTTGTTGATTGGCTTTTTGTGATATGTAAGGCATACTTCTCCACTTCTCTCTCAACATACAAACGATAGGGAGTGTTATAAATATGGCACGAACCCTCTTCCTGTTAGAAAATAAAACCATCACCACACGTATATTCCAATGCCTACCTGTCTTCAGAGTATGAATTTTGTCACTAGTCCCGTTTATATTTCCTGTATAGTACCTGGCCAGCCTCATGTTCTTTCCAACATTATTAAAAAGATAAACAAATACAAAATACTCTGTTCTTCTGTTTCTCAAAGGAACCTTTACAGTAACAATGAAAAATGTTGTAATTATAACACCTGTAGAATGCTGCAATTCAGACTTTTGATCCAGATTATATATGTATATAAAATGTTTTTTCAAAGTAAGTTTCTAAATATCTGCCTTTCTCTTTCCACTCAAAGTGACCAGTTTGGAAGTGGCCCTCTTCTTCCTGTGTATCAGAAACATATCATTTTTAGTTAAATCACAGTGGTAACAATCTGTGATTTCTAATGCTCAGGGCATTAAATACCTCTTTTAAATGAGGTAAATATTTCCTGATGTCATCAAACTTTATAGGCCCAATTCAGGAGTTAATATACAGGCAACCATGTTGTTGACTTCAGTAGCCTGAATAAAAGCTACAGGTCCTTCAGATATCTCAGCATTTTATTTACTAAGAATTATGTTAGTGAATTATATTTTTCCTTTCCTGTTCCATACCTCTGTAACATTCCCCTTATTTTTTAGGGATAAGTAGGATTTCAGATATACATCTGTAGGCCTGATAATTTCTATAAAAGGGTTCAAAAAAGAACTACATAAATCGATGGAGGATAGGTCCATCAATGGCTATAAGCCAGTATTGGCAGGGATGGTGTCCATAACCTCTGTTTGCCAGAAGCTGGGAATAGACAAAAAGGAATGAATCACTTGATAATTACCTGTTCTGTTCATTTCCTCTGGGATGTGACGTTGCACTCCATATGTTTTATGGAAATATGCTTATGAGTGTGAATATGATATAGCTGGAATATGCTTTATGCAAAAGGTCTCTTGTAAGGTATCATAACAAAGGTTATAAACTACTGAATATATTCCTCCTATTTGTGTGCATATATCATTCTTGTATCTGAAGCTAGAAATATGAAGTATAACTCTGAAGTCTGATTCTAATTATGCAAAATGGGGGCCATTAATGGTGATTTAGCATCTTGATGGCTCCCATTGACCCAGATGGTTGTAAATAGGTTATTTACTTGCAAACCTTCCTGTTTACGTGTGGGCCAACCCAGGAAGAATGGAGACTAGGGGGTCTTACAATGACATGTGACCATGTCACATGATGCTGGAATCCGTCTTAATCCTTGTACTTTTCCATTGATGAAGAAGGGGAGGAACAAGCACAGACAAAAGATTCCCGCCTTGTGCCAAAGCAATAAAAGAGGGTGGAGCAGGACAAAATGGGCTGCCAGTCATGAGAAAACCCCTGCTTACCACCTGAGATGTCTGCTGGAATTAACAAGGACTGTACCAGGGGAAAAGATTGGGCCTGGACTAGGAAGGAGTCTGTGAAAGAAGCTTATTGGAACATCTCTGAGGGTGAGATATTACCGATAATCAGTTTCTTAATATATTCATCTTAGACTTGCGTGTTTCTGCATTATTTTGCTTGGTTACTTACTTTGTTCTATCTGTCATTACTTGAAACCACTTAAATCATACCTTTCGTACTTAGTAAAATCACTTTTGTTTATTAATAAATCCAGAGTAAGTGATTCATACCTGGGGGAGCAAACAGCTGTGCATATCTCTCTATCAGTGTTACAGAGGGCAGACAATTTATGAATTTATCCTGTATAAGCTTTATACAGAGTAAAACAGATTTATTTGGGGTTTGGATCTCATTGGGAACTGGGTGTCTGGGTGCTGGAGATAGGTAACCTGCTGAACTGTCAGTCTGCAGCTTTGGAGGCGTGGACTAGACACTGGGTCTGTGTTGCAGCAGGCTAGCGTGTCTGGCTCAACAAGACAGGGTTCTGGAAGTCCCAAACTGTCAGGGAAAATTGTCTCAGAGGTAATTTCAGCACATTAGGTGACAGTCTCAAGGGGATCTCTGTGACCGAACCTGTCACATGGGGCACCTAGCATTGACCATTGTCAGAAGACAGGATGCTGGGCTAGATGGACCTTTGGTTTGACCCAGTATGGCCGTTCTTATGTTCTCTTCGGCTGATATGCCATATGGCCCTAGGAAATGAAGGGATTTTAAGGATGTATTGAGATATATATCTTGTTTGCCTCTGGCTGCTCATAACTAAAATTCTTGACTTTTCTAGTGAAAAGAAGTCAAGAGAGCAAATGGTGTAGAAAGTATAACTGAGGGCACAAAAATGGAAATTTTGTACTTGTATACTCCTACTGAGTCTTAATGATATTATAAAAATATCTAATTTGGATTACTGAACAGGAAATTCACCACCCCATCTAGGAAGAGTAGCTATTCTAATATTTTGTCATACCTCCGAAGCTATTTTCCCCACATGACTTGTGCAAGTTTTCCTTGTTTTGCTGTAATGCTGGTTAAAATTACATTAACTAGTTCGGAAATCAGTAAATTTTATCAATGAAGTGAACAATCCCATGAACTTGAGAAGCACAAGGATCTTTTCTCACAATGCATGAAAGAGATTCTTTTACAGTTATTCAACCAACCCTATGCTATTTCTGTCAAAGCATTTGAACATAAAAAGATGTTTTAAAAACATCAACTTTTAGTCTATGTAGAATTGTTATGCTGTTTAACATACATTTTCATCTAACTGATTTAAAAAGAAATCATGCCCACAGGGTGAAATTAACCAGGTCTCTTCCCAGAAAAAAGAGAATCATAGGGCTTGTGTTATGAACTCCACAGGCATTGGGAAAGTCAGCTCTGATTTCAGTTAGTGGGCTAGAATGCCTTCTGCTGCCCTTACCATGTAGGGGTTTGGGCCATGGGATCCATACAAATGTAACTCCAGTGGCTTTCCTCCCCGACCCACTTTCAAATCCTTCCTCTGCAGTTCTACAGTACAGAGGGTCTTGCTTAGGCTCTTTACACGTGTATGATCTTCATCCATTATCAAAAACTTTCAGAAGTTATAGGCTTGATGTAGAAATCACTGAATGAAATTCTATGGTCTGTATTATGCAAGGCATAGTAGATGATCCTAGTGATCCCTTCTGGTATTATAAGTAAGGCTACATTTTAGTCACAGGTATTTTTAGTAAAAGTCATGGACAGGTCATGGGCAGTAAACAGAAATTCATGGCCGGTGACCTATCCATGATTTTTACTATCTACCCCTGACTAAAACTTGGGGGGGTAGAGGTGACCCTGGGGGCACCATGGGTGCTGGCGGAGGGCGGCCTGGGGGTGCTGCAGGTACATGAGGGGAAGGACACAGCAGAGGGGTGCCGCAAGTGCTTGGGGGGAGGGAATTGTGGCCCGGGTATGTGTGTGTGTGCCATGGTTGCAGGGGACGGGGTTGCGACCTGGGGGTGTTGTGGGGGGGGTGAGGGTTGGCTGGGCTGGGGGAGGCTCCCTACTCAGCTCCTGGGAAGTGGTGACTTTCAGCTCCTAGCGCCACATGCTGCGTCCACTCCGCCCCAAACCCCAGTTCAGCAGCACCCATTGGCTGGGAATTGTGGCCAGTGGGAGCTGTGCCTGCGTGTGGTGGCAGCGCGTGGAGCTGGGAGGGATGTTCCTGTTGCCCTTCCAGGGAGTCCCCCACCCCTCAGGTACTTACTGGCCCGCCAATTCCCCGGCCTGAGCCCCACCACACCCAAACTTCTGCTGCTGGGGGGCCCAAGACTGCCCCAGCAGTGGCAGCTGGTGCAACTGGCCCAGGGGCTGCCTGAGCTGCTCAGGTGGCTCCTAGGCCAGCTGTACAGGCTGCCGCAGAGGTCACAGAAAGTCACGGAATCCGCGACCTTTGTGACAAACACAGAACCTTAATTATAAGCTACCAATGAGGATCTTGAGAATCTTCCATGAGTTGCTAATACCAATAATGGCTATTGAGTTGGTCAAAGCCAAGGGAAATTTGTTTGGATTTTGTGTGTGCAAAATGTCATCAGTAATGTTTGAAAAAAGCCAAAAGCTAGAGCCCATTTTATTAAGATTTCCTCCTCTCCACAAAGTTCAGTTGGGAAGAGGTTGGACAAATTGTTCCGGTTTTTGTTTGTTTTCAATTTAAGAACTGAAAACAAAAATGCTCAGAATATATAGCAATTATAAAACCATATTTCAAAAGACAAAATTGCTGTTGATTCTAATTGCTGTTGTGTGTATCAAGGTTTTTGGGGGTATTCTTATGCATTCTCTTTTCTCTTTTCTTTTTAATGACTTAAAGAAATAAGAAAATAGAGTTTTTGCAAAGCTCATGTGGATTGACAGTAAAAGAAAACAGCAGCCTGAAGGTATTGGCACAAGCTTTCAAAATATAAATTGTATGATAGGTGTGGTTTGCCTTTCCTCTGTGTAATACTTCTAGCGGGCAGGGAAGCATTGCTGAATGAGGGATTGTCTCATTATCACAGTTATATGAGTTGTTAGGCTACGATTTTTGTTTTGTTTCATTAAATGTTGCCAAAAAGTTTTTTTTTTAAATTGTGTTACATCAAAATGAGTCATAAGGCTTTGCACATAAGTTAATAACAGCAAAGAAGCTAGAAACTGCGTGAAGAGAGCCACAGAGGACTGGAATTAGCGTACAGCCTATCTACTTCCCTCCTATTGAGTGGAGAAGTGCCTCTGGGAGCAGCACTTGTTTCTTTCTTTCCCAACAAAGTAGGGCAAGAGATGATCCTGCTATAGTCTTCCCAGATAAGAGCCTCCACAGAAATCCAAAATGTGGGCTTGATCCTATGAAGTCTGAGTTCCCAGAAATCCCAGTGAACTCAGTTCATTACCACACTCAACTGAGTCCTGTAGTTGAAGGATATACCAACACATTAGTATTGAAATGAAGAGATAGCTTAGTCATCCTACTATGAATTTAAATATGCTGAAATACAGATAGTAGGGGAGGCAGTGTGCCTAGTGGATAGAACACGGGACTGGGGTGCAGGAGGCCTAAGTTCTATTTCTGGCTCAACCACTGGCCTGCTAGGAGGCCTTAGGTGACTCATTTCATCTCTCTGTACCTTAGTTTCCCATCTGTAAAATGGGAGTAATGACACTAGCCTCTTTTGTAAAATGCTTTGAGATCTACTTACTGATCGAAAGTGCCATACAAAGCTTTGTATATTTTTATTGTTATATAGAGTTAATGAGGGTTATGTTTAGGGGAAGTATTTAAATAAAGCTTGTTAGCATTTTCCCCCTCCCCTTTAATATAAAAAACACTTGTATTCAAATATTGGCTCATTCTTGTGCATCAGATTCCTGCTTCTTCCTACACTAGTAACCCAGTTAAGGTATAGAACCGGGGTTCTCAAACTGTGGATTGGGACCCCAAAGTTGGTTGCAACCTTGTTTAGGGGTGGCTTAGACTTGCTGGAGTTTGGGGCTAAAGCCAAAGCCCGAGCGCCAGTGCCTGGGACCGAAGCCCATGCCCTGGGCATTGGGGCTCAGGTTACAGGCCCCTGCCTGAGGCTGAAACCTTTTTATGTTGGCTTTGCCCACCCCCCCACACCCCCGCCGCCAGGGGCGGTGGGACTCGGGCTTTGGCTTTGGGTCTCCCTGCCTGGGGCGGTGGGGCGTGGGTGGGCTCATGCTTCAGTCCCACTCCTCGGGTCATTTAGTAATTTTTTTTGTCAGAAGGAGGTTGCGGTACAATGAAGTTTGAGAACCCCTGTTATAGAATATGGGATAGAGACTTGACCTCACTCCCTCAACTTAGTACCAGACTTCAAGCCTATATAACTTTTCAATATATTCTCTAAATTAGATATTGATTTGGGATGATCCTGTTAATTTGTTTGAAACGGAAAATTTGGAAGGGATCTTAATTGCAGTACTGCTTGGGCATTAGCAGAATATGTGTTATTCATGTGCGTCAAATCTGCAGCAATTACTTAATATAAAAAATAAAATAAAAGTAAAGATCCAAAATTAAAATTGTATTCCCCCAAAGTAGCTTTCTTTGCAGTTGTACTACGTACAATCACACTTACTATATGATAGGACTGTTTTTTTTTTCTTTTTCAGTTCAAGCCTGAAACATGAAAGTTGTTTTTGTCTTTTCATCATCCTGAGATCAGGTTTAATTAATTCTGGCCACTCTTCAGAAATGCCAGATTGGGCCAAGACAGCCATATCTTCAAAACTCAGTGCTTTCCAGTCACGTCTCTCAGAAAAAGGGAAGGGCATTTCTCCTCTATTCAGGTTAATGACACACTCAACATATCAGGTTAGTCAGACCAACAAGTCCATTCTAGTAATAATTAAGAATGTCTGAACATGCACTAATAATCTGTGTACAGAATTTGGCACTGATAAGCGTTGTTAGAGACAATGAACTAAGATCCCTGTTACCTGTACTCCTAAGAGATAAGATCTCTGCTACTTTTTAAAAAAAAGAAGCAGGCATAATTGTGGGATGAAATCCTAGGGATCATTGAAGTCAATGGGATTTTGCCTTTGACTTCAGTGGGGCTAGGATTTCTCCCTTAATGTCCAGACCAACATTCTCTGTCTCAGTAAAAGAATTTCAAGGCTCTGTGTAATCATTTGCTGTGCTTCTTTACACACTAACTGCATGTATTCAAATGGTCTATCTTAAAACTGTCTTAACATAGGCCTTACGCCTGAAATGTGATCTGTGTAGGCAAAACCTTTGCTCCTCTGATTTCAGTGGAGATTTGCAGTCACAAGGCATCATCCACGTGGGTCTGATTGCAGGGTCAGAGCCTAGGAGTGTAATCCCTTTGAGGCAGGATTAGTGCCTTTCTTTTTTGGTCTGTAAAGCATCATGCACAGTTATGAATTATATAAATAGAAAATAGCAACAATAATTAATTTCTTTCCAAAGCACTATGAACCATGAGTATTAGATCATCTCTTCCATCCCTCTGCCCATGGAGAATTGTTCCACACAGAACAGTCTAGAGGGGGTTGTAAATGACTCAAGTATGAATATGTTATAGTCTAGTAAACCTACAACACTTTTCTATTTTATACTGTTACACCTAGTTACAGTATATTCCCTTGATCGTCCTAAAGAATTATTTTCCCTCCTTGATGTCTGCACTCTTCAGATACTTGGTAACCAATCTCCCCTTAATTTTTTAGCCAAACTATGCATATTAAATTCTTTTAATCTCCCCCCTTAGTTCCCTAATCCCTTTGCTTGCTGTTCTTTGAATACCTCCTAGAACTGTACAGAGTAATCTAGGTGCAATATTGATAGAGTCCTATAAAAATATATTATCTCCTCATTGCTGTGATATGCTGCCTTTGTAACTTCAAGGCAGTTTGGCTCTCCCCCATATGACATTGCAAGCTCACATTGGATTTTGTGGAGCATGACTTCTGTCTAAGGCCAGGTCTATACTACAGATCTATATCAGTATAAGTACGTTGCTCAGGGGTGTCTAACTAACCCGTTGTATGGACAGCAGTATATTGATGGGAAAATTTCTCCCATTCACATAGCTACCGCCTCTCATGGAGGTGAATTAACTACGCCAGTGGGAGAAGCTCTTCCATCATCATAGTGACATCTTCATTAAAGCGCTACAGCTGTGCAGCTGCACGGCTGTAGCTGTGCCACTGTAGCACTGTATGTGAAGGCAAGCTGTAAGGGCATGTCTACACTGCCCTGCCTTGAGACTATGACAGTGTGAATAGCAGTGTGCACCAAAGTGCTGCACTGTAACTCCCCTGTATGGCCGTTGTGGGGATGAACTAAAAGGTCCCTATGTCTCATTTATGTAGTCTTGGATTAAATTGTGGCCTGTTGTAAATTGCATCTAGTGTGTTCCTTTCATCCTCTAATTTTGTGAATCAGTAAATAAAGTGGTTTAGTTTGTCAGGAGTTGTTTCTTCTTTATAAACCAATACTGGTTCTTGCTATGGTTCTTTGATCCTCGGGCTGCTAACATCTATTTGCTCTTATTAGTTGATCCATTATTTTGCCAAGGCTGGATTTCACAGATGGTTGTTTGGCACAATTGCTCTTTTATCTTTTCTAAAAGATCAGCTCGATGTTTACTTTTTGAGACTCTCAATATGAAAGATTCATTGTAAACAATTAAAAACCAAAATAGCTGTAGTGTTAAATATAGGCCCCGCCCCTAGAACATGTGTAGCCCCGCCCCTAGAACATGGTGTTAAGTTGTAAGCTAACTCAGTGTGATGTAACAAGAGGGCATCAGAAGAAAAATTTTAAAAATGTAGTTTGTGTGTGACCTTCAGTGTGACTCTGTTTTCATCTTCAACACAGTGGGCAAAACTTATCCTTGATGTTCCACCAATTACTGCAGTGAAGCGGCACCAGGAAAACGTTTGACACAGTCTTTTGAAAATATAGCTTAAAGAGTCCATTTGAAAGCAAACACTTTAATGCTTTTTACTGATTATTACAAGCTATTTTTGAGTTTGGGATTTTTAAGCTTTTTAATGAGCTATAGATTGCAAAGAGGCCCCTTGCTTAAAGGAGTCTGTTTAGGCCAGTATTTCCAGAGCTAAAATTACTCTGAGGGTATGTCTACACTACGGGATTATTCCGATTTTACAGAAACCGGTTTTTTAATATCGAGTGCATGCAGCCACACTAAGCACATTAATTCGTTGGTGTGCGTCCATGTACTGAGGCTAGCGTCGATATCTGGAGCATTGCACTGTGGGTAGTTATCATGTAGCTATCCCATAGTTCCTGCAATCTCCCCTGCCCATTGGAATTCTGGGTTGAGATCCCAGTGCATGATGGTGCAAAAACAGTGTTGCAGGTGATTCAGGGTCAATGTCGTCACTCAATCCTTCCTCCGTGAAAGCAACAGCAGACAATCATTTCGCGCCCTTTTTCCCGTGGATTGCCCTGGCAGATGCCTTAGCATGGTAACCATGGATCCTGTTTTGCCTTTTGTCACTGTCACCGTATGTGTACTGGATGCTGCTGACAGAGGCAGTACTGCAGTGCTACACAGCAGCATTCATTTGCCTTTGCAAGGTAGCAGAGACAGTTACCATCCCTATTGCACCGTCTGCCATTGTAAATTGGCGATGTGATGACGGTTATCAGTCATTTTGCACCGTTTGCATTTGGAAATTGGCGATGACGATTATCAATCCTTTTGTACCGTCTGCTGCTGTCATGGGTGCTCCTGGCTGGCCTCGCTGAGGTCGGCCGGGGGTGCATGGACAAAAATGGGAATGACTCCCCGGGTCATTCTCTTCTTTATGTTTTGTCTAAAAATAGAGTCAGTCCTGCCTAGAATATGGGGCAAGTGTACTAGAGAACCATAGAGCACAGCCGCTCCGTATCAGAGCCCCAGAGATCCCGCAGAAATGATGAGCTGCATGCCATTCTAGAGGGTGCCCCTGCAACAACCCCACCCGTTGCTTCCCTCCTCCCCCAACCTTCTTGGGCTACCGTGGCAGTGGCTCCCCATTTGTATGATGAAGTAATAAGGACTGCAGGAATAAGAAACACTGACTTTTTAGTGAGATAAAATGAGGGGAAGGCAGCCTCCAGCTGCTATGATAGTCCAGGCAGGACATTAAAGGGTGGGGGGGGAGAGGAGTGCAGCCTCCCGCTGCTGTGATAGTCCAAGGAATACAAAATCTTTTCTTTAGACATGAAAGGCGGGGGGGGGCGGCTGATGGCGCTCACCCTCCAGCTGCTATGTTGAGGACAGTTACCAAGCCTTTTGTACCATCTGCAGGGAATGACCAGGAGTCATTCCCATTTTTAGCCACGCCCCCGGCTGACCTCACCGAGGCCAGCCAGGAGCACTCACGGGATGATGAGGATGGTTTTCTGCCATTTTGTACCATCTGCCATCAGGAAAGGAAGGTGAGGGGATGCTGCTGTTCAGCACCGCAGCACCGCGTCTACCAGCAGCATGCAGTAGACATACGGTGACACTGAAAAAAAGTGAGAAACGATTTTTTTCCCTTTTCTTTCACCGGGGGCAGGGGGGGTTAATTGACGAAATATACCCTGAACCATCCCGGACAATGTTTTTGACCCTTCAGGCATTGGGAGCTCAGCCAAGAATGCAAATGCTTTTCGGAGACTGCGGGGACTGTGGGATAGCTGGAGTCCTCAGTCCCCCCTCCCTCCCTCCACGAGCGTCCATTTGATTCTTTGGCTTTCCGTTACGCTTGTCATGCAGCACTGTGCTGAGTCCCTGCTGTGGCCTCTGTCTATCATAGCCTGGAGATTTTTTCAAATGCTTTGTCATTTCGTCTTCTGTAACAGAGTTCTGATAGAACAGATTTGTCTCCCCATACAGCGATCAGATCCGGTATCTCCCGTACGGTCCATGCTGGAGCTCTTTTTGGATTTGGGACTGCATGGCCACCTGTGCTGATCAGCACTCCACGCTGGGCAAACAGGAAATGAAATTCAAAAGTTCGCTGGGCTTTTTCTGTCAACCTGGCCAGTGCATCTGAGTTCAGATTGCTTTCCAGAGCGGTCGCAATGGTGCACTGTGGGATACCGCCCGGAGGCCAATACCGTCGATTTGCAGCCACACTAACCCTAATCCAACATGGCAATACCGATTTCAGCTCTCCTCCCCTTGTCGGGGTGGAGTACAGAAATTGGTTTAAAGAGCCCTTTATACGGATATAAAGGGCTTCGTTGTGTGGACAGGTGCAAGGTTAATTTGGTTTAACGCTGCTAAATTTGGTTTAAACGCATAGTGTAGACCAGGCCTGGGAGGCTGGAATAGCTGGAATAGATAGTGTATCTGTCCCCTTCTGTCTTTGGATCTCTTATTTTAGGAAAACTTGTCAATGGAAAATGAACTGAAGTGAGTGATCAAATTCCTGCTCCTGCAAGGGAATCCAGGTGACAGACACTTGCACCCCCAAGGTGTGCCATTGTACTCCAAGTGTTGTCACACAGATGGGCCTTACATTGTGTTCTGCATTATGATTTTTATTGTATTGAAATTACTGTCCCCTGTGACCATCCCAAAAATAAAATATGCATTTACTTTATGAGGCTGTCCCAGTGAGCAAAATTTGAAATAAATAGTAAATTTTAATAGTGATAAGGGAGACTTAGGTTTTATAGAATACATTATTTTCGCTGAGTTTCTATAGAATTTCTTATACCTTTCACTCTATGCTCTGGACTTTATCAGTTTCTGGAAGGCGCTTTGATCCTTGGTTTCTGAGCTAAGTAAAAAAGCAATACAGTGGTTATTGTGTGCCATCTACTGTTCTTCCTATGGAATATCCGGTAGTTTGCAAAAAAAAAAGTCTAAAGCCTGCTCGTTTTGGTTATCGCTAGGATTACTGTCTCAGATCCTGCCATGTACAAAAAACAGCTTTTCTGTTTCCCTTGTGCAGAGGAATATTTTATATGATGTGGCATTACTCCTCCACCAATGCAAGGGATATAGCCAGAGTGTGTCTATGAAGGCCAGATTTAGGGCAGGCGACTCAGGCAACCACCTGGGATGTTGGGCTTAGGGGCCACCAGGCTCAGGGTGCTGTTTTTGTTGTTAGCAACAAAAGGGAAAATAGAGTGTTTGAAGTAAAATGTTTCAGGTATTGATGTTAGTACATTTCAGTTATTCTTAAATTAAAAAGTTTCTATAAGCTTAGAGGAAACAAATTTTTTATTTGCTTATATATGGCATGAATAAATACAGATTTACAGATCCTAGTGTGCAAATTTATTGTTTTATATGACGGAGATAAATCATGCAATGCAAATTGTGCATCAAAGTCGTGAAATGGGCTACAAATGCAATAAAAAAAGGTATTCAAAAGTTTAACAAATGGAAGGGAGGGTGCCAAAGACAATCCTCGCCTGGGGCTATTTGGTCTAGGGCCAGCCCTAGCGCCTATGCACTGGCCACCAAACAGTCCTTTGGGGGCCATAGACAGATGGCACAATATAAAACACCTGCAGGCAGCTCTGCATTGTAATGGGCACCAGGTCAGGCCCCTGGATTAGGAAAGCACAAGGGTGGTTCAAATCAGTAGCATTGAATACTTCTTGACTACAGCTCAGGATTTGAAGCTAGGAGTGTAAATCATACTCAAGCAGTGCTTGGGGTTCTAAAAGTCCAGGGTCCCTGCAGGAGCTGCTGCCATCCCAGCAGGAAGAGATGGACTCTAGATATATTTACTGTAAGCCATAATTTACCTGGGTCAACTGTGCTGTTTTCTTATCTTGTAAACCTTCTTATTTACAGTTCATGTAGGAAAATGACCTACAGTTGACATTTCTGTTTAACTTTTATATATAATTAACTAAAAAACCCAATATCCTGATCTGAGTGACTGTTATTCAGTTATTGACTGGCTGGGTATAGATGACAACATTTGAAAAATATTCAACAGAGGTTTGGGAAATGAGGGGCCTATGGATATAATGCCACTCTCCGTAATGGAATTTGCCCAAGGTCACACAGGTAGTGTGTGGTAGAGTACAGAATTAAATCCGAGTCTCCTGGGTCCTAGGCCAACACCCTAATCCCCAGATTAACTTCTCTGTCTGATACTGATTTTACTGGGATGACTATCTGCAAAACTGCTGCTTTCATACCCATTTCTTATCAAATATACATAGTATTATGTAGTTATGCAGAACTAAAGAGCTGAAAAAAAGAAAATTAAATAAAAACAATTGTTGAGGTAGCATTGGTGCTAGAAAAGTAGAAAGAAGTATTAGTGGAAAAAAGGGAAGAAACAGCCCAAAAGGCAGACCGCACAGCAAAGTGTAAGTTAAAGTTGGATTTTGGCAGATTGAACATACATTTGTCTTTTTTTACTTTTGATTTATCAAAACATCAATTATTTTTATAGACTCTATTTCTAAATAAAGGTCAGACTAAGCAAGTACAAATATAATATAGAAATAAAAAGTAAATCAAATCAAATGTTTTTGTCAATACTCCTTGGTCACAGTGAATTGCATTCACAGGGGAAACATGCTTCTTTTAAAAAAAACAAAATGTCATTCAAAGTGCAGCACTTGAGTGAATTACTATAACTAACTGGTTGATGTATCATTGTGTTCTTGTACTCCCTTGTCCATCCCTCAACTGTCTCTTGTATTATACTTAGATTGTAAGTTCCTTAGGGCACAGGCCATGGTTGTGTTCTGCGTTTGCATGGAACCTAGCATATGGGTCCTGATTCATGACTAGGGCTTCTGGGCACTAAAGTAATACAAATAATATATTAATAATAACAATAACATAGTCATAATTAAAACCTTGTGTTTCTTCACCTCCAGTGCCCCAGCTCTCTAGAAGCATGTATCCCAATGAGGCCATGTTATCGGGAATTCCCCTTAGTTCTTTAAAAAGTATGTCCCATCATGGACTGAGGGGAAGGGAAAAGGTAATGGGAAAGATACTGCAGGCCCAGGCTGTAATTATGTTTTCCTTGTAATGGCAAGTAAACCAATGGGGGTATGATATACATTTTCTGGGACCCAGCCCTTGGCTCACCCTTTCCTCTTCCAGCTGACCCATCTGGCCATCTTTCCCCAAGCAGATCTCTAGACCAGTGGAACTCCCTCCATGGTGCCAAGAGGAAATGGAGTCAGTGTAAGCCCTTCTCCTGTGTGGTAAGAAGGAAATCCCTGAGTAGATGGTCTTCTCCATGTGTGGATCTGTTGAGGCAGGGTCTCCTGCCATGCAGAATCATAGAACCATAGGTTTAGAAGGGACCTCAAAGGTCATCTAGTCTTACCCCCTGCCAAAATGCAGGGTTTGTTGGGTCTAAACCCAGGTGTGGGCAAACTACGGCCCAGAGGCCACATCCGGCCCTCCAGACATTTTAATCCAGCCCTCGAGCTCCAGCTGGGGTCAGAGGCTTGCCCTGCTCCGGTGCTCCAGCCGAGGAGCGGGGTCAGGGGCTTTCCCCACTCTGTGTAGCTTCCGGAAGCAGCAGCATGTCCCCCCTCTGGCTCCTACATGTAGGCACAGCCAGGGGGCTCTGCAAGCTGCCCCACTTCAAGTTCTGCCCCTGCAACTCCCACTGGCTGAGAACCACAACGAATGGGAGCTGAAGGGGCAGCACCTGTGGAGAGGGCAGCACGCAGAGCCGCCTGGCCATGCCTCCACATAGGAGCTGGAGAGGGGACATGCCACTGCTTCTGGGAGCTGCTTGAGGTAAGGGCCGCCCAGAGCCTGCACCTCTGATCCTCTCCCATACCCCTCCCCCAGCCCTGATCCCCCTCTCACCCTCCAAACCCCTTGGTCCCAGTCCAGAGCACCCTTATGCACCCTCCAACCTCTCATCCCCAGCCACACCCCAGAGCCCACAACTCCAGCTCTTCCCCCCCCACATCCCAACCCCCTGCCCCAGCCCAGAGCCCCCTCCTGCACCCTGAACTCCCCATTTCTGGCCACACCCCAGAGCCTGCACTCCCTACCAGAGTCTGCACCCAACCCCCAATTTCGTGAGCATTCATGGCCTGCCATACAATTTCCATACCCAGATGTTGCCCTTGAGCCAAAAAGTTTGCCCACCCCTGGTCTAAACCGTCCAAGACAGATGCCTATCCAGCCTGCTTTTGAAAACTTTCAGTGAAGGAGCTTCCACGATCTTCCTAGGCAGTCTGTTCCATTATCCTACTCTTTTTACAGTTAGGAAGTTTTTCCTGAGATTTAATCTAAATCTGCTATGCTATAGTTTGAACCCATTGCCTCATGTGCTGCCCTCTGTGGCAAGAGAGAACAACTTGTCTCCATCTTCTTTACGTCACCTTTCAAGTATTTGAAGACCGCTATCATGTCCCCCCTTAACCTCCTCTTTTCCAAACTAAGCATACTCAATTCCTTCAGCCTTTGCTCATATGGCTTGCATTCCATCCCTTACATCATCTTCGTTGCTTGCCTTTGTATACTTTCTAGTTTCTCTACATCTTTTCTGTCCATTGGTGACCAAAACTGGACACAGTACTCCAGCTGAGGCCTAACCAGCGCCGAGCAGAGTAGTAGTCATATGCTGGTGACTTGCATGCTATGTCTGTTAATGCAACCTAATAATGCTGTTTTGCAACAGCATTCTATTGTTGAGTCATGTTGACGTTGCGATCCACCACAACTCCGAGATGCCTCTCAGCAGTGCTAGTGCCAAGCCAGTTATCTCCCATTCTGTTTTAATTTGGTTTTTGTTCTGTAAGTGTAGCACCTTACATTTGTCTTTGTTGAATTTCATTTTGTTGTCTACAGCCCAGTTGTTCAATTTATCAAGATCCCTTTGAATTTTAGTTCTATCCTCAAAAGTGTTTGCAGCCCTCTCCAGCTTTGTCTCATCTGTACGTTTCATGAGTGTGCTCTCTACTCCGACATCCAGGCCATTAATAAAGATGTTAAATAATATTGGACCCAGAACAGCTCTCTGTGGAACCCCACTTGAGACCTCCGTCCAATCTGACATCATTCCATTAAGAGCTACTCTTTGTTTGCAGTTGTTTAAGCATTATGTATCCACTTAATGGTAGTTCAGCCAAGCCTACATTTCTCCAGCTTACTTATCAGAATGTCATGTGGGACTGTGTCAAAAACCTTACTGAAGTCCAGGTGTATTTGTCCACCACATTTCCTCTATCCCCGGTGACCTGTCCCAGCTGCTCCTAGGCGGAGGCATGGCAGGCGGCTCTGTGTGCTGCCCCCGTGTCAGCGCTGGCTCTGCAGCTCCCATTGGCTGAGAACTGCAGCCAATGGGAGCTATGGGGGCTGCTCCTGCAGGCGAGGTGGGGGCAGCGCGCACAGACGCCTGCCACACCTCCGCCTAGGAGATGCCAGGACAGGTTGCCACTTGCGGGAAGCTGCCCAAGGTGAGTGCCCTCCAGATCCAGCACCCTGCATCCCCTCTCACACCCCATGCCCCCTCCTGTGCCCCAAGCCCCCTCCCAGAACCCACGCTCCCCCTGCCCCAACCCCCTGCCAGCTCCGCGCCAACCAGCCTATAAAGCGGACTTTCAATGAAGATCGGAAATGCTGGTTGATAGAACTTTCCCCTTGGTGAAGTGCCGATAAAACAACTTTTACTGTCTCATATACATCAATTTGTTGCCCTGGCCCTCTTGTGGTTAGGTATCTGCGGATGTAACCATGTACCTGTTATGTACGTCACTTCGTTGCCATGACTCTTATAAGGTTGAACTTCTGTTCCTGTGGTCAGAAATTGCTCTTAAACACTCTATTTTCAGCTCCCCAATACTTGGGGTTTTCCATTAGGCTGTTTATTTGTTCAAAGTTCATAGTTCTCAAGCCTTATGCTAACTATGCTAGCTAATGAGGCTAATGTCTTACAGGATACAGAACTGTAGGTTCCTTGCATTACTGTTAAATATAATAAAGGCAGAATACAATGAAGGCAAGGCAGTGAATATAATAAAGGCAAGCTAGACATATGGGATCTGTACTCTGGGCTCGGAGATGTGGCAGACGTCTGTGCGCGCTGCCCCTGCCTCGCCTGCAGGAGCAGCCCCCATTAGGACTTTAATTTTACTCTGGGGGAATAGCATCAGGCCCCGTTGACTTGAATTAATTCAAATTAGAAGATCTCTGACGTGTTCTTTACTTATCTCGATCTGCATCCCTTCCCCTTTATTATCTAGGGTAACTTCACTGGTCGTCCAGTCACAGGATATTTTTTTTGTGAGAAGACTGAAGCAAAGTAGGCATTGTGCAGCATTGTATGTATAACTTAACTTTAATTTTCTGGTACTGTACAGCTCAGTCAGCAAATGAGGCTGACTACACCTTCCCCTGAGGCTGACTACACCTTCCCCCAACCTAATAAAGGGGAACAAATACACCTTGCAAATGGCAACCTGTAATGATAAAGCAGTTGCCTCAGTGAAAGATGGGAAAGCACACCTCTCTTGCTCAGCAAATAAATCATTGTTCTCATCACACATAGTTTAGAATGTTAATCCTATGCAACAGGCTGCAAATGCTGGGAGATAATGAGGCCTTGACTACACTGTCACATTACAGCGCTGCAACTTTCTTGCTCGGGGGTGTGAAATAACAACTCTGAGTGCTGCAAGTTTCAGCGCTATAAAGTGGCAGTGTAGACAGTGCACCAGTGCTGGGAGCCACACTCCCAGCACTGGTAGCTATGCCCCTTCTGGGAATGGCTTTTTACAGCGCTGAGAAAGCTCTCTCCCAGGGCTGGTGCTGCGACTGCACAGCCACGTTAAAGTGCTGCCACAGACAACCCTTAGTCTAGGGAAGTTAAATTAGTGACTTCTATTTTTCAGTCTGAGCAAAGATTTTTAACTAGGGTGACCAGATTTTTTAATAAAAACCTGGTAGATTTTCTTAAGATTATTAGCAAGGGAGGAAGCAGGGGAGGGAAATAAACCGCGTTGAGTAGACAGTTTTTCTAGCTGGAGGCCTGGTATGCTAGGGATTTGGAACTACCAGGTGGGCGGGAGGGAAAGCTTTAGGACAAATGTCACTGAGGGAGGAGATACCCGTTGCTCCTTGCCCTCCACTTGCCTGGCATGCCAAATTCCTCTCTTCCTGACCTCAAGCAACCCACCCGACCATAATGCTGAAATTAGAATCAGTGTCTGTGTTGTGCTTATTTGAGCTGTCACTCATGTCGTTGAATTCTGAGCATGCTACCACATTGCAGGATATGACATTTTAGAATGGAGAACTTTTCAAAGGGTATCTTGAAAATATCTCGGATGTAACAATCTGTGTGAATTAAAACATTACTTCCCTGATTACCAGTCATACTTGCTTAGGGACTAAGCATCACATGTTTTGCTTTCTGGGAAAAAACACAGGAAGGGAAAAAGCATGAAGGAGTCTTTGTCATGTTCATAGTGTAAAGTTTATTCTACTCATGAGGGTGATACCTGGAAGCCCCTTTAGAGCAGGGAAACCTTTTGTCCCTGAAGATCCCTCTATGCATCTGCTCCTGAGTAGCCCTACTCCTGAATGGGGTGCAGTGGATAAAAATACAGAGAAAATGAGAACATGAAATACTTGCTGTAGAAATTTTTTAATGCACGCTAGTAAAACACTGTCAGACATCTTTGTAAGATAGGCAAAGTTCAAAAGGTTACGTGTGCCAGTCTGTCTGACTCATGCCAGCCTGCTTCCTTCTAGCTTTACAGAGTGGATACTCTCATTTCTCTTCAGAAGCATGGCCCCCGTGCCCAGCTCAGAGCCTAGAGCTGTTATGGATCACTGCTTTGCAGATTTTTGGAATACATAAAGGGAGATTACTTGCTTCCTGGTAGCTTATTCCTTAGAATATTTATCTCATCACCTGAGTGTACATCAGGTGGGTTGCAAAAGTCACAACTGTAAGGATATTTGAATTTATCTACCTACTCTTTCAAATGTCTTTTAAACTGTAATGCGCTTTGATGCACATGATTGAGCTTTAATGTTAACTCAGTCTTAACTTAAAGGTAATGACATTTTTGTCTGTTAATTATCTCTCTTTTACAGATAAGGAAACCGAGACCCAGGGTGGCATCTTGGTCCCATTGAAGTCAATGGGAGTTTTGTTACTAACTTCAGTGTAGTCAGGATTTCACAGTCTGGAAGGTTAAGTGACTTGCTATGGATTTCATTAAAAGAGTTTGAGAATGATGAGAGTGGAGCTGAACTGTCATTTTAGTTTCTTCAGGAGCTCCTGCGTAATCACACGTTATTATTTATATTTAGCAGTTACTTGCTTTGAATGATTGGGAGCAAATACAATCTGGAGTGGAAACCATGGGCAGAACCTTAGTTGGCATAAATTGGTGTAACTCTTGATTTCAATGGATATTTCCCTCCCATAAGTACTTGAGGCTTTACGTGAAAGAACTGATGGTATTCCAAATATAATGATTTATATGGACAGCAAATGGGAGTATAAACAATCAAGATGGCTGCATACATAGCAGTAAAACTGAAGTGCGGAAATTGACTGGGCAGAAGTCAAATCTTTAAATTGATATATGCAGATAAAAAAAATTGGAGAACAAAAAGTGAAGTTCCTTGAAAAATAAAGTCATGGCAAACATCACAAAAGACTTAGATCTTAATAAGTTTGCAAATGGGATAATTCTTACCATATAGGATTTGGATAATGATTCACTCTGTGCAGAACAGTTTTCTGATCTCTCCAAAAAGGGAAATAATCATGACAGCACTAGAATTCTCATAACAAAACATTTGGACAGAGAGAATTGTTGAGGAAGCAAAAGCCAAGAAAGAGTTTGAATATGAGATATAGTGGGTCTCCTTTTTTTCCTGGATTTAGAATCAGCAACAGCTGGCAAGATGAGATGTTTCATATTAATAAAATAAATATTTCTGGATCTAAACATCTCAGCAATTCTTTTCTAAGCTGTGAGTGGAATTCATATTTTAGGACAACTCTGCCAAGAAGTTTTTAAAGAAAAAAAACAAGAAAGTATAGAACTGGACTCTAATTTAGATGTCATGATTGTTCTACCATGTGGTAGGACTTTTTAGCATGCCGTAAGATTGGCTGAACAACCTGAATATAGAGCTAGCAGAATATGGTTTACAAATTGAAGGCTACATAAATCTTTTAACAAAAAATGCTTAAAAGTTTTAATAAATATATTATCATCCAGAGGATGAACATATCACTTGATCTATATTTTAACATGCATTATATCTATAATTCAGAACAGATGACATTAAAGGTGGAAGTGCTTTTTCCATATGTGGCATATAAAAATATTTCATAGAGATTCTTCTGTTTTGTTTATAATGGTCTATCCCTCTCCCCTCCAACTGTGATAGTTAAATGTTATGGATGTTTGTTGAAGATGTTCTCTTATTTAAATTAAATTATTTTCCTCTCATCTACATCCAGTACAAGAGTCAATTATGAAAAAGAATTTAAAACATAAATCTGAAGTTGTATTCCAATGGAGTTTGTGACTGCTTGACTCCAACCATTTGTTCTTGGTATTTATGGGAAGGAGGATGAATGATTGGTGGAGAAAGGGTGGGAGGAAAGGGACAGTAAGGTAAAGCTGATTTTCAGCTGGTTTAATTTGCGTTGACCATTTAAGGAGTGCACAATAACTTACATCATGAGAGAAAAAGCGCTTGTTCCCTGTAGTAGATTCCTCCTGGCTCTACATGATCTCTGTTCCTCTGTGACTGCCTGTGGATATTTAATTGTGCGTGAATATTTTAACAGGAAAATGAAGCATATGGCTAAACTAGGTCAAAGAGAAGATTTATGAAGCTCTGTCATGTAACTTACAGGGAAAGTATGTGCAAAGAAATCCTTTCATGTTTTTCCTGGTAGTGAATGGCTGAAGTGTTTGTCTATCTTGCCTTTGCTTTATTCAGTACATTTATGAATATGTTTATTTATTAATGAAAGTTCTTAAAACAAATATCAGACTCACACATCCATTCTGAAAACCACTTACAGTAGCTTTGTAAATTTTCTGGATCCAATACTCACTTGGAGACTGTAAATTCCAGTAAAAAGTGGGTATAGTTTGTGGGGTAGGGAAGAAATATTTGGTAAATTTGCAAACATTGTTCTTTTTAAAATATTTTAAGCTTGAAAGCTGAGTAGTGTCAGGTATATGTGTATGTTTCAAGAGCATGCTATAAGTTCTGGTTGGCAAACTGCTCTACTAGGAGTAGGTATTATATAGTTTTAAGAGTGAATTAATTACAACTGAGATTTTCAAAGGTTCCTAAGGGATTTGAATGTCCCAATTCCCATTAAAATTCATAGACGTTGAGAGCTTAATGGTATGTCCACACTAGAAATGCTTCAGCAGTGTATCAAAGATGCAGCAGTGCAATTGCAGTGCTGCCATCACTGTTGTACAGTAGCTCCTCACTTAAAGTCGTCCTGGTTAATGCTGTTTCGTTGTTCCATTGCTGATCTATTAGGGAACAAGCTCAGTTAAAGTTGCACAATGCTCCCATATAATGTCGTTTGGCAGCTGCCTGCTTTGTTTCCAGGATTCTCTGGAAGAGCAGCCCTTCCTTGCAGGGAATAGAACTGCGGCAGCCCCTCCCCCCATCAGCTCCCCTAAAATCCCTGTAAGGTATGTGGCTCAGGAGCTGCCCAGCAGCAGTTCAGCTGTCCCTCCCCCGACTGCCCTGCTGCTCCTGCCTGCCCTGCCCTCTGCCTTGGAGTTGCTCCCCGCAGCTTCCTGCTTGCTGGGGGCGAGGAGTGCTGCTATCAGGATGTCCCCCTGCTCCTGCCCCCCCCCCCCCGCTCTATACCTCCTCTCCACAAAGTGGAGGAGGGGACAGGGCCCTGGGACAGAAAGGAAGGAGCTTGCTGGAAGCTGTTGCTTCCTGTCTGAATTGGCTGATCTGCTTAAAAGGGCAACTACTCAAAGTGGGTTAGCATACTTTAAAAGGGCAATGTACGTCTCTCTCTCACTCATGCTGGAAGGAGGTTACTAGTGGAGTTCCTCAAGGATCGGTTCTGGGACCAATCTTATTTAACCTTTTTATTACTGACCTTGGCACAAAAAGCTGGAATGTGCTAATAAAGTTCGCGGATGACACAAAGCTGGGGGGTATTGCTAACACGGAGAAGGACCGCGATATCATACAGGAAGATCTGGACGACCTTGTAAACTGGAGTAATAGTAATAGGATGAAATTTAATAGTGAAAAGTGCAAGGTCATGCACTTAGGGATTAACAATAAGAACTTTAGATATAGATTGGGGACGCATCAGTTGGAAGCAACTGAGGAGGAGAAGGACCTTGGGGTATTGTAGATCACAGGATGACTATGAGCCGCCAATGTGATATGGCCGTTAAAAAAGCTAATCTGGTTTTAGGATGCATCAGGCGAGGTATTTCCAGCAAAGATAAGGAGGTGTTAGTACCGTTATATAAGGCGCTGGTGAGACCCCACCTGGAATACTGTGTGCAGTTCTGGTCTCCCATGTTTAAGAAGGATGAATTCAAACTGGAACAGGTTCAGAGACGGGCTACTAGGATGATCCGAGGAATGGAAAACCTGTCATATGAAAGGAGACTCAAAGAGCTTGGCTTGTTTAGTCTAGCCAAAAGAAGGCTGAGGGGGGATATGCTTGCTCTTTATAAATATATCAGAGGGATTAATATTAGAGAGGGAGAGGAATTATTTAAGCTTAGTACCAATGTAGTTACAAGAACGAATGGATATAAACTGGACACTAGGAAGTTTAGACTTGAAATTAGATGAAGGTTTCTAACAATTAGAGGAGTGAAGTTCTGGAACAGCCTTCCAAGGGGAATAGTGGGGGCAAAAGACATATCTGGCTTTAAGATTAAGCTTGATAAGTTTATGGAAGGGATGGTATGATGGGAGAGCCTAATTTTGGCAATTGATCTTTGATTATCACCAGATAAGTATGTCCAGTGGTTGGTGATGGGATGTTGGATGGGATGGGATCTGAGTTACTGCAGAGAATTCTTTTTGAGTGCTGGCTGGTGAGTCTTGCCCACATGCTCAGGGTTTAGCTGATCGCCATATTTGGGGTCGTGAGGGAATTTCTCTCCAGGGCAGATTGGCAGAGGCCCTGGAGGTTTTTCGCCTTCCCCTGCAGCGTGGGGCATGGGTCACTTGCTGGTGGATTCTCTGCAGCTTGAGGTCTTCAAACCACAATTTGAAGACTTCAATAACTCAGGCATAGGTTAGGGGTTTGTTATAGAACTGTATGGGTAGGGTTCTGTGGCCTGCTTTGTGCAGGGGGTCAGACTAGATGATCACATTGGTCCCTTCTGACCCTAGAATCTATGAATCTATGAATCATGCACACACGCCCCCAGCACTTTGGAAAGTCAGCACCTGTACAGCACGTGCTGTCAGGAGGAGGGAGTAGTGCTCTCCAGCTGGATAGCATGGGCTCATCATTATGCTCTGTTTTTTCAGGGAAGTGTTTGCATCTATTGTGTTTCCTCCCTCCCTCCTGCCTCAGTCCATGCTGCCTTGTAGAGTGTGAGGCTACATTAACAACAGTGTATTAACCCTTGAGGGCTGAGCTGAGTGCTAGTTCATCATTTAGCAGACAGGCATTCCCTGGGAAATATTCCATCCTCGTATTCCATCACCTCAACCAAGCTTCACAATCATTCATTGCTGTGTACAATATTGAATTGTATGTCTTACTATCTATCCCTTTCCTCATGATTCCCAACATTCTGTTAGCTTTTTTTGACTGCTGCTGCACATTCAGTGTATGTTTTCAGAGAACTATCCACAATGACTTCAAGATCTCTTTCTTGAGGGGTAACAGCTAATTTAGATCCCTCATTTTATATGTATTGTTGGGATTATGTTTTCCAATGTGCATTACTTTACATTTATCAACATGGAATTTCATCTGCCATTTTGTTATCCAGTCACCCAGTTTTATGAGATCCATTTGTAACTTTTCACAGGCTGCTTTGGACTTAACTATCTTGAGTAGTTTTGTATCATCTGCAAATTTTGCCACCTCACTGTTTATCCCTTTTTCCAGATCGTTTATGAATATGTTAACAGTACTGGTCCTAGTACAGACCCCTGGGGGACACCACTATTTACTTCTCTCCATTCTTAAAACTGACCATTTAATCCTACCCTTTGTTTCCTATATTTTAACCAGTTGCTGATCCATGAGAGGACCTTCCCTCTTATCCCATGACAGCTTACTTTGTTTAAGAGCCTTTGGTGAAGGACTTTATCGAAGACTTTCTGAAAATCTAAGTACACCAGATCCACTGGATCACCCATGTCCTCATGTTTGTTGACACCGTCAAAGAATTCTAATAGATTGGTGATTCTAATACAGGGGTCAGCAACCTCTGGAGCTGCAGGAAGTGGCGCAGGCCAAGGGATGTGCTGGCTGCGGCTTCCCGCTGCCCCCATTGGCCTGGAGTGGCAAACTATGGCCAGTGGGAGCCACAATCGGCCAAACCTGTGGAGGCGGCAGGCAAACAAACTGGTCCAGCCCACCAGAGTGCTTACCTGGCAAGCCACGTGCCAGAGGTTGCCAACCCCTATTCTAATATATGATTTTCCTTTACAAAAGCAGTGTAGACTGTTCTCCAACATATTGTGTTCATTTGTGTCTGATAATTCTGTTTGTTACTATAGTTTCAACCAATTTGCTGGGTACTGAAGTTAGGCTTACCAGCCTGTAATTCCCAGGATTGCCTCTGGGGCCTTTTAAAAAAATTGGCATCACTTTAGCTACCCTCCAGCCATCTGGTACCATAGGCACCGACTCCATGGATGCTCTGGGGCAGGAGCATTCACGGAGAAAAATTAGCGGGCACTCCACACCCATCGGCAGCCAAGCTCCACCATCCTCCTTCTTCCCCCAGTGCGCCGCCTCCCTGCTCCTCCCCTTCCCTCCCAGCATTTCCCGTCCCCCTGCCACCTAACAGCTGTTTGGCAGCACTTAGGACTCTCCGGGAGGGAGGGGGAGGAGTGGGGACGTGGTGCGCTCAGGGGAGGAGGCGAAGAAGAGGCAGGGCAGAGGCGAGGACTTGGTGGGAGGGGTTGGGGCAGGGCCAGGGGCAGGGGAGAGGGGTCGAGCAGCCACCAGGCAGAGGGGAAGTCAGCGCTTATGTCTGGTACAGAAGCTGGTTTAAGCGATACATTACATACCACAGTTACCATTAACTACTATGGAACCAAGTTTCAGCCTTGAGAATTGAACTGAAATTTTAAGATCTATTTAGTGTGATTTTTACTTTTGTATTCCCTGAAGAAAATGAACATTCCACACAACTCTATCAAATGAATATTTTGACAGACTTCTGATGCTCTCCTGAATTCTATGACATATCAAATTTATTTTTGCAATGGTACTTTAAATGACCGTGTGTCATATTTTCTTAGAATTCTTCAGCTCCATTTTATTTCACACTCATTCCTGAAAGCTTTTCTCTTTGCTTTTTACTATGATGGCTTTCCCAGCTCTGTGGTGTTGTGACTTCCTCAAGGTTCTATTTTCTGGCATCTCACTGCCTGTAGCTCTCTGCAGTCTTTATTGTCTTGAAAAGCCTGGATAGGTTAGCTTCAGTGGTTGTTCTGAAACATATCAGTATTTTCTCTGGATCATAGCTCTATAAGTGACCTAAATTTCAAGTTACAGCTCCATCTTAGTTTAAGCATTCTCTTTTTCTCATTGTGGAAGGGATTTCCTCGCCTCTGATATGCCCTGTAGTGGTATTACAGGTTTCGTTTTTGAATTTATCCTGGGTTGATTGGATGTTTTGATTGTATCTGAGATTGGGATTCTAGCTCTTGGTAGATTCCTTAAATATTTTAGAAAAGCCTTAAATAGGTTTCCAGTTGTGACGGGGTTGGATCACAGAAACCCTGTTGGGGCTGCCAACTGATGTGCCAAGACTACTTCTGCCCCTGCTTTCCTGCCCTGGCAGCTTGGGACTTCAGTGCCCTGCCTGGTTTGAGCCAGATCCGCTAGCCAGATGCAAAACCAGACCCAGGTCTGAACCATGTCCCCTGACAGCTGTAGGCTTAATTGAAAGCAGCTTAAAAAGTGTTCCTGTATTTAACACTCAGATGCCCAACTCCCAGTGGGGTCCAACCCTCCAGTATGTTTATACAGGATAAACTCATAAATTGTTCGCCCTCTATAACACTGATAGAGAGATATGCACAGCTGTCCCCACACAGGGTATTAATACATACTCTGGGTTAATTAATAATTAAAAAGTGATTTTATTAAATACAGAAAGTAGGATTTAAGTGGTTCCAAGTAGTGAAAGACAGAACAAAGTGAATTACCAAGCAAAATAAAATAGAACATGCCAGTCTATGTCTAATACAGTAAGAAAACTGAATACAGATAAAAATCTCACCCTCAGAGGAATTCCAGTAAGCTTCCTTTTACAGACTAGTCTCCTTCTAGTCTGGGTCCAGCTCACACGCCCTGTAGTTACTGTCCTTTGTTCCAGTTCCTTTCGGTCCTGGGATAGGGGTTGTTATAAAATTGGATGGGTGGGGTTCTGTGGCCTGCCTTGCGCAGGAGGTCAGACTAGATGATCAGATTGGTCCCTTCTGATCTATGAGTCTATGAGTCTATGAGTTATTCTTGGGAGTGAGGAGGCTATCACCTTAGCCAGCTGAAGACAAAATGGAGGGATCACCTAGGGATTTAAATAGACTTTCTCTTGTGGGTGGAGACCCCCTCCCCTCTCCTATGCAAAGTCCAGCTCCAAGATGGAGTTTTGGAGTCACATAGGCAAGTCACATGTCCGTGCATGACTCAGAACTTACAGATAGCGGCCATGGTTCACCTGCTGCCTTGTCCTCAAGTAGACTTCTTATGTAGATTGGAGTCTTTCAAGAACCATTGCCTGTTAAATGCTTCTTGATTGGGCATTTAACTTGCAAATTCCTTTCTCGAGATGAGCAAATGTCCTACTAAGGCTATTTAAAATCAAACAAGTATACAGCCAATATTCATAACTTTGAATACAGTGATGATACATGCATACAAATAGGATGAATAAATTCAGTAGATCATAACCTTTACAGAGAGATGTTGCATGGCATATGTAGCATAAAACATATTCCAGTTATGTCATATGTACATTCATAAGCATATTTCCATGAAGCCTTATGGGGTGCACCATCACACCAATGTCAAATCCTTCAGATTCCATCTTATTCCACATTTCACCTATTGTTTGTACTCCCAAGATAAAAAACAACAGCAGGCTCCAACAATGGCAATATTGCCTTCTATCTCCTTTCTGCTATGAGAGTTAAAGGTAGCAGTTTCTGCTACCAACCAGAGGCACTTGTTAGAGGGTTTATTCCTTCACCCTCCCATTTCCCTGGTCCTTCTTGCATGAACAGAGAGCAGCAATACCGAAGTCCGAAGGTGCAAACAATTCAGTATTTATTGGGGTGAACTTCCAGCAAGCTTAAATCCAAGTTCCTTTTTCCTTATTTTCGAATCCCAACTTCCTTCCTGTTTGCTCCTAATTTATAGAGTAATATTCTCAGCTATACCTTAACCAATCATTTTACTGAAATTTACCTAATCAATCCTAACATATTGTAACATGACTAGCTAACCAATTATATCCCACCACCTTAATTAGTTTACACCCAGCAAAATTAATTATACAGCAGACCGAAACAATCACAGAACCAGACAGACACCGTGCAAATAAACAATAGGAAAGCGGGAACTATAATGACAAAACAATACAGAAGTGAGGATTTCACAACTACATCTATAAAGACAAAAGGGTTTCCCAACTATGGGCTTGGCTACACTTGCAGATGTAGAGTGCTGGGAGTTAAACCAGCCTTTGGAGACTGCAGCAGGGAAAACGCTGCTATGTGTTCACAATGTGAGCTGCAAGCACACTGGCGTGGCCACATTAGGAGCTCTTGCAACACTACAAAGAGCAGTGCATTGTGGTAGCTATCCCAGTGTGCAAGTGGCTGCAGCCTGCTTTTCAGATGAGGGGGTGGAGTGGGACAGGGAGTGTGTTATGTGTATGTGGTGGGAGAGACAGTGTGTTTTGGGGGGCAGAGTGTCAGCATGTTGTCTTGTGAGTTCAGACAGCAGCAGACCCCTTTCCCCCGCCTCTCTCTCTTACACACACTTACAGCAGCAGCATTCCACAGTAATAGTTTGCTTTGTCCTGGAGCAGATAAGCATGCCGGCTGTCAGAAAGGGGATATCCACATACCTGCAGCCAAGTTCAAAATAATGACAAGAGTGGCCACTTCACTTCGGGGGATTATGGGATGTTTCCGGAGGCCAGTCACAGCACAGTAATGCAACACGTCATCCACACTGACACCCGGGCATTTCAGCCGAGGCGCAGCAAGCTTTATGCTTCTCATGGAGCTGGATTACCAGGAGCGCTCCAGATGCAGAGTCCAGGCACTCTAAGTGCCTTGCCAGTGTGGACAGCTCAGGAGTTAGGGCACCCGGGGCTGATTTAATGTGCTCTAACTTGCAAGTGTAGCCAAGCCCTATGTCTATTAATAAGTGAGTTCTTACCAAACAGAAAACTATCAAACAAAATTTTCTTTTACATCTTCTCGGCTCTTCCCTTTATCTGAAGGTAATAAATCAAATTACCTTTCTAACAGCCCCAGAATGCCTTATTTCAATATAACTAGTTTAAAATGTGTAAAAAAGTAACCATACACTTTCCAGTTGGTAATGGTCCCTAAGCATCCTGAATGAAAGCCAGAGCAGTATCATGAATGCTGCAGTAGTTTACCCTTCCACTAAAACAGATGCAGCCATTTTCTCAGTTACCCCTTGCTGGCAGGGTAGCTTAGAATGGTTCACTCTTGTGTCCAGGAGCTTGTTGAATTTGTGGCTTTATTAATGAAATTAGCATCTATTTGTGATTTTGAAGTCATGCTTACTAGAATGGCTGATATAGCAACAGGCATTGGGGAGCCAGAACCCATTTCAAATAGTAATGAACTATTGTGAGCCAACAGCTATACAAGCGCTGCATGATGCAGCTTTCATGCAACAAGCATTATAGAAAGTATATTTATAGGAGGCAGATGAAGGTAAATGCAACAGTAGTATTATTCATATAACCTTGCCACCTCTTTTTTTTTTTTTTTTTTTTTTGGGCAAACATTTTCCTCTCTTGTTTGAATGCAATGGCAATGGTATAGAGAACATCCTCTAGAGAGAAGCTCTGATGAAAAGGGAATGCGCTGGTCACTTTGCAGTTAAAACTGCAGCCATGATTCTCCCAGTCTCCGAAGACAGGGGGACAACTCTGTTAGACCCTGGTTAGAACCAATGTGAATTTCCTGTCTGACACCATACATGCCAGAGGTGGACTGTATATGTGCCCATTAAGGAGTTTATCCCCATCTTCCCCCCAGGAATGAGCCAGTTAAAACAACAACAAAAAGGGTGTTAAGAGTAAGTTGTAGCTGTGGAATGGGGGCCTTCCGTATGTTTTGTAAGGCATGCCTCATGCTAACTGAAGCAGTCGACAGAATATTAGCAGAGATAGAAACAGGATATTCCTCCATCCCTGGTAGTAACTTGGTGGTCCTGGTGGTTTAAGTCCTCAAGATGGCTCAGTCTGTTTGTTGGAGGCTACAAAATAACTGAATCTGCAGAGTCTCATTACCGGTGCCACAGGACTTGTGTGCCCAGCCTGTGACAGGATTGGTCTTCCCCATATTGGACTTCACACAAACTTACAAACAGGGGTCACTAGATTCAGCTTCCCAAAAGCTTCAATAATCAATGCATGGGTTGCATCAGTGCAGTAGCCTAGCTTATAGGATGGTTGGTTGATGTGCTTGCGATCTTTCAAAATGTTATGTGCCAATTATTGGAAGGATTACCTATGAGTGTGTGTTATCTAGACAATATTCTGATTATAGAAAAAGATACCCAAGGGTACACAGCAAATTTGGAAGAGGTGTTTCTCTGAGATTGAAGCAGTTTTTGACACCATACTGGTGTTTCTCTCATTCCAAAACACATCATACTCCAGTGGCACTTATTTCTACTCTGATGCACCACTAGTTCTGGCTGTGGTTGCCAACTTCTAACTTGGCCTGTTACGCTGATCTAAGTGCTGTATTAGGAACTGGGGTTATTCAGGCAGGGGGTTATGTTGATATAGCAGTCTCAGAGCAGGACTCAGTGACCGGGGTTCTGGGTCTCCTCCAGCTGTATTGGGTCCTATCCCATACTCTGAGCATCTCAATGAGGCCCACATTTCTACAATTCCTTTGGGGCGGGGGGCAGGAAGAAGTAGTGTATGTTCCGGGATTGCTGATTACATGGCTGTCCTTCCAGTAGGGAGCAGAGGGTGTCTGGCATCAGCTAGTCCTGACGAGTCAGTAGAGTTGCATTGACTTTGGTGCTGGACATGATATTTATACTGATAGTATGTACTTGTGGAATGGCTTTAGACTGCGATTTCTGGTGGATTTTGGATGCTGTTTTTACTTAGCATTCCTCTCCAGCCTAAGCGTTACTTTGGCCCTTATTATAATAGATTATTTGTGTAATGGTAGCTGTAACTGAGGCTGGGACCCTAGTGAGCTAGACTATACAAACATAGTAAGAGCTAGTCGCTTCTTTGAAGGCCTTTCAGTCTTATGCTTGGTCTATACATAAAACTTATATTGGCACAGTTTTGTCTGTCGGGGTGTGGAAAAAAAACTCTCCTCCCCGGCAACACAGGAATGCTGACAAAACTACAAGTGTAGATTCAGCTTTGTCAGTGAAAGAGGAATTCTGTCAATGAAGCTAACACCACTCAGGGAGAGGATATTCCTACCCCAGCAGAAAAACTCCTTCTGTTAGTGTAGGCTATGTCTACGATAGGGGCCTATGCGGGCATAGCTATGCTGATAGTACATGACAGAGTCTATGCTAGTGTAGCTGACATACCCTAATAGACAAGAAAGATAGTGGATGGGAGGGAAAATAGAGGCACAGAGAAGTGAAGTGATTTTCCCAAGGTAACACAGCAGCTCAGTGGCAGAGCTGGGCATAGTACATAGTTCTCCTTATTGCCAGTTCAGAACTCACTTGATTCATCCATTCATCTTATCCTGAGTGCCTTCCATGAAGAAACTAAATTAATTCTTTGCATTCGTCTTCATAGCTGAAGATGTGAGGGATCAAGTATCAGAGGGGTAGCCATGTTAGTCTGGATCTGTAAAAGCAGCAAAGAGTCCTGTGGCACCTTATAGACTAACAGACTATGGAGCATGAGCTTTCGTGGGTGAATACCCACTTTGTCAGATGCATGTAGTGGAAATTTCCAGGGGCAGGTATATATATGCAGGTAAGCTAGAGATAAGGAGATTCCCAAACCTGAGCTATTCTTTTTAGGTGACAAATCTGAGGAACTGTTCAGATTGAGGTGTCATTAGAGGAGGTTTTGGAACAAATTGATAAATTAAATAGTAATAAGTCACCAGGAGCAGATGGTATTCACCCCAGAGTCCTGAAGGAACTCAAATTTGAAATTGCAGAACCACTGTCTATGGTATGTAAGCTATCATTTAAATCAGCTTCTGTACCAGATGACTGGAAAATAGCTAATGTGATGCCAATTTTCTAAAAAGTCTCCAGAGGCAATCCAGGCAATTACAGGTTGGTAAACCTAACTTCAGTACCAGGCAAATTGGTTGAAATTATAGTAAAGAACAGAATTGTCAGACACATAGATGAACATAATTTGTTGGGGAAGAGTCATCATGGTTTTTGTAAAGGGAAATCATGCCTCACCAATCTACTAGAACTTTTTGAGGGGGTCGACAAGGGTGAGCCAGTGGATATAGTTCACTTAGATTTTCAGAAAACCTTTGACAAGGGCCCTCACCAAAGGCTCTTCAGCGAAGTAAGCTGTCCTGGGATAAGAGGGAAGGTCCTCTCAGTAACTGGTTAAAAGCTAGGGGGAAAAAATAGGAATAAGTTATCAGTTTTCAGAATGGAGAGAAGTAATTAGTGGCGATGGGGTCTAAATTAGTGGTTGCCACTCAAGACAGACATCTTGGAGTTGTTGTGGCTAGTTCTCTGGAAGCATTCACTCAGTGTGCAGCAGCAATCAAAAAAAGTTTGCAGAATGTTGGGAATCATTAGGAAAGAGATAGATAATATGACAGAAAATACATTGCCTCCTATATAAATACATAGTATGCCAACATTATGAATACGGCATGCAGATGTGTTGCCCCTTCTCAAAAAAGATATATTGGAATTGGAAAAGGTACAGAAAAGGTCAACAAAAATGATTAGGGGTATGGAAAAGCTTCCATATGAGAAGAGAGTAATAAAACTGAGACTGTTCAGCTTGGATAAGAGATGACTAAGGGGGAATATGATTGAGGTCTACAAAATCATGACTGGTCTGGAGAAAGTAAATAAAGAAGCATTATTTCTTCTCATAACACAAGAACTAGGGAATTATCAAAGGAAATGAAGAGGTAGCAGGTTTAAAATAAACAAAAGGAAGTATTCTTTCATACAATGCACCATCAACCTGTGGAATTCTTTGCCAGAGGATGTTGTAAAGGCCAATACTATAACAGGGTTCAAAAAAGAGCTAGATGAGTTCATGGAGTATAGGTCCATCAATGGCTATTAGCCAGGATGAGAATGGATGCAAAACCATGCTCTGAAGTGTCCCTAGCTTCTGTTGCCAGAAGCTGGGAATGGGCAACATGGGCTGGATCACTGTAGATTACCTGTTCTGTTCATTCCCTCTGAGCACCTGGCATTGGCCACTGTCAGAAGACTGCATACTGTGCTAGATGGACCATTAGTCTGACTCAGTATGGACATTCCTATGTTCATGTAAAAATCAAGAGCAAAGTCCCTAGTGGGCTTTATGGAGGCTCCTTTTGTGAGGCAAGAACTCTGCTTGGAGTGGACTTTTTGTGGGGGTTGTTGCTGGAGGTTTGGGACTACAAGCATTGCTTGAATTGTGAGTGACATCTATAGCTGAAAGGCTTTCTCAAAGAGGAAAACTTTGCAATGTGTCCTAAAGACAATCAGACTCTGGATTTGCCAGATGTGCTCTGAAAGATTGTTCTATAGCTCAATCCTGTTGACACAGAATGCTTACACTCACATGATTCATCCTGGGCTCTGCACTGTCCCAGAGGAGTGTGGTTCATAGATCAAAATTTGTCTTTGGTGTAGATGGATCTTGATCCATTAGTTGCTGTGAAAATTAGGACCAAAGTCTTAAAGTGACATCAGAAGCAATTTAGGAGTCAGTGGAGGGGGTTGAGCACAGACCTGAAGTCCTCACAATAGCCTGAGCCAGGGAGAAGGCAAGTAGCCATATATTGTACCAGGTGGAGCTTTTGCATACTCTTCTGATACAGCTTCAGATATACTTAATTACAGTAATTCAGCCTCGAGGTGACAAAAGCATGGATTACTGTGGCCAGGTCTGGAAGGAAGGGATGACATTTCCTAGCAAGTTGGAGGTAAAAGGAGGCTTTTTGGGAAACTGATGCAACATAGTCATCCAAGCTTAGTGAGGAAACTGTCAGGGCTCCAAGGCATCACTCCACTTTGAGGAATGGCTGTATGCCTTTGATGGAAGGTAGAGCCAACGTCTTGTCCAGCTCTTCAAAGCATTTCCCTTTTTTTCAGCTAGCATCTTTTTGGTCTTGCTGGGGTTCAGCTTGAGCCAGCTGCTCTTCAGCCAAGAGCTAACTTCCTGTGGGCATTATGACATTTTAGAACTGGTGGTGATTTCATCAGTTGAGAATGAGAGACAGAGTTAGTATCATCTGTGTGCTGTTGGCACTAAGTCTCACTATCTCTTTCAGTCGTCTTGTGTCAATAGTGAAGAGAAAATGAAATAATAATATGGATCTCTGTAGGATCGTTCAGGTAAGAACCTTTGACTAAGAAGAGCTGTTAGCCATGGCCACTCTGATTTGCACTGTCAGAGAGGAACAACTGGAGCCATTGTTGTGTTGTGTCATATAGGCCCTATCCATTAGATCATGCTGCCTCTGTTCCTAGAAGGGAGGAATGCCTTTAAAGGCCAGTTAAGGATAATACCAGTATTTGTTCTATCTGGGCATATTATTTGGTGTCTGTCTGTTTACAATCCTGCCCTCCGTGAGTTTCCTGTGTCCTTCCCACTTGCTCCATGGCAGTGTCTCTAGTTACTGTGCTTCTGTCAGCCAACTGGTATGCAGGAAGCAGGTCACTGTGAGTGAGGTCTTACTAAAGGCATTCATTCTGTTACATTTCCTTGATCTGCCATATGTGTTTCCTGCTGACACTGTGATCAAAATGCATTATCTGGAGAAGTATGAACTATTTTTGGGGGTAGGAGGTGAGAAAGAAAGATAGCAGTCAAACAAAACCAAAAAGAGTACTGAAAATAGCAGGGCATTTCCACGGCTTCCCATGGTTTCACTGACATAATTTAACAGGACAGCTCAATTTCAAAGGGAAATCTGGGTGCTGTCTTCTACCATTAGGCTCTATGATGATGAGTTCAGGAGTGTACCTAAATACTTTATAAACTATTGCAGAACAACTGTGGAACATTATTAATCTACATCAAGAGGTAAACATGCTGGAAGGGTATTAAGTTTGAAAATCTATGTAGCACGTGTTGCAGGGTAGGTACACCCCGTCACAGGGTGTCAGGTCATGTGTGGTCAAAAGAAAGAGGAGAGGCTGTACTGCAGCCGGTTAAGTTCTGTGCTGATGACCCTTACTATGAAAGTACAGCCTAGTGGCCAAAGTCGTCAAAGTCACCCTTCCACAAAGGGCTGTGTGGCCCAATGGCTAGAGTCAATAAAGAAGCCCCTGTCAGTCAGGGCAGTGTGACCCAATGGCCAGAGTCAATAAAGAAGCCCCTTACACACAGGGTAGCGTGGCCTAATTGCCCGAGTCAGTAAAGTCGCACCCCTCTGTGGGATTGTATGTCCTATTGGTCCGTTGGGGAAGTGGGGAGCCACTCAGGAACGTGTGGTGCCCAGGATAGGGGGACTCAGGCCCTCCCTATTCTTCCGAGCCCAGCCGAGGGCTCTGGCAGTGGCAGGGTTACTCACCACCGAGTCAGCGGGGATCCTCCTGAAACACACTGACTGGTTCCCGGGTTCACCCACCAGAGCAAAGACTAAATCCCCTGGGCTGCTTCCTACCCTGTCTTTGCCAGTGATGGTCCATGGTTCCCAGGGGTCTCTGGGGTCCTCAAGTGGTGTAGCTCCTGAAGACGTGGACTCCTCTTTGGGTTTGTCAGGCAGCCTGGAATCCATCTGGGGCTCTGTGTGCCTTGACACTGGGGTCAGAGCTTGTAGCAGCTCCTTGAAGAGAACCTGCAGTCTGCATCCTCTCCCTTCAGCAGCCTGCCCAGTCTGAGCTGGGCTATTTCCTACTTCCTTTTCTATCTTGCCTCCAGACTGAGCATGCCCCGCAGAGGTGAAGGGGCACGGCTTCCTCAGCCTGCAATGCATAATTAACCCTTGCGGGGGCTGGACAGGGTAGGTACACCCTGTCACAGGAGGATAAAATATTACGTTTGTACCTCCTTAGTGTACAAGTCCCACTTTGTGAATAAAGATCATGTTGCACAGGTAGAGCCAGACTTGAATATCATGTAGTAGAAAGATGTAGGTCTATCACCATTTATTTGAATTTTGATTTTCCATCTCACCAGCAATTCAAAACTATTTTTTCACATTACTCTACCTATACTTGCATGATAGCATGACATTAGAGAGAACATGCTAGTATTAGAAGGATAGAACACTTGTATTATTTATTTATAGGCCTTTGTATAACATTTCATCACAATAGTACCTAACATTCTAGTAACTTAACACCTATGGGAGTTGAGTTTCTGCAAGTTGACTGACTTTTTGCTGTGTTTTATGTTGGCTAGTTGTACAGTTTTAAAAAAATTAGTGGGGCTAGCAATGAACTTTTTCATGAAAGGTGCTTGTTCCTAATGCAAGAGACATCTTAAGAAAATATGACATAGTAATAAACAATTCCTGTGTGTTCCTTTGAAATAATCTTGTAATAAATTATGGTCTGTATTAATTACTTTCATAAGCTTTTTAATGATTCCCCTTTGGGTTGCACAGATTGGGTTGAGATCCTTATTTTTTTTAAATATTGACTTGAAACCCACTTGGGCAAAGATGAAAGCTGGGCTTGTGTTTTTAATATATTAATCTATATTGTTTGAGCATGTGAAGGAGGGGTTAACCATATTTGTCATACCTTAGATGCCATTTATAGACAGTCACTAAAACTATTGCCAACCCCAAGTGTTTTAAAAAAAATCATGAATAGGGGCAGCCAGAGAGAAAAGAAGTAGGTCAAGTATTGTTACAGTAACAATGAATCAGCTACAACAAGAAAATACATATTTTGATGACTCAGATTATTTTTGTTTTTTTAATTGTAGTCTCATTTCAGACAATGCATCAAAACAGAGTGTCCTACTAATCTACAGACTAATCAAAGAGCACAACTTTTCTGGAATAGTTGACACAGAGACTGTGTAGCACAGTGACTTCCTCAAGACTCAGAATCCTGAGATATGTCAGTATTCACATTGATAAGTGACCCCATTGCTCCCATATTTCTTGATTACTCATTCTATCATTGCATTTTTCCATGTAAACTACACTCCCACACACAAAGCAGGTCACACCCTGGACCTGGTTTTCAAGTCCTAAATTTTCAAAGGTGCCCTTACCTCCCAATGAATTCATCTGTGGCCATAATGTGCATTGTTTTTTACATAACTGAAAAAAATGATCAACTAAAGACAGGTTGTTTTGACTATTATGAACTAATAGGAATTCTTCTAAATTTTTCTGAATTTCTCCATAGTGCTTTACATTTAGATGCTACTGTCTGAGAGAGAAAACAAATACCAAAACTTCTGGTTTTTGACATTGATCAAAAAGTCCCAAAGCAATAATCCTGCTCTATAATTATGGTACTCAAGAAAAAAACCTAAATAGTTTTGTATAGATTTCTAAAAGATCAATATTGTCACTGTATTTTATGTCTTTCCCATGACACAAATAGATAAGTTGCTAGAAAAGTACTGCATTTGGCTACTGCTGATATGGAAGAGCTACTGAAGAGTCTCTGTAGATGCTGAAAGAAACAATTAGAGTTTTTATTCCAATGTTTGGCATGTAGCAGTTTAAGATGTTCCCAATAAATGCGTTGTATTGGTCTCATTTGTGATACTGGTCTAATTGCCATAGCTAAAACAGCCCCTAAATTGCAAAAGCCTTTGAAAATGATTCATTACAGAGTTAGGAATTCAAGGTAGTGTTATAGCCACAATTGAGGGTTTCTGCTATTTCTGAGTCCTGTTGCTGATTAAATATAGTTTCTTGAGGTCTGGATTTTGTGAACAAAGCAAAATATAGCAGTGCATGAATCCCTCTGTTCTCATTTCCTCATAAGGGAAATTCAGAAGATGATTAAACAATGCCAGGAAATGTTCTTATTTATTTTCAGTACTATTCTGCAGTCTTTTGTTCAAGCAAACCTCCCATTGAGGTCAGTGGCTGGGTAAGGATTTCGGGACTGAGAGGTCAGTGTGTTTTATGTGTGTGTGAACTAAAGGCATGGAGAAGTCCAATAGTTCAGTTAAACAAATAAGGATAAGAAAAGGAAAATGCACTCCTGATGTAAACTTCTGGCTGCGATAAGTCTCCTTAGGGTTGTATAAAAAGAGAATATAGATAGTTGGTAAGGATTTAAATTCACATTTGTCTCTGCCAATGTACAGTCTGGTGTATAGGCAGGGAGAGAGTTCTAGAAAGCGATTGTGTGACTTATTGGGGAGTTTGGAAAGAATGGAATTGGAATTGCATAGGAATTAAAAGGTTAGATCCTAGTGCATATCTTAGGTGGGATAAAATTTGCAGCTGGAAGAATGATTAGAAAAGTAAAGTGTTAATAACGTGCAGTTAAAAGAGAACTTTAATGAACTGAATGGATGGGGATGAGGTACAAAAATAATTAAAATTATATTTAATGAGGGAAATAGAAAAGTTTAGCATTGTTTATTCTCTGAGGAAATGGGAAGGAAGTTGAATGAACCTAAAGCAGCAAAGAATCCTGTGGCACCTTATAGACTAACAGACGTTTTGGAGCATGAGCTTTCGTGCGTGAATACCCTCTTCGTCAGATGCATGTAGTGGAAATTTCCAGGGGAAGGTATATATATGCAGGCAAGCTAGAGATAATGAGGTACTTCAATCAGGGAGGATGAGGCCCTGTTCTAGCAGTTGAGGTGTGAAAACCAAGGGAGGAGAAACTGATTTTGTAATTGGCAAGCCATTCACAGTCTTTGTTTAATCCTGAGCTGATGGTGTCAAATTTGCAGATGAACTGAAGCTCAGCAGTTTCTCTTTGAAGTCTGGTCCTGAAGTTTTTTTGCTGCAGGATGACCACCTTAAGGTCTGCTATAGTGTGGCCAGGGAGGTTGAAGTGTTCTCCTACAGGTTTTTGTATATTGCCATTCCTAATATCTGATTTGTGTCCGTTTATCCTTTTCCGTAGCGACTGTCCAGTTTGGCCAATGTACATAGCAGAGGGGCATTGCTGGCATATATTACATTGGTAGACGTGCAGGTGAATGAACCAGTGATGGTGTGGCTGATCTGGTTAGGTCCTGTGATGGTGTCACTGGTGTAGATATGTGGGCAGAGTTGGCATCGAGGTTTGTTGCATGGATTGGTTCCTGAGCTAGAGTTACTATGGTACGGTGTGCAGTTTCTGGTGAGAATATGTTTCAGGATGGCAGGTTGCCTGTGAGCGAGGACTGGCCTGCCACCCAAGGCCTGTGAAAGTGTGGGATCATTGTCCAGGATGAGTTGTAGATCCCTGATGATGCATTGGAGAGGTTTTAGCTGGGGAGTGTATGTGATGGCCAGTGGAGTCCTGTTGGTTTCTTTCTTGGGTTTGTCTTGCAGTAGGAGGCTTCTGGGTATACGTCTGGCCCTGTTGATCTGTTTCCTTATTTCCTCGTGCGGGTATTGTAGTTTTGAGAATGCTTGGTGGAGATTTTGTAGGTGTTGGTCTCTGTCTGAGGGGTTAGAGCAGATGCGGTTGTACCTCAGTGCTTGGCTGTAGACAATGGATCGTGTGATGTGTCCGGGATGGAAGCTGGAGGCATGAAGGCAATCCATGCAACAAACCTCGATGCCAACTCTGCCCACATGTCTACACCAGCGACACCATCACAGGACCTAACCAGATCAGCCACACCATCACCGGTTCATTCACCTGCACGTCCACCAATGTAATATACGCCATCATATGCCAGCAATGCCCCTCTGCTATGTACATTGGCCAAACTGGACAGTTGCTACGGAAAAGGATAAACGGACACAAATCAGATATTAGGAATGGCAATATACAAAAACCTGTAGGAAAACACTTCAACCTCCCTGGCCACACTATAGCAGACCTTAAGGTGGCCATCCTGCAGCAAAAAAACTTCAGGACCAGACTTCAAAGAGAAACTGCTGAGCTTCAGTTCATCTGCAAATTTGACACCATCAGCTCAGGATTAAACAAAGACTGTGAATGGCTTGCCAATTACAAAACCAGTTTCTCCTCCCTTGGTTTTCACACCTCAACTGCTAGAACAGGGCCTCATCTTCCCTGATTGAAGTACCTCATTATCTCTAGCTTGCCTGCATATATATACCTTCCCCTGGAAATTTCCACTACATGCATCTGACGAAGTGGGTATTCACCCATGAAAGCTCATGCTCCAAAACGTCTGTTAGTCTATAAGGTGCCACAGGATTCTTTGCTGCTTTTACAGATCCAGACTAACACGGCTACCCCTCTGATACTTGAATGAAGCTAGGGATAGAAGCTTAAAAGGGAAAGAGCAAATGGAGAAAAAATGAATATTCTAATTTGTTTTTATTTGTCTCCTGGTGATATTAAAATTTGTAAAAACGTAATTGTTACATTAAGGGAATGACATATTCCTGGATGAAAAAATTAGTTTCACTTATGTGTATTCTATAATTTGTTAATCTTAAAGTATTAGAGATATGGCTGGTATTTTATATTTAATTAGTATTGGCTACTTTTCTCAAGATGATAGATAATATTAGAGAAATCCTTTACTATATTTAATGCAGCTTTAAGAAACTAAAATTTAAAAAACTAACATTCAAAATACAACATTTAAAGAGGCTCATCTGTACTTGAGGTGAATGTTCCCATCTATCTCTTTGGCTGCATAATACATTGTTTTGGCCAACATGTCTTGGCACATCCCTGAATGTGGAGAAGAGCACAGCTGTGTAACATGTAGTATGGTTAAAATACTAACTCTTGCGTCTGCTGCAATTAATTCCCGTCCCCCATGCTGATTGGACAAATCCTCACCAGTACTATATGATATGTACACAATCCTTCACTAATAAAATACCTAGTACTTATATAGAATTTCTGAATTAAATTTTTTTAGAAAGGGTGCTACGCCATAGTATCCCCATTGTAAACAGAGAGACTGAGGCATAGAGAAGTTAAAACAATTGCCAAAGGTACATAATGAGTCAGTAGTGAAGTTGGGAACAGAACTGAGATCACCTGACTCCCAGTCCACTGTTCTATTTACTGGACAACATTGCCTCTCTAGGCAAAATTCCCAGAGGACAAGTTGAGGGTTAAAATAGCTGTAGTACTGTAAATTTTTATTATCAATACAAAGACAAAATTGAGATTTAAGTTACAGAGATAAGGAACTAGTGTTATGGAAATTCAGGGAGGAACACAGCATCTCAGAGCCTTTGGGTACAGAATTCCCAAGATATGCCAGCTGGATAAAAAAGTTATTCTTTGTAGAAAGACAAAGATACCTTGTTTGGGTTCAGATGCTTTTCCCTATCTCATTCCTAGGATCACAGGAGTTCAGCAGATCCTAAAGTCTCATCTGTCCGTACCACTTGAAGACAGTGTAATATCCACCGGAGAAGAATGAATATTGCAGTTTCAGGTTAGCTGTACCTGTGTGTTCTCCCTCTGTGGTCCATTAAGGGCACACCCTTTAAGACTTCTGGCTCCCAGCCATTACCTCTTTTGGGCAGAGACCCACATCTCACTCCCTCTTCATTTTATTGATCAGTACAAACCTTTTAGAACAGAGAGGCCTGATTCTCAGGTCATGTCTATGCTTACCGGGGGGTTCCGCTGCTGAAGTACTCTGTTACCCGGGGTTTTTTTAACCCAAAGTTCTTGGTAATAAATCAAGGGGGGAAATAAATCAAGGGAGACATGGCCGTCCAGCTGATAGATGGCTGGCACAAACAGGACAACATAAGAATGCTTTCACTTAAAGCAAAACTTTAGTTAGTCTCAAGCACTTACACACGTCCGCAACAGGTTAGTAAAACACCCCCAACCCTTGATAATTACTGAAGCTGGGTGTGGCTCTCGAGTGGCACAGCAACAGTCTTCCATTGGTCAAACTTCCATCTGCTGGTACCCCAAGATGCATCTAGAGGGAGCGTCTCTGAAGAAACCCTCCTGGAGAGTCCAGCTTCCTCAAACTCGTTCTCCTTATTTATGCATTAGTAATACAATGACATATCACTTAAAGAAAACTTGCTAAGCAAGCAATTTTTTAAGATCAAGCAAGAGGTTTCTTTCTGATCTTTAATTAACCAGATATATTTTTTTCAGAGTGTGCATGCCTTGAGGCACATATAGACAAGCTTCCCGTTTTTCTAAAATACATACATCAGCAATTTCAACATTCTTAGCAGGAAGGATGTGGGGTCAAGCTGCCTTTTCTGTGGCACCGAAAACCCCCTCCCCTCCTGCCTTGGTTAAGCTAAAGCCGCTGCATGGCCAATTTACAGCCTGCTGACATGGCTGCTTTTAGTAATAAGCAATAATGGTTTCAGGCACTTTACTGGTTTGTCAAAATTTCCCAGTACAACTCCACCAGAACGAGCGGACTAAGGTAAGTCGGTGGGAGAGTGTCTCCTGTCAATGCAGTGCAGTGTAGACACTGCAGTTAGCCAACCTAAGATACATTGAATCCAGCTACGTTATTCACATAGCTCGAATAGTATAACCTAGGTCGACTTACCCCGGTAGTGTAAACAAGGCCTCAGTTTTGTCATTGGCCGACTCGGAATCCTTATCTCATCAGTGCCTTAAGGCTGTCTAGTGTATGCTTCCAGGCAGGCCATCTCAGAAGTCCAGAGAAGCCTGGACCACTTCCAGCTTTTGAGGTCTCTAGCCATAATAAAAATAAAAAATGATGATACACGAAAACAAAATAAGGCACCAAAAAAAGAGTGAGACTTAATTTGAATATTTTTTTATTTAACAAGTGCTTTTCTAGCCTTTTTCTGTGTAAGTGCACTAATTATTGAGGAAAAATATAGCTTCCGTGCAATGTCACAGTTGATATTAAACATGGCGAGACCATTCAAACGCTCTTGTCCCATACTTGAACAGTGATAGTTCTTTACCTGCTTCAATGCTTTGAAGGTGCGTTCACCTGAAGCCACTGATTCAGGCAAACTGACAAAAATATGCAATGCAATTGTGATATTAGGAAACATTCCAGAGAGTCCAAGTTCGAGTATTTCTTGAAGCAGTTGTTTTGGCTTGCAATCCATTTTAAAGATCATGGAATATATTCATCTGATGACCTCGTCACTGAGATCTTTTGAGATTTCTTTGTTGTACTGTTGCTGAATTTGTTCAGCTGCAGAAAGTAGATCTTCATTACTCAGTCTGTTAAACTGCCAAAGAAACCCCAAAAGGGTACAAATTAGTTGCAGTGACTCAAATCGACGTGTAAGACCTGATTGAATAGAGTCAATGATGACAAGGAAGACATTGACCCTATAATGCTGCTCAGCATCAGATTCAGTAGGTAAGTTGTGATTGGTGGAGACTCAGATGAAATGCCAATATTCTGTGCTACTAATTTGGATCAGTCAGGCTCACAACCCATTGTTCACAAATCTGTTGAATGTCATTGATAAAACTTTCAGTGTTATCCCTCTCAGCATCAAGTGTAGCACTGCGTGCCTCAATTACCAGATTAGTTTGGTGGATCATTGTAAGTAGCTTCATCCACAAAGATGACATCAAAATGCATTGAAATTTGGACATGTGCTTCTGAATAGACAAGTTCAATTCGAGCCTGTGCAGTAAGATTGAGAGATTCAAGCTCATTTAAAGCCTTTCTCACTGAATTCATATGCTGTGCAACTGGTTGAACACCATCAATCCATGCAGACCATCTAGTTTTGGACATCCCATGCAGTGAAACAGGAAGATATTGTTTCAGAATTTCCCACCTTTGTGGACTACTACTGAAGAGATTATACATTTGCTGAACAGTTCCGAAGTAAGTAATTGCCTCCTTGCATGATTCAGCACAGTCAACACCTACAAGGTTTAGTGTGTGGTTTCCACAGCTAAAGAAAATACAGTTTGAATTATGCTCAAGCAGAACTGCTTGTACACCTTTGTACTTCCCACCCATATTAGATCCATTGTCATAGGCTTGAACAATGCAGACTTGAAAATCTAATTTAAAACCTTCTAGAATTGCTAGTAAATTTTGAACTGTCTACAATCTTAACATATCGAATAACCATAGCAATCTGTTCCTTGTGAGAACAATCTGGAGTGGCATCAACAATGATTGAAAAATACTCGGCATTTCAAATCTCATCAAGAATTGTTGTTTGTACAAATCACCCACATAGCTCAATAAACTTCTTTTGTATGCGTGTGGAGAGATAAAGGACTTGCATGCACTTTTGCCTCTCTTGCGATTCTCGAACACATTTAATATGCTCTGATGAAAGTGGGTCATATTTGCTGAGGAGCTCAACTATGTCTAGAAAATTTTCATTTGCACTATCACCAATACGTTGATTGGAAACAAAGAAAGCCAATCTCCACTTCTGCATCTATTACTGTTGGCACATGTTGCAGTTGCGGAGTTTTCATTATCTGTAGCATTGTTTGTAGTGTAAGGTGTGTTTTCCTGTGGTTTGAGAAATGAAGTTATTGGCTTTGAGCTCTTAGCTGCTGCTTCACTCAGTTGTTTTCACCATCTCTTGCTTGCACCACTTTCAGATCTTCTCTTCATAGTGATCTATCTGGTCAATATGTAGCCTATCCACATATTCTGCTGTAAATAAGTAGCTTATCTACACTTTAAATCTTCTACTGTAAACATGTACACAAATGCTGAGTGATACACAAATGCTGAAAAGACTTAAAATGAAGGAATATTAATTAAGAACACCAAATAAAACAGTCAGGTTAAAATCCTTATCACTGAGTCAAAACTCAGGCATTCAAGGTATAATATAACAGGCTAAGCTGAAGACGAAGGGATTACATATATATAGTAAACACAGACATTGATACAGACAGAGGGATAATGTCCAAAAATTTCAAAAGTGTGTCCTCACAAAACTCACTGTACAAGATTGTCCTCACAATTTTTCACCTTGACTCTGGGCCTATAGACTACGAAAGCCTATGATGATGGCCAAGTTACCAAGCTAGGGATCAACTAACCAACCAGTCACCTGGTCGCCATCAGAACTAATATATTTTTATTAATATTTATGAACATTTCAACTCTTTAATATGACAAAATCTATGTCAATTAACAAAAAAATTATGTCTTTTACCAAATCACATCTCTTATTTGCTTAAATTTGCAGCTCTAAGCTGAGAGAGTGTGTCACATTTTGGTCTGACAGGGATGCGTATAAAAACAAGTTGCAAAACTTATCAAACGCCAAAAAATTAACAAGCATCTAAATTTGAGGTCCCTTTTGAGTTTGAGGCCCAGGCCAAATGGTCCTCCTGCCCCCTCCTGCCCCCCCTCTGATTGGCCCTGCTTCCAGGGACATAGGCTACTAAAAGCTGCCTGCTAACTAGAAGAGTAAAGCAGGGTGGTGGCAGCTTTTATAAAGTCTTGTTCCACTTAATTTCAACCCAGCAGCTTCTCTAGAAATGATCTGCTGCTTTTTCTCCACTCCCATGGCAATTGACCCGACTGCAGAGACTCATGGCAGCAGCTGGCCAGGAAGCACAGACAGGCATCTGAGTCCTCTCTATCCCTCACCCCAACCCATAAGTAATCCGTTTGTAACAGGGATATGGTCTTGTATGTTGGTCCTTTATCTCTACCCAATAAGAACCAGTAGTGGGAGGAGGGGAAGCCTCATGTGAAATTCAGTATTCTGTTTGTGCAAATATTCATATGACAGCAGAATATATTCTTTCTGCCAAAGCAGTTGTTAGAGAGACAAGGTGGGTGAGGTAATATATTTTATTGGACCAACTTCGGTTGGTGAGAGAGAGAAGCTTTTGAGCCACACTGAGCTCTTCCTCGGGTCTGGGAAAGGTACTCAGTGTCCTAGCTAAATAGGTGGAAGAGATCATTTAGTGTAAATAATTAGCACATATTCTATGTACGTAGCTCAAAAGCTTCTCTCTTTCACCAACCGAAGTTGGTCCAATAAAATATATTACCTCACCCACCTTGTCTCTCTAATATCCTGGGGCCAACACAGCTACACTGCAACAAGCAGTATGTTGTAGCTCTTGGAGGCTTACAACCCCTCTCCCCCCAAACCTCGCAACTCTAAATACTATTATCTATACATGAATATTTCACTACTTTTCAAAAAGTAAAGGACTCTATGATCCAACTGGAATGGCCCCATTCTGTCTGCCACAGAAAGTTCTTATTTATTGAACTAGTACTGTCACCAAGGTAGGGTAGCAGTGAAAACAAAATACGTTGATGCTAAGCTTACTCTTTAAGGAACAGAAAGTCTGCAAAGAGGGTTGTGTTTCTGTCTTCTCTGCTAAAAAAAGCATCAAGTGTGAAGATATCTTGCCACACCCAATTAAGTGTGAAAACCACAGGTTTTAACAACTATATATATATATATATATATATACCATACACACACATATGTATGAACCTTATCTGGGAGCTTAGAAGAAATATCTGCAATATGATTTCCTGCTTAGAAGTGTAGGTATTTAAGAGGCTGTCACATATACAAATGTTTTTGCTTTCATTTCGGTACCTGGAAATAAGAGAGTTGGAACTTCAGTGCCAAAAGACTTCAAATACTATCAAAACTGAATGGTAATTTCCTGTGTTGTTAACTCCAAATTAAATTCCTGCAAAATATTAGGCAGACTATTAATACCAAATGGTCTGACTTGAGAGACTACATTTTACTCACAACAGAAAGCCACATTAATTGCTAGCTTATGCATTTTACTGGATCTCCACAAGTGGAGCTGAAATCCTAAATACAGTGCAAGTGCCAACCTCATATTTCATTTTGAGCTGTTTATATCTTACTGCCAAATCCCTGATACTTCCCACCTCTCATAACTTAAAACCAAAGGAACCCACCATCCTCAGGAGAAAGAATCCATATTAATTTAACCTTTCCTCCACTCATGTAAAATGGCTAGAAAGATAGTTGTAAACAATGTGTTCATTTAGAATTTCACTGTACTGCACTTTATGGCCACTAAGAACTCGTGGCAGCAATGGAAATAGAACTGAGATCTTTCTCTTGTAAGGGTATGTCTACACTACAAAATTAGATTGATTTTATAGAAGTTGATTTTTAGAAATCGATTTTATACAGTTGATTGTGTATGTCCCTACTAAGTGCATTAAGTCGGTGGAGTGCATCCTCACTACCATGGCTAGCATCGACTCACGGAGCGGTACACTGTGGGAAGCTATCCCACAGTTTCTGCAGTTTCTGCTGCCTGTTGGAATTATGGGTTAAGCTCTCAATGCCTAATGGGGCAAAAACATTGTCGCAGGTGGTTTTGGGTACATGTTGTCACTCTCCCCTCCCTCCCTCCCTGAAAGCAACTGCAGACAATCATTTCATGCCTTTTTGCCTGGGTTATCCGTGCAGATACCATAGCAAGGCAAGCATGGAGCCCGCTCAGCTCACCCCTGCTGTTGCGAGCAAATACCTTGCGCATTATACTGCAGTATGTGCAGAACCTGGCTAAGAGACAGCAGCACGAGGATGATTGTGATGAGGACATGGACACAGACATTCCTGAAAGCACGGTCTCTGGCAATTGAGACATCATGGCGGCAGTGGGGCTGGTTGATACAGTGAAACGCTGATTCTGGGCCCAGCAAACAAGCACAGACTGGTGGGAACGCCTAGTGTTGTAGGTCTGGGATGATTCCCAGTGGCTGCAAAACTTTCAGATGCGTAAGACCACTTTCCTGGAACTCTTTAAATTGCTTTCCCTTGCCCTGAAGAGCAGGAATACCAGGATGAGAGCTGCCCTGACTGTTGAGAAGCAAGTAGCTATAGCACTGTGGAAGCTTGCAACTCCTGACTGATACCAGTCAGTATGGAATCAATTTGGAGTGGGCAAATCTACAGTGGGGACTCCTGTGATTCATGTAGCCAATGCAATCACTAACATTCTGCTGTCAAGGGTAGTGACTCTGGGAAATGGGCAGGTCATAGCTGATGGCATTGCTGCAGTGGTTTCCCTAACTGTGGTTGGGACGATAGATGGAATGCATATCCCTGTCTTGGTACCGGACCACCTTGGCAGCCAGCACATAAACCACAAGGGGTACTTTTTAATGGTGCTGGAAGCACTGGTGGATCACAAGGGACATTTCACCGACATCAACGTGGGATGGCTGGGAAAGACGCATGATGCTCGCATCTTTAGGAACTCTTTGAGCAGCTGCAAAAAGGGACTTACTTCCCAGACCAGAAAATGACTGTTGGGGATGTTTGAAATGCCAATAGTTATTCTTGGAGACCCAGTCTACACCTTGCTCGCATGGCTCATGAAGCCATACACAGGCAGCCTGGACAGTAGTAAGGAGCAGTTCGATTATAGGCTGAGCAAGTGCAGAATAGTGATAGAATGTGCCTTTGGATGTTTAAAAGCTCACTGCGCTGTTTGCTGACTAGGTTAGACCTCAGCGCAACCAATATTCCCATTGTTATTACTGCTTGCTATGTGCTCCATAATATCTGTGAGAGTAAGGGGTAGATGTTTATGGCGGTGTTTAGATGGGAGGTTGAGGCAAATCGCCTGGCTGCCAATTTTGAACAGCCATTAGAAGAGCACAGGTAGGTGCTCTGCACATCAGAAAGACTTTGAAAACCAGTTTCATGACTGGCCAGGCTATGGTGTGGTAGTTGTGTGTGTTTCTTCTTGATGCAAACTCATCTCCTTTGTTGATTTTAACTCCCTGTAAGCCAACCACCCTCCCCGCTTCAATCACAGCTGGCAAAGGAAATAAAGTCACTATTGTTTTGAAACCATGCATTCTTTCTTTATTAATTAAAAAAAGGGAGATAACTGATAAGGTATCCTGGGTGGGGTAGGGTGGGCTGGGGGAGGCAAGGAGGAGGGAAGGACAAGGCCACATTGCTTATTGTAACCACACTACAAATCAAAATTGTTTGAATGACAGTCTTCTGTTGCTTGGGCCATCCTCTGGAGTGCTGTGGCTGGGTGCCCAGAGCCCTCCCCTCCACCACCACCCCAATTTCTTGGGCATCTGGATGAGGAGGATATGGAACTTGGGGAGGAGGGCTGACAGTTGTACAGTGGATGCAGTGGCAGTCTGTGCTCTTGTTGGCTTTCCTGCAGCTCCGCCAGACACCTGAGCATGTCCGTTTGCTCCTGCATTAGCCTCCGCATTGCATTCTGCCTCTTCTCATCGTGCTCACTTAATGCTTTCCTGGACTCTGCCACTGAATGCCTCCATGCATTCAGCTGTGCTCTTTTAGTGTGGGAGGACTGCATGAGCTTGGAAAACATGTCATTGCGAGTGTGTTTTTTTCGCCTTCTAATCTGCGATAACCTCAGGGATGGGGATGATATGGGGAGCATAGAAACATTTGCACCTGCAGGGGGATAAAAAGAGAGAGTAAAATTTAAGATGATATATTTCTGAGAACAAAAGGGAGACTCTTTCACAGTGATTCAAGCAATTCACAGCAGACAGCACATGTACTATAGGTACAAGGTCGCATTTTGTCTTTCCTGTTGAGCGCCTGCCGGTATGATGACACATCACACATGGCTGGGCGACAGAATTCGGTTTCCAAACAACCATGGTAAGCCAAAGGGCATGCAGGTTTGGCTTCTAACGTCTTGATAACGTGGGAATGTTTTCAAACTACAGCGTCTTCCTTTCCCATAGCAAGCAATGCTGGTTGGGTTTGCCATTTAAAAGGAGGAGCTGTGGTTTTCTGGTGGATGTGCAGCACACACTTCCCCCCACCCCTCCGTGTGGCTATTTGGGATAATCCCTTCATCCCTCCCCCCACCGCATGGCTATTCTCAGGGATGATTCCTTTTAGCCAAGCGCAAACAGCCCAGCATGAACGGGGTCCTTTTAGTGTTCCCTTACAAAAATTCCCGTATTTCAACCAGGTGACCAGAAAGATATAAGATCGAATGTTGCTTGAATGCGACCAAAACCCAGGACCATTCGCTGCCATGCTTTGTGCCATTCCAGACTACTTGCTGCTGGCCTGGTATGGTAAAGTGTCCTACTGTGGAGGACGAAATAAGGCAACCCTCCCCAGAAACCTTCTGCAAAGGCTGTCAGAGTACCTCCAGAAGAGCTTCATGGAGGTGTCCCTGGAGGGTTCCTGCTCCATCCCCAGACATATTAACAGACTTTTCCAGTAGCTATACTGGCCACGAATGCATCCCAAGTCTTCACAGCAAATCAAACATTAAACGCTATTGCTTTTAAACCTTGTATTGTAGTTACAAATGTGCATTCACCAGAGAGGCCTCCGCCTTCAGGGTCAGGAATCCCACCTTGGGAGAGTATTGGCTCCAGGGTGATGAAAAGGTCCTGGCTGCTGGGCAGAACGGATTCACCGCTTGCCTGCTGCACATTCTCCTCCTCCTCCTCCTCCTCCTCTTCTTCATCCACAAAATCCTCCTCCATGTTGCGTGAGACTCCCCTCAGCAGATGTCCATGGACAGTGGTGGGGTAGTGGTAGGGTCCCCCCCTAGAATGCCATACAGCTGATCATAGAAGCAGCATGTATGGGACTCTGACCCAGAGTGACCATTTGCCTCCTTTGTCTTATGGTGGGCTTGCCTGAGCTCCTTTACTTTCATGCGGTACTGTTGTGTGTCCCTGTCCTCTGCCCATCATGCCCTGTGCAATTTTGACATATATATTTGCATTTCTTCTTTTTGATTGGAGTTCTGCCTGCACAGATTCTTCTCCCCATGCAGCAGTCGGATCCAGTGTCTCCTGTTCACTCCATGCTGGAGCTCGTTAGTGATTCTGGGGAGACTGCATGGTCACCTGTGCTGCTGAGCTCGCCACGCTGACCAAACAGGAAATGAAATTCAAAAGTTCCCAGGGCTTTTCCTGTGTACCTGGCGAGTGCATCGAAATTGAAAGTGCTGTCCAGAGCGGTCACATGGGAGCACTCTGGGATAGCTCCCAGAGGCCAATAACGTCAATTTGCATCCACACTACCCCAAATTCAACCCAGCAAGGTTGATTTTAGCACTACTCTTCTCGCTGGAGAGGAGTACAAAAATCAATTTTAAGAGCCCCTTAAGTCGATGGAACGGGGTTGCTTGTGTAGACGCATTCCTTATAAAATTGACCTAATGTGGCTAAATTTGACCTAACCCTTTAGTGTAGACCGGGGCTAAAAGCATTTGAGCTAAAAGTATTGGGGTTTTGTTTATTTTCCCCCCTCCTTTCTCTGCAACATCAGAGATAGCTCGATAGGGGATACTGGATGGGATGAGTCAGTGCTCTGAGGTGGTACAGAGATTCCTCTCTCTCAGGTACTTGGCTGATTGGTTCTTGATTACATACTTAGGGTCTAACTCATCGCCATATATGGGAGGGTCAGGAAGACATTTTCCCCCAGGTCAGATTAGCAGTTACCTGGGGTGGGGGTTCACCTTCCTTGGCAGTGTGAGACATGGGTGCTTGCCAGGATTACCTGGATATAACTCATTTAATCAATTCCCTGCCATTGCAAGGGCTTTGGGCATGGGTGGACCTCAGGTCTCTCCTATTCTCTGTCTGTTGCACTCCATAGATTAGTCTTCTGAGGGCTAGAGTACTTTGGTCTAATTTCAGTTGTTGGCTTTAGTGTGTAGGCACTCGGTGATGTTGGCGGCCTGAACTATACAGGAGGTCAGACTATGTGATCTCGTGGTCCCTTCTGGCCTTAAACTCTATGATTCTTAAACAAGAAACTTTGTTAGTTGTATTTGTGGCCTATGACACACATAACTAAACCATACTGGCAACAAATTAATCTTGACCTGGTAGGGATTAGGATGACATTTTCATGGGGACAGATTATCCCATGTCATCCTTAAGAGGCAATTCTTGCATTTTCCTCTGAAGCATCTTGTGCTGACCACTGTTGGTGACTGGACACTGGACTGGCTGGACTTAGCGCCTAATCCAGTATGGCAATTCCTGTGTTCCTGTTATAATATGTTCGATAAAATAATGTTGTGGAATATGAATGAATAGCTAATAATTTATAGGCCCTGTCTTTTAGCCAGGCCTCAGTCACACTTTCACTATTATGAGCACAATTAAATTCACGTGCAAAATTAAACATCATTTTGGTTTGTATTTATTGTGATGTAAGTTTGGGCCTGCAATAGTTGAGACTGTTTTTGAAAAAATAGGGTATAATGAGCTGAACATTATGTTGATTTAAAATGTACTTGCCCTTTAAAGAGAGAAATACATTATGTTTAGGCTTGGAAGGATTAGATTTTTATCAGTAAATGTCAGTAAGCACCGTACACATCCAAGCCAACAAAAACAATTTTATCTATAATAATCAAAATTTAGATAGGCAAAGTAAGAAAAATGCTGCTTGAAAACTGAGTTTGATTTAAGTATGTTTATTTTGTATATTTTGATGTGTGATGTTGAACATTTGTGTTTTAGTGGTTATCAAGCTTTAACTTTATAATGTCAACATCTCCTGTAATTAAATAATTTGATTTCCCTCATAATTTCTAGCCTTTATAAAAGCTTAATAAAAATAAAAAATGCTGAAAGTAAACATTGGTGTTATCTCTGTTGAAATGATAAGAAAAGACCAAATTCTGCCAAACCTAATTATATGTCAAGGTCTGCTCCACGGTGGAGTCAGATTTATGCCATGCTCCACCCAGTACAACCTTCTTTATTCTTTGGCCCTCATCAGAGGTCTGTTGCCTGCCATCATGTTTCTTTGTATACTGCTGCTAGCTCCCAGATCCCTCTGCTACAACCCTGCTCCTGTCATGTGGCCTCCTGGTAGATCCTGACTCCCATCCATGTTCTATTTTTAGGGCTTAAAAATGAAACTTCAGTGGTGCATAGCCTTGAACTGTCCTCTGCAAAGGGATTAATTTAATTCTTATGCAAAGTGTGCAGACTAGGATGAATACAGTGATTTTTTTAAATAATAAATTTAACAGAAACCCTAGGTCATGCCCTGACCCCAGAAACAGCAGCCTCTGCAGGACTTACACAAAACTCAAACTGATTCACATTTTGTGCTCCTTTTCCTACCTCAATCCCTGCCCTTTTTACCTGGGACTCCCTTAGTCCAAGGCTCCCTGGGCTGCCTAGTCTGGAAAGGAAGTGTGGCTTGAGCATTACCCTTTCTTTTGTGCAGCTGCTCTTCAACACAAAGGATAGGTCTCAACTGAAGCACAGAAGAAGAACAAAGTATTCTTTAATTCAGACAATAATACTCTTAACATCTCTGAGTGTAGTTAGTTACTGCAAATGATCTTTAACTCTTTTTATGGAGTCAAGTATCAGAGGGGTAGCTATGTTAGTCTGGATCTGTAAAAGGCAACAAAGAGTCCTGTGGCACCTTAAAGACTAGCAGATGAATCTTTCTATGGAGAGTTCATCCTGGGTGCTTATACAGCAATGACCCCTAATGCCATTAGCACCTTTCATCCTAACAATATATTGGGTTTTGTATTCATTCAGCATCTCACCGGTCCCTCAAATGTCTGATGACATGTTTCATTATATAACACATTGGCACTTCCACTCAGTCGTGGAATGAGATTCAAGTCCTCAAAAGGCATGCCTGTAATGTATGCAGTATCAGTGCCAAAGTGGAGACTATCTGTTGTAAAATGACTTTGATACATTGATAAATGGAGCTAGCTGACAAAAATTCTGTAACAATGAAGTATCATTTCAAAGCCAATATTTTTTTAAGTGCTGTAAGTTACAAGGAGCCCTTAATGACTAGCTGGGGATTATTATGTATGCAGGTACAAAATGAAGATGACAAGGATTTTATATCAATTTCTCGCACTATGCACTCACCTGCCAGCAGTGAGTTTTTCACCCCTTTCATTTTCTGCAGCCAATTACCACAGAAGCAGACCTGTAAGCAGAGCTTTTGGGGGCAGCATTTACATTAAAAATAAACCTTTTACATAAATTATGACCTCTTTTGTTTCCCTGCTGACTGATGCATTTTAGCTGTCACATTCCCATTGTAAAGAGTCTGTTCTCTCATTGAAGTGTTCATGTAGCTCTCATTAACATTAAGGGGAGCTACATGCAGTCATTCAGGGGCAGACAGAATCCACAGTACTTCTAAGACATAGTTCCATGGTATGGGGAATGCTGGGGAGTGTCACCCCAGCAGCATTGCATTGGAGGAGCGTGGGTCACCCTTTTCCTGATTGTGGAGTGTATTCACCCCAAGCATGGTTTGTTCTATTTGTTTGGTAGAGGAATGGAGTCTAGGTCCTCCTCCTGAACCCATCTCTCCCTGCTCCGTTTGTGAAGGTTATTACTGCTGTTGGGACTGAACCTGGCTACTACAAAGGAGTATTGGTGGGTGGAAAGAGAAGATTCCTTGTTGGAGCTGGGTGTGTGTGTGTCAATTAATAGTTTAATTTAAGTGTGGGGTCAAGTGAATTGGGGGAGAGAAGCATTTTTGAGGTTCTGAAAGCTATTAGTCAAATTCAGCAAAAGGTTTTGGTTGAACAGTTTTCTTTCAAAAGAGTGAGAATGTTTTCTTTTATTTTGATCATTTCATTTCAAGACATTTAGTTGTGAGGAAGTCAAAACATTTTGAGTTGACTCAGAACTATGTTCTTCAGTTTTAGTTTTGATGAAAACTTTTTGAGCAAAAATATTTTTTGATTCAAATTGAAGCAGAATACTTTTGGATGTTTTCGGTTAGGGGTCCGAACTGAAAAAGCCAGTAGACGCTGAACCCTTCCACTCTCTCTCCACTTGTGTTCATATAATCCAGTACTAAAATGTGAAACTGGACATTCCAGAGTGCAGCCTGATATAGCATCATTGCTCAGGAGAGGCCAGAGAGTAGAATAGCAGGGATGTTGTTCAGACTCACCCAAGCACAAGGGTCCTAGTCCAAGATGCAGTGATGATAGGGGCAAATAGAAACTGCTTCTTATTTGCCACAGAGACCATGCAATCTTTCTCCTGAGAAATCTCCCAGATGTAAATCTGATCTGTCTTCACTTGACCCTAGAACCAAGCATCTGTCATGGTGAATAACTATCATTACATTTCTCAGAAACAATCACCTGCATCCAGGATGACCTTTTGAGGCACTGGGACCAACAGACCACAGTCAGAACAGGAAACACAACACCCTTGTTCCAAGAATTTGATCCATTTGCACAAGAGGGAGTGATGGATGGGAAGTTTGACAGCATGCAGACTTAACACCTGCAACTCTGATTCTTGGTTTTCCAGGCTGGTGAAAGAACAAGGAACCCTTAGGGCCTCTACTAACTCAAATTGTCAGCTCCTCTTTTGGAGTAAGACTTCTATTTCTCTCTCTAAAACATGCAATAGCTCAGCCAGCACTAAAGAAACCTACCCTCAACTCAAGAAATTTATCTGGAGAAGGGAGATGGGGAATAAATGATCTGGAGTAGTTTATCTAGCATCTATTTGGAGCTTCCGAAAAAGGTTTAGGATCCATCACAACAGTAAAGTTCCACAGATATTCACAGTTTGGTATAGGGAAGAACACATCTTCTCTAAGGAAAAGGAAGTTAAACAAAGATCTTCCTTCTTGTCAGCTGAAGCTGAGTATCCATTACATTACTCTTAAAATTACAAATCTCAAAAGAGATAAAAACAGCAAGAATGAGTACAATGTAATACAAGGTATACACTCAGCCTTTCACTTCTCACTCAAGATCTGATCCTCTGATTTTCTATACAGTGTAGCAGTTGCTTCCTCTTAAGTTAGTGCCTTAGTTTACATAGGTAGGGAACCTATCTTGCTTTTTGGGAAACTCACGTAAGCTGATCTTGGAGCTAAGCTACTCTGATCTTGGAGCTAAGGTGGCCTTTCCCTCCCATGAGTCTCTTAGTTGGGTTTGTAGACCAAGAACTGTTTCCTACAATAGTAAATGGATCTGGATTCTGGAGAGCAGGATCCTGCTGTACTTCCATAGTACAGCAGGGAGGGGCAAACAGACTGTTTCCTCTGCCATCTGACTCAGTGACTGAGTTTAGGCCAGTGTTTTCTAGCAACTCAGGGTTATTGGGCATTTGAGACTGAACTGAAACTGAGATGCCTTCTAATCGCTTGAATTTGGTTGCTACAGCTACAGCCCTAGGGTGTATTGTGTGCTTTTTCAGCTCCCATGCCCTGTCACCTTTCACAAACACTAAATTAAACAAACAAACACACACACACACTCCCCTGGCCGTTTTCTTATGATAAAAATACACATTGGGACCATACACCCTTGCATGAAACGTTTTCTTCCTGCCAGGCAATTGAAAGCCTTTAGCTGCACAGTGCATCAGAGTCATGCAAATTTGGCATAGAAGAACACCACATGGTGTGTTGCACTCCTTCCTATGAAAAGAGATATATTTTTTGAAAATAACTATCATTTGTTTCTTTAAAATCTCCTTCTTGCGCACTAGTATTCTTAATAATTGGCAGAAAGTCTTGTTTTTAAATGTAAACAGATGGATGGACTGCCAGCGTGGCAGAGTATAATTCTAATGCAGTGAAACTGATAGTGTTTGAGAGATTGTAACAAAATTATTTGAAGGAACTTTAATGTGTTTGAACAACCATAGTTGCTTTACCTTGGCTGTGGGTCTGGTCTTAATGTTTCAGACACTTCCCCTGTGAAGAAGTGCAGCCATCATGTCATGTATTTCAGTGCTGAGCCAATCCACACCTTTATCAGTGCCAAAGACAGCCTATTTCCCCCCAGCGCCTCAGAGAATAATAAATCCTATGGATTGCTGTGGTCTCCTGATTGGTGCTCTGGAATGCCTGATTTCCTTTACTAGCCAGGACGCCAAATAGCTCAGCAACACTACTACCAGCCTGGTAGCCTCTTGAGTCTGAGAAAGGTGGAAAAAAGAGAAGAAAATAGATGGTGAAAAAGCAGCCAGGAAAAGGAGTTAGATGTTAAAGGGAGACATGAAGAAGGGGATGTCAGATAAATCAGAGAAGGCTGGAGGCAGCATTAGATTATGTCCACATGTCACGGTGTTCTGAGGATGCAAGCCAGACCAATAAAAGGTTGTGTCACCACTTTCCCTGCAACTAGAGTGGCCAGGTGCCTGGTTTCTCAGCTGGAAAGTCTGGTCAAAAAGGGGACCTGACTGTCCAGTCAGATCTACTGACTGGACACTCAAAGTCCGGTTACTCCGAGCAGGGGAGGCGCCAGGTCATTATCCACTCCCGCCCCTACTCAGCCAGAGCCCGTCTCCTACCTTCATTGGGTGGCTGCAGCTCCCAGCCCTGGATCCCCAGGTAAGTCCCTCTTGACCCAGGGGTAGGAGGGGAAAAGCCACGAGCAGCAGGGAGAAGGAGGGAAGAGGAGTGGTCGAGGGCAGGGCCTCAGGCGAAGAGGTGGGGCAGGGAACTCCGGGGGAAGAGGTGGAGCAGGGCTTTTTGGCAAGAAGCAGGGCAGGGGAGGTTCCAGCACTCCTGTTGAAGTGTCCGGTTTTTAGATATTACCAAGTTGGCAACCCTACCTGAAACCCTGAGTGCCTCACTATACTTTGTTGCTTTAGCTCCCAGCCTGTGGCACTCACAGCTAGCCTTAAATAATAGCTCAAGTGTTTCCAGATCCTTTCATTCCAGAGGATTGCCAAGCACCTTACAAACTATATATAGTGATCACTTTGCCCACCACTAAAATGCAGCAGGTAAAACTTTGCAACTATTCAGTGGTACAAAGCAACAATACCATATGAGCAGGAAGTGAAGGACGCTGTTTCCCATTGAAAATGTTAGGGAATTTAGGTAGTCAGAACTGGCTGTTAGAATTTGTTCAGGACACCCAGAATAAATCAAGGTTTTTTTAGTAACCTCTGCTTTAACTAGGTAGTGAAGACAATAACATAACGAAGTTGTGTTTCCATAGGCAATGTCTTCAGTGAAGAGCTATCAAAAAGGGAGAACTGAAAGGCTCATGTTCTCGTGGGGGGAAAGTTAGAACATAAGAACATAAGAATGGCCGTACCAGGTCAGACCAAAGGTCCATCTAGCCCAGTATCTGTCTACCGACAGTGGCCAATGCTAGGTGCCCCAGAGAGAGTGAACCTAACAGGCAATGATCAAGTGATCTCTCTCCTGCCATCCATCTCCATCCTCTGACGAACAGAGGCTAGGGACACCGTTCTTTACTCATCCTGGCTAATAGCCATTTATGGACTTAACCACCATGAATTTATGCAGTTCTCTTTTAAACACTGTTATAGTCCTAGCCTTCACAACCTCCTCAGGTAAGGAGTTCCACAAATTGACTGTGCTCTGCGTGAAGAAGAACTTCCTTTTATTTATTTTAAACCTGCTGCCTATTAATTTCATTTGGTGACCCCTAGTTCTTGTATTATGGGAATAAGTAAATAACTTTTCCTTATTCACTTTCTCAACATCACTCATGATTTTATATACCTCTATCATATCCCGCCTTAGTCTCCTCTTTTCCAAGCTGAAGAGGCCTAGCCTCTTTAATCTTTCCTCATATGGGACCCTCTCCAAACCCCTAATCATTTTAGTTGCCCTTTTCTGAACCTTTTCTAGTGCTGGAATATCTTTTTTGAGGTGAGGAGACCATGTCTGTACACAGTATTCTAGATGTGGGTGTACCATGGATTTATATAAGGGCAATAATATATTCTCAGTCTTATTCTCTATCCCCTTTTTAATGATTCCTAACATCCTGTTTGCTTTTTAGACCGCCTCTGCACACTGCGTAGACATCTTCAGAGAACTGTCCACGCTGACTCCAAGATCTTTTTCCTGACTCGTTGTAGCTAAATTAGCCCCCATCATATTGTATGTATAGTTGGAGTTATTTTTTCCAATGTGCATTACTTGTGGGAGAATTTGCCATAGCATGAATCCTGCTTCATTGCAAAGGGAAGACTTTGATGACTGCTGGTTCTATTTCAGCTAGTGCAAACAATGAAAGCTATTGTCCATGTGAAGATAAAGACAGAATTTAAGGCACCTCTGTAATTACACTCTTTGATTAAATAGAAGTAAAGGGATATGTTTAATTATGCCCTGTACACACAGACATCTAACTTCAGATGAAAAAGGTAGTATTTTAAATACTCTTTCAACAACTATTTCAATATCTTCCCATAAATGTTGAAATAGGTTTCAAGCTGAGCTTTCAAAACGTTCCCACAGTGCACGACCTCTTCTTCAGGGGATCATTGCATCTTTGTCGGGCTGACAAGATATGCTGTTATTTAGTCTTATAGATATGGTTTGTTTTAAAGGTTTTAAACAATCATGGTCTTTAGAGGGTTCAGGCTGGAGTTCATACTGAATATCCCCTTAGAGTGTGGGCAAATTTCACAGACATGTTGGGGAAAGAATGGTGGCTCTGTAATCAAACCATAACGATGTTTTGAAAAGTTTAGCTCTAGTTTCTAGCAGCTGCACAAGAGTTCAAATGGTGTATAGTTGAGATGGAATTTAAAAAGAGAAGTGTTTAACAATAACTATCAAACACATCTTACAGTAAAAGAGAATAGGTTTGTTTTGTGCAATACTGAGATTATACCAAATCATATAGATATGGTTTTAAACTCCTTGATTGTTATGCTGAAACTTATGGAGGTCACCAGGTTCTCTGGTCAAAAATTCTGGACAGATTCCATGTGCATATTAATATATAGTTGCTGTCTTCCAGTAAAACTGAGAGTAAAAGAGTTTCAGTGAAGCTGTGCAAAACTGCCAAATGTTCATGTCTTGTTTGCCAACTGCCTGTTTGATACACTATAAGCAGCGGTGGCTCCAGGCACCAACACTTCAAGCGCATGCCTGGGGCAGCAAGCTGCAGGGGGCACCCTGCTGGTACCTGCGAGGGCGGCAGTCAGGCAGCCTTCAGCAGCGTGCCTGCGGGAGGTCCACCAGTTCCGCGGATTCGGCGGCAATTCGGCGGCAGGTACGCTGAAGCTGCGGGACCGGCAGACCTCCTGCAGACAAGCTGCCAAATCCGCGGGACTCGGGACCTCCCGCAGGCAAGCCACCGAAGGCTGCCTGACTGCCGTACTTGGGTCAGCAAAAAAGCTAGAGCTGCCCCTGACTATAAGTAGCCAATGGGAACTGCTCATGGCATAAGGTTCCCTGATGCATGTTGTATGGTATCAGAATTGACTTCAGTGGGAGTACTTGTAGAATAAGGTGCTACTAAGCTGTATCAAAATCTAGCCCTACACCCAAACTGCTGCTGCTGGCCCATGGGCTGCCCGACTCAGGCAGCCCCTGAGCCAGCACTAGCCACTGCAGAAGTCACAGAGGTCACAGAATCTGTGACTTCCGTGACCTCTGTGACAGACTTGCAGCCTTAATCATAGTAATAATGCATAGAAACACCTCTGGCCCTTTCCTCTAGGTCACTTTAAGATTCTCTTTGGCTCTCACTTTGTTCAATAGGTTCACTTCGACCTCTTAGAGACATCACATGATACTGTGTCGTTGACAAAAGTATGTTTTTGCCTGAGAGCAATACCCAGGAAATCTTCTAAAATGGTAATCTAAAATGCCCTAAGGAGACACGAAACAGAAGAACTACTATTCTTATGGCTTGGAGGAGTCTGAGACCTTCCACGGATGGCACAAAATTGGACTTGTGAAAGCTATGTCTTATTTAAGGAGTAGGAAGATGCAAGAGATTTTAAAACAAGAGGTAACTAAAATCTCTTTTAAAAGACAACCTCATGCAAAACTATGCATGTAGATCAGCATGAAACTGAAATGTGTGACTGTAAAGTAGGCAAAGAACAATTGGCACTATACAAACTTATGGGGTCTAAATTAACTGTTATCACTCAAGAAAGATCTGAGAGTCATTGTGGTTAGTTCTCTGAAAACATTTGCTCAGCATGCACCAAAGTCAAAAAAGCTAACAGAAAAGCTAACAGAATCTTAAGAACCATTAGAAAATGGGTAGATAAGACAAAAAAGATCATAATGCTACTATATAAATCGATAGTACACTCACATCTTGAATACTGCATGCAGTTCTGATTGTTCCATCTCAAAAGTGCAGAGAAAGGCAACAAAAATTATTAGGGGGTATGGAACAGTTTCCATGTGAGGAGAGATTAAAAAGACTGTTGAGCTTGAAAAAGTGATAACTGAGGAAAGATATGATAGAGGTCTATAAAATCATGAAGAAGAATAAGGAAGTATTATTTACCCCTTCACATAACACACGAACCAAGTGTCATCCAATTAAATTAATAAATAGCAGGTTTAAAACAAACAAAACAAAGTTCTTCTTCACACAGCACGCTTTCAACCTGTGGAACTCATTGCCAGGGCTGCCGAGAGTGGGTTCAGGCCCCGGTGAAAAAAATTTTTCAGGGCCCCCAACAAGGGCAGACTGGCTAAACAGGGCCAATGAAGCCAAGGAAGCTGGGCCCCGGGCCCCCTTCCGGACTGCCAGGCCCCGGTAATTTGTACCGGCTTCCCCCCTGCTTCATTGGCCCTGCTCATTGCCAGGGATGTTAGGAAGGCCAAAAGTATAACTAGGTTAAATAAAGAATTAGGTAATGTAATGGTAGATAGTTCCATCAATGATTATAAACATTCTACAGCCAAAATGCTTCTGAAATAAATGTAGTCCAACTTTACTAATTCTGGGTCACTGAGAACGAAAAGGATGCTTAAAATTGTTGATTGGCTCTAGTTTTCAAGATATGCTATTGGGTCAGTATATACGACCCTTGAGTTGGGAATGGCGGAGGATAAGTGAGTTATAAAGGGAAGGGATCTCAATTTAAACCAGAAATGACTAAAATACATCTTTGACTGGATCTATGAATAAATCTATGACTGGGTTTGGACAGTACTTGCTTTTTAGGCAAAACAATGAATGATGCAATCTGAAGCTGGTATTGCGTCATATATGATATGAATTGCATCATGTTGTTCCTAGAAGTCATGGATGATGCAATCATAACAAGCTTACATCACTCTGCTGAACAAATTGCCCTATATCAGCTCTAGAAATCATACAGTGTCGTGCTCTCTTCTTTGTCAGTGTTTGATTTTGCAAAGGGACACATTTCTGTTTAGCCAAAGTGAGCAGAGATGCCTGGTACTTGTGTGAACAGTGCAGATAATTTCTGCTACGTTTGTGGTGAAGTGACTTTTGCATCACAAAAGCACAGTATAACCACTATGGTTAATAAAGCCTATCACCTTTATTTTGGCTGCAAAATTGGAGAGCAGGGCAAGAGGTGGGCCCCACACATATGCTGCAACACTTGTGCAACAAATCTTCGCCAGTGGTTGAACAGGAAAAGGAAATCTATGCCTTTTGCAGGGCCAATGATTTGGAGAGAGCCAACAGATCATACCAGCAATTGTTACTTCTGCATGGTGCCTCCAGTTGGGAAAAGTGTGTCAAAGAAGAAAAAGTGGACTGTGCATTATCCAAACATTCCATCAGCTATACGCCCAGTACCCCACGGAGAAGAACTGCCGGTTCCTGATGCACCAGAATCATTCTCACTTGAATCAGACAAGGAAGAGGAAGAGGATGAAACTTCTGGTCCTGAACCATCAATGTCACAGGACCCACATTTTCTCCTATCCTCCTCCTCTGAAGCACACCTCATAACACAAGGTGAACTGAATGACCTTGTCAGGGATTTGGAACTACCCAAGAGTAAGGCAGAGCTGTTGGGCTCCAGACTACAGCAGTGGAATCTCCTGGCATCAGTGCAAATGGAGCCCCTCAATGCTTGCAGACTATTGCTGGACAGTGACAAGAGATGCTCCATTGAATGAATACAAGAGACAAGCCAAGAAGCGCCGAGTAGACACTGAATAGGACTAAACTATGTACATAATAGTTTTTTGCCTTTTGTTTCATAATAAATTTTATTTATATAACCTTTTTGCTGATTTTTAAAGTGTTACATAAACAGGACAGGTGAAATATTATCATGTAAAGCAACCATAAACACATGAAAAGACCTAGGTTTACAATTTATGATTAAAACTCTACTATCTACACAATATACATAGACATAAAATGTAAAAACTTAAATATCTTAGAAATAGTAGCCAATCAGTTGTTTTAATTGTCATATTTGAATTCAGCACATCAAAATACATAATAAATATCACATTTTATCTCTGAAGCAGACGACTTCTCAAAAATTGTAGACCAGTGTTGTTAGTCAAGATCGTCAGGGATGCAACCACATGCTATGAGAGTCCCTAAACCTTGACTGCTAGAAGCTGGGACAGGATGACAGGGTGTAGATCATTTGATAAATTGCCCTTTTCTATTAATGGGCTAAATGGACTGGTCCAGTTTGGCCATTCTTATGCTCTTATACAGCTAAGATTTATTTTGCACCTAGCAGTCAGACTTATGTTCTGTCCACATTACAGCTTTCCCTATTGCTACTGCTAATGGAACTGCACTGGTGGCAAATTGTAGGTCCTAGTTTTTTAAGTGTAGTCCAAGTGGTTAAATCTACACTAGCATCTTCCCATCAGCTGGCAGTCCCAACAGAGATGATTAAGAGATTAAAAACAATGAAGGCCATTCAGATCTTTGTTCTTGACACTCAAGGATTAGAAATCCAGAGAAATGAGAGAAGTCGTAAACAACAGAGGACTAGTTGACCTTACTGTTAGCAGCGTGGAATACTTTTGGATCAGGTAATGAAAAGCAAGCAAAATCCTAGGAAGACCAGAGTCTGAGTCTGTTTAATGTTCTTCTTTTGGTAACATACATTGACAGTGCTCCTTTTAAAAAATGAACATGGCCATAACCTCATTTAAACTCTGCACTGGTAAAATTAAATTGTGTGAAAATGCAAAATTACTGAACAGATTATGCAAATAATACATAAACTGTGAGACAAAGTCATACCACTGTATTCCAAATTTGCTTTACATTTGCTTTTGCATTACATGCAAAAATGGTTGAAGATTCTCTTTTTCAGCACTACATAACCTAAAATGGGGAATTTCCTAGAATACCAACATGATAGTGAGTTGAAAACAGTTTCACTGAAAAGATTCTCTCTTACTATGGGTATGTACAATGATGGATTGTCTCTTACTATGGGTATGTATATAATGAGGTCCCAGTCTTGTCTGAGCTTTCTAGGTGCTACTCTAATACAAATAATTATTAGCAATGGTAAAGTTCCAATACAAAGCAAATTAAAGCTTGGCATGCAAGCTAAAAAGTAGCTTTTAAAAAAATCTGAGGCATTTAGACTAATCTTATATTAAAAACATCTTCTGAAACTAGGTTCACCTTATATTGTTGGAATATGTACCTCTGGTGATTAGAGCAGCACCATGTTTGCACACCAAAAGCTCCATATAATATATATATAAGCTCAATTATATCTATCTATCTAAACTCTGTACCATAGGTTAACATGACTATTAATACATACTACCAATGACCAGCAGTCCCAGAGAAAGCCAGGAAAATGCCAGAAGGCTGTTATCTCTGAAAGTCTATAACAAAGTGCCTGGAGCAAGTATGTGCTGAGCTAAAACTACAAAGGTCAAACTAGCGCTGTTCTGTACATTATAGTCCAGATTCAAGAGAATTGACAATCTGTATTAAAGTTCAAAACCTGCGGGAAACTGGGCTTGATTAAAATAATACCAGTTGTTATCTCTGCAGTAGTTCTTTATGTGAAGGGGACAAAAATCACAACACAGAGTCATTCGCTGCATAGAGCACTATTGCTGACATCTTTTCATATGAGTTTAAAGTAGTGATTGGCCTTATAATAAAGCACTGGATGCAACTGTAATGTAGGGTCAGTAATAGAGGAAGCAAGAAGAATAGTGTTACATTAAAGGAAATGAAAGAACTGACTGACTATCAATGTACCCGTATTACTCATGATGAAAAGTAAAATGAAGCGTGTGACCCCATCCACTCTGCCTCCACTCTCCACTCCTTCATGTCCTTCTTCAAAATGCATTTCTGCAAGGAGACTCAGAAGCCCCTAGTTTTTCCCTCTAAATTGACACTGTCTCACACACACACTTATATAACCAAAAAGAGAAAAGAAAAGCTGGAATTGCCATAGGCTACCACGTGATCTTATGTTTGTCATTCTCATCCTTCCTTCCCTTTATCTCCCCAGCCTCTGTTTGTCAGTGATGCGTGTTTTGTTTTTTTCTCTTAATCTAGACTGTAAACTCTTCAGAGCTAGGGCCTTGTTTTGCTATCAAGTTTTATGCTGATTTACAACACTCTATAAATAACAAATAAGAAGAACCACCAAGAAAGTAGGCTGGTGCCAATTTATTTCAGCTTAAAGGTAAACTCATTGCTTTAGTAACCAAATACTACTTAACTTTCCTGAGAGAGCCTTACTAAACAGGACCTTCAGCAAGATACTTATCCTCTGTAGAAATCCATCTTTGCAGTAATAGCTACTAAGAGCCATAAACTAATTGTAGATAATGGCCTACCATTCAGCAGCAGTGAGTTCAGCCACTTTCCTAAGAAATATGAATTTAAGATGTCTACTTCAAGACCTCATTACGTACTCAGAAAGGGAAATGGATAGTGAAAAAACTCCGTACAGAAGCAAAGATGATCCTTTCAAGCTTACACAGTCAGGCCTTTAGACAGCAGATAACATTCAGCTGAACTGCTAATGAACCACATATCGCAAACAGTATCAAGAAGGCTGTGAAAAGTTGCAGAAGAGACAGTAAAAATGTTGCAACTAAAATGAAAAGTCTGCTCCCGCAATGTGCTTAGCACTCCCAATTCCCATAAGCCCAGATCTTCACAGGTTCTTAGGTATTGCTTCACTCAGTATTGCAACACCTAATCCCTAGTGGCCTGCCAACAAGTAGACTCCTCATCCCCAGGCTAGGCGCCTAGGCTCCCCATATAACACAGGGGGAGAGTTAGACACCTTGTCATAAGACTCTTTTACCTGTAAAGGGTTAAGAAGCTCAGTGAACCTGGCTGACACTTGACCAGAGGACCAATGGAGGGACAAGATACTTTCAAATCTTGGTGGAGGGACGTCTTTGTGCTTTTTGTTTTGGGGGTTGTTCGCTCTTGGGGCTAAGAGGGACCAGACGTACACCCAGGTTTTCTCCAATCTTTCTGAATCAGTCTCTCATGTTTCAAAATAGTAAGTCTAGCCAGGAAAGGTGGATTAGTCTTATGTTTGTTTTCTTAACTTGTAAATGTGTATTTTGCTGGAAGGATTTTTACCTCTGTTTGCTGTAACTTTGAATCTCAGGCTGAGGGGGGGAAGTCCCTCTAGTCTATATGAATCTGAATACCCTGTAAGCATTTACCATCCTGATTTTACAGAGATAATTTATACTTTTTCTTTCTTTTATTAAAAGCTTTCTTTTTAAGAACCTGATTGATTTTTCCTTGTTTTGGAATCCAAGAGATTGAGTCTAAACTCAGCAGGGATTGGGGGTGGGGGGAAAGGAAGGGAAGATTAATTCCTCTTTGTTTTAAGATCCAAGGAGTTTGGATCTGTGTAGCCTCTCAGGCAACCCGGGGCGGGGGGGGGGAGGGGGAATCGTTTATTTCTCCTTGTTTTAAGACCCAAGGGGTTTGGGTCTTGGGTTCCCCAGGGAAGGTTTTGAGGGAACAGGAAGTGTGCCAAACACTATATTTTTGGCTGGTGGCAGCGTTATCAGATCTAAGCTAGGAATTAAGCTTAGAAGGGTCCATGCAGGTCCCCCCTTTTTGGACGCTAAAGTTCAAAGTGGGGAGAAAACCTTGACACACCTAATAAAAGGCTCCTTAGAAACCAGCCAGCTAAGTGGGGGGCCTCCTGAGCTACCCAGGAGTAAGATGCTGAGGAGAGCAGGGAGAGGAAAAGGGGTAGGTGCCTAAGCTGCTGAACTGGTGTCCCTGGCTGATGGGCCAGAGATAGGCACCTCCTGTTGCTTGGGATCCTCAACTGCAAACCCTGTCCTGGAGTTAGGTACCTAAAATAGGTCAGCTGCTTAGGTAACCCACACCTTAGCAGCTGAAATTGTCTGTCTCTGTCTCTCTTTTGCTCATGCTTGATACTGCCTCTTATGCTCGCCCTACATTTCCCTGTGCCCCTGCTGTCTTTAGGTGCTCTCTTGCCCCATCACCTATCTGGGCCTCCTGCCATGGGGTCTTAGCATGCTTAAAGTATGCCTACAGAATCGGGCCCCACTAACAAGATAGGCTTTTCCCCCATTTACTTTAAGAATCCACTTCAGGGCCTCCTAGGCTTCAGCTTGAGCTAGGGCTTCAAGCTGCTCATTAGCTGCGGGGTAACATCAGGGATTAGGCACGCTGGTGACTGCTGACCGGTGGAAACTTTGGCACCTATGGGGTTAGGTGACAACTGAACAATGATTTTTAAAATATCTGTGGAGTCTAAATTGTGGACTTAAGTACCTGAAGATTGGACAGAGTCCTTGTGACTGGTGGACAATTCAGATGTTCTGCACTTGGCAGTCCTGAGCATCTTGTCGGACCTCACCTGAACTATCTGGTGATGGATGGCAGTGGCTCCAGCAGCCGGGCTCAGGTAGGGATTTATAGGGCCCGGTGCTCTTGCCACTGTGGGGAGCCCTGGGCCCTTTAAAGAACTGCCGGAGCCCTGCTGCTGCTGAGGTAGTGGCGGCAGGGCTCTGGCAGTGATTTAAAGGGCCTGGGGTTCCGGTTGCTGCGGGGAGCCCCAGGCCCTTTAAAGCACTCCTGGAGTTCCAGCAGCGGGGCTCGGACGGCGCTTTAAAGGGCCCAGGGCTCCCCACAGGGGTCAGAAATCCGGGCCCTTTAAATCCCAGCCCGAGCCTGGCTACCAGAGCTCCAGCGGTGATTTAAAGGGCCCAGGGCTCCCCACAGCAGCTGGAGCCCTGGGCCCTTTAAATCACTGCCAGAGAAGCCAGTCCAGTCTGGCACTGCGTATCGGCTCTTGCCGGTATGCCATGCCATACCGTACCGTACCGGCTTTCACATCTGCCTCATGTCCTAGCATTCAGAAACATTGTTCAACCCTCTCAGTCACCATAAAGTGGCCATCAAAGTGATTACTATTGTCAGATGTTGACTCTGTGTGTGTGTATGTGTGTGTGTTCTCTCCATATGCTGTCCCAGCTCTGTGCAGATAGCCGACACTGTGGACCTCAATCAAACTGCCCACAAAGACTACAAGCACCCTGCCAGGTTTATTGCCAATAAAGCATGGTGCTAACGACCTTGATCAATAGTTACAGTACTAACACATGTATGCATGTGACAGTGGACCAGCCCAGTGAATGGCAAGATTTTGCATCCCCCCCTAGGCTAGACAAAGACACTCCCTTTGAGGCTCCTTTTTCTACCCCGATACAAACAAGTTACATATTGCCCCTCTGACGTGGTTAGTTACCACCCTTTACCTTGTACATGTTGCTTTGATCAAAACATCACTATTAATCACGCTGTCCTCCTAACCTTATCTGTAAGAGGGGCTCT